>NC_077224.1:89998704-90325304 GCF_024763615.1 Phlebotomus papatasi | reverse complement strand
GGGGTTGTCTAGGTGAACATTTCAGCCAATACCGTTAAATCATTTCTAATAAATGGGTTTTCAAGGTTAGATGTAAAAAAAGGATCTAATGTAAATTTTGGAAAGCGAGACAGTTTGGAAAGTAGGACCAATTATTGTGGAATGTGGGGCATTTTCCTAAAAACTTGATAATAAATCAATTAAATATTTTAATTTTCGATAAATAGATTATTAATCATAAGTATTTAAGAAGTTAAAAACGTAAAAGGCGTTACTGAAGAATCAAAGTGTGACTTGCAAGAAGAATTTGGAAAATGTATTGCATGCGTAATATTCGTAACCTTAACACGGTAGTTTTCATTTTCTCTGTTCCTTATGGAAGTTGCTAAAAATATATCAGTGTTTTACTTAATTTTTCGATATTATATTTGTGAAATATTATTAAGTCCGCAGTGAAAATCGAAAGACGTACATTCATTTAAAAGGTGAATAAAAAATATTTGTGTAATATATTAAAGTTAAAAGGACAGAAATGTGATTTAATTTTATGTTGCATTCAAAACAAGTTTTATGAAATCTTTGACAAGTTAACTTTGTAAATGATTTTTTGTGCAGTTAAAATTCGTCAAAATCCCCTGGTAAAAGACTACCAAAACCTTCCAGATTCTGAAGACCACTTTGTTTGACAGACGAACAGACGAACAAATAGCGTGACAACATTTTTCAGAAATCGTTTGAAACTTGGATATGTTAAGAAAAGGGGTCCCCGTGGGGAAGGTGCAAATTTTGGGAGGTAAAAAAATAGAGGGAATATAATACTGGTCTCTCTCTTTGTAGTTCAAACTGTAAAATTAACTGGCCACAGTTCAACTGATAAAATCATGTTCATCGGGAAAATGATAGAATACATTCTGGTTAACATTTTACCCATATATTATCCTTTAATCAGTTCATCCAAATTTTCTATATTTTAGTTTGTTTAAATACAAGATTTGCGCTTGTTTGAAGGATTTGATTCAAAGTTACTGCATAACATCTCCCAACTTCAGCTCAAAATTGAATTTGCATGCAATCCAAGTTTGCTCACGTTAAGAAACTCATTTACAACAAGCTTGTCTAGGTTTATCTGTCTGCCTGTATTTCTAAAGAAAGAAAAGGTTCCTCAGTTTCCGAGAAAGCTAGTTATTTTTACCTTTTCATTTACATTCATGGGGCTACAGGACTGGTTGCCTGGAGAATCAATATTCGATGGGACTACGAAGGAAAAACAATGTGTAGGGCTTCAATGGAAGATGTCTCCAACTCCCATGCTTCCATCAGGACTATACTGGTCATCGCAGCGTTGTTCATTTCTTGGAGGATATGTGTGTAAAAAGACTCCCCAAAAAACCGATAGTGTACGTTTTCGCAATCATACTGTAACAGGAACAGAAGGACGTCTGATATCGCCTGGCTACCCCAATTCCTATCCACCTAATATGGATTATGTAGTGAAGATTGTAAGTCCTGAGCGAACGAGAATTGTAGTCCAGTTTCAGCGAATTGATTTGGAAGCCCAGGATGAGTGTCTATATGATTATGTGAGTGTAGGAAATGGTGACATGGGATCAGATCTTGATCCAGGGACTAATCCTATTCCCATGGCAATGCTCACGGATGTATTTAATGAATGGCGTCAGCAAAGGAAGAGATCTGTGGCAGTGGAGGTCACTGAACAAAGTCTGAAAGCACATATAAAATTGCTTGCAAGCACAAATCGATTTGTCATTTCGCGACTTTTGGAGAGGCGAAAAAGAATGGCTGGAAAGAGTGGAATAGACAATTTTCCATCATATTCATCATATGTTCGATGGTGCGGCAGCTACGATAGCAATATGTCCCGATTTAACTTCATTTCTACTACAAATCAGGCTGTAGTGCACTTTTATACTGACTATTCAATTTCTGGGGTTGGATTTTCAGCTACGTGGACGGCTGTTGATATTACAGGCTGTCCTGAACAGACACTAACTTCGAAGGAGGGCAGTTTTATGAGTCCGAACTATCCTCACTTTCTCTTAAATCAGCTTGACTGTGCTTTCATGATCCAGGCGCCATTGGGCAGAAAAATATGGCTAGAATTTACCGATTTTGACATAATTGATGACGCTTCGGTTATTATTGATTTGGGAGATGGAGAGTTTCATCCTTTTACTGTTTCAAATGTTCTTAATGATGGAGTTTTTCTTAGCGCTTTTGAGAAGCTGAAAATTTCTCTTAAAACTGGTACGAGGCCGAGAGGACGAGGCTTTAGAGCGACATACAAAACAATTGGTAAGTGATATACAAAAATTTTTACGTAAGGATTTTTTTTTATAGAAATACAAACTTAGTGTTCTTTTCTAAATTTAAGATATCGAGAGTATGCACTTTATAAAACAATAAAAAATGTTAATAAAGTAAGGATTATTAAATCTTTCAGTTTTATGTACGAGATTTTGAAAATCTCAACTACTGCAGTGATTGATATAAGTATAATTCCTTCTTTAAGGATTATAAGCATAATCGTTAAAGAAATTAAACAAAAAAAAAGAAGGTTTGAAAAAATTTATACGTATAACATAATATCCTTTTATGCCTATATAAAAAATCTATTTAGATTTTTTGGATTTTTAAGTTTTAGTGGCTCCGCCACACATTTTAAATCAGAAAAATTTCATTAAGTCAAAATTCGAATCTTTTTAATTTTCACATGCTTTGCATATATATGTCTAATTCATTCTCTCACACTCTTCACTCAAGGTGTGACAGAGCCATTGAAATAGAATTTTGTCTTAAGGCTGAAAATAAGTATAATACCATTCAATGAATTTCTTATTATTACTATTTTATTCCACTCAAGTATTCAATGAATTTAACACTAAGGTATTTATTTTTCACCAATTGAAGTTTAATATCTTTTATGATTTTATTTTGAAATATAATTATTGAATTCTATTCCATTTTATAAAGTTTTACATTAATTTTTGCGGAAATATCGTGGGGAAAATGTGTGGAGGACTTTCGATCCTTGGAGTATCTTAAGAGCCACTCATGGTGGATATATTGATAAATTGGACAATTCTCTTATAAGGACCTATTCATTTAAACTTTAGTTTCTAAGATCAATCGCCTTCAAGACTTTAATTTTTATTTTATCTTGGTTCGTTAAATATTATCTTTCTGATATTTCAGCAAAAATTAATGTGAAACTTTATAAAATGGAATTGAATTCATTAATTATAGTTAAAAATAAAATTAATAAAAATATTAACACTAAACCTACTGACCGTTTTTGGTGGTTATGTCTAGCTCACTCAGTCAAATGACAGACCAGACCACAGTAGGTATAGGATACTCAGCAATTTTTTTTTCTTGGAAAAGAAGTAAAAATTAAAATTTACACACTGAAAAATATTTTACATGCATATTTTAAGAAATTCATAAAATTTGATTGCGACATTGTGCCTTTTAGATATGTGTTAATTTTGAAAAGTTTTTAAATCGGTCAAGTTGACCGGTCTTAGTAAGTTTAGTTAGTGTAAATTTTAAATTGGTCAAAAATAAATACCCTATCTCTTAATTTATTGAGCGGAATGGGCGGAATAATGCTTATTTTCTGCATAAAAGACACAGTTCTATGAATACTAAGACTCAAAAATCAAAATGTCGATTTTTCTGTTAGTATGAAAGGACATTGTGCTCTACGTATAAGTTTTTTTCAAGAATTTCTTTTTTTTGCTGAGTTGCTTTAAGGATTATGGGGTGGAATTATATTTATTTCCAGCACTGCAATAGTTGACATTTTTTACATATAGATTTCTTTTATTTTTTATATTTAGATTGCGCAAAAAATCGTCGAATCCGTTGTGTAACCACTCATGAAGAGAGACTGGAAAGAGAACTAAAATTTAAGATCAATCCATGTCATAGGGGTCAAGTTATTGAAAAATATTTTGATTCTAGAATAGCAGAATAGGTGGGGTGGGGCAAAGAATCTGAAATCACATTCATACTTCTAGCCGCTTATGGATGAACATTTAACATTTGCTGAAAACCGCTTGTCGATATCTCTTTATTTTCTCTCTCCATAAGCGGTTATACGCCTGTCAAACGAGTTAGACGGACGAAATGAAATGGCTTTGGAAATCGATTTTTAGCGAGTATAATATCATGAGCTGGATTACTTAACGGTCTTTGCACATTGAAAGTCATTTTCGTCGACAATCGTCTTAATATAAAATTTCCCTCTACGTGCCACATACAGTTTTCTTTAAAAAAAGAAGCATTTTTAACGAAAAATTCTTCCAAAACCTTGAGTTTGTGCTGCGTACATATCACTTTTTGTCGCATTTCACCGCTGAGATTATAAAGAATCTCAGCAAAAAAAAAACATTAAAAGAAACAGAATTAATTAACCCTTTAAGGACGAGTGAGTCACTGCACTGGTGACTCATGGTTAAGACCATGACTTGATGAGTCGCCGGTAAAGAATATTTAGATTTTGAACGTCCTCAGTTTTTGGAGTCGGTAATAGATCATAAAAAATACATATAATTAATATTAACCAGAAATATTTATCTTTCAGCGTACCCTAACTTTTAGCTTATATAAAATGTCACTTTTCGTGCATTTTGTCTATTTCATTGGAAAAGGTCATAATTTTTTCAAAGTTCCTTCAGTTTCGGCTTATTTCATTGATGCAGCATAAGATCATAATTTCACAATTAATTCCAATAGTAGATATCCAACAAAATATCAAAATGAAAAATCAAAAAGTGACAGTTATTATAGAAAAAGCATGTGAAACAGAATAAAGTGGACGTTGGAATACTAGAATTCGTTTTTTACCCGTGATTTTCTTTGTGGAAATAAGAATTATTTGGTTTATGACTATGATGATGACCATTTATCAAACGCTTTATTGAAACAAAATAAAATCTATGAAATTCATTATATTTCTAAATTCTCAAATATAGTGTTGTATCAGTATTTTTTTATTATTATTTTTATCTTTCATATAGCTTATCCTGTAACTGAAGAACGTACACTTCATTTACTAAATGCGTCAAGTGGTGGTATCCTGCTGCATCTAAATTATCCACTTCCTCTGCCACCCGATGTGGATTTTATGCAGCACTTAGTCGTGGAGTTGGGTGAAGTGATAACACTTGAATTGCATGATGTCAGTATTAGTGATGGGGAAAAGTGCTCAAAGGGTAGTACTTTGGAAATCTACGATAATTATGCGGACAACAATGGCACACTGTGGGTTCTATGCTCAATTCATACAGATCAACATTTTCCCACAATCTCACATCATAGCTATACACCAATTTTCATAACATCTTATCTCAACACCCTTCATATACGCCAACGTACGAAGATGGGCATTGATGGTGTTCTACTCAATGCTACTGTTAAAATTCATCCGGATGTCAATTACAAGCCCAAACTGGCATCACGAGAGACATGGGTGGAGTCATGTCAGCCAAATCCATGTCAATTTGGCGGAAAATGTGTTACAAATGGGAATGTAAAGAGATGTCAATGCCAAGGGCACTTTTCCGGCAGATTCTGTGGTCTCACTATCTGTGATTTTGATCCTTGCATTTTTGGCCAGTGTGAACTGACAGTTAACAATTTCCGTTGTAATTGCCTGCCAGGATATAGGGGTGATACATGTGATCAGAAGCAAAAGCCATGTGCTGATAATCCATGCCAAGGACGTGGAGACTGCTTCGAAAAGAATAGTGGCTTCTTCTGTCGGTAAGTTTTTCTTAAAAATTATATACAAATTTAGAGCGGTTACATGTACTAGCAACAACCTAATAACACTTTGCAAAATAAATAAAGGCAAATACTTAAATAATTTACACACTCTAAGAAAATACCGTAAAAATTAGCTTAAAAAATATTTTTTTCATGCTTATGCCCAACGCACAATAACTTTTGATTACTAAACATGTTTTTGACATTTCAATAAGAGTGAGTGAGATCTAGATCTAGTTATCTCGCTCATTCTCATAGGAAATTTTGAAAACATGCTTACAAACAAAAGTTATTGTGCGCTAATCATTACTTACGTATTGCTTTGAATTTTTGTTTAAAAAAAGTTGAATTTTTTATGGCAATTCAAGGCAATTTCTTGAAAAATTGTGACTTTTTTTTTAAGAAACTCGAGATATTTTTCTACAAAAAATTCTACTTAAAGAAATCAAATGTTTTCCATTAGAACAAATTATATTATAATTTTTTAAACATAAAGATAAACTACATCATTCGAATTTGAAACCGTTTTTTCATGAAGTTTAATTGTTTTGCTGCTGGAAAAAATGAGAGAAGGGGTTGTGTAAGTTACTGGAGAAGTTTTTCGTGGGATTTTCTCTTCAATTGCATATCACTTTTTTTATTTAACCCTTTTCTACTCCTATAAACAAGTAATTCAGAAATATTGGTAATTTTATAAATTTCGAGAATATTCTTTTAAAATTTTGCTTAAAACTGATTTCGGTATATAATATGACATTTATTCCTAGTGTTTTTTGAATAGATCAAAATATAAACAATTTTTTTTTACCAAATGCTATCTCTTTAGATGCCATGCCTGGTGGGAGGGTCAAAGGTGTGAAAGGAAGATGATTCACATTCCCTACAAGCCACTTTCAGAAAGAATGCTCCAAGAACCTTTTTGGTTAGGCTTAATTACCGTTTTTGTCGTCCTTGCTATAATTGGTCTTGTATGGTGCGCCAAGAGGCATTTTCCTGAGAAGATCGAGAAACTTCTTGCAGAGGAAGCAGATCGAAATAGACGTAAGTTTATTTTAAGTGCGAACTTTGAATATAAATTTGAAAAAAATAGAAATATAAGTCACGAACCTACATTTTATTACATCATTAACTGGAAAGTTTTTTTTTATAACTAAAAATCGCAGTGTTGTAAATAGGTTTTAGGATTTTTATACTTTTTTATAGGCTTATTATTCTTCAAATCTTCGAAAAACAAGATCTTAAAATAATGCATTTTAGGATCTTGCTTTATTTTATTTTTGTAAATCTTAGAACGTATACCTAAAGTTTTTTTCTCGGGTTTTAGACGTTTTAGATAATAACACCAAAGCTGTGAAAATATTGGATAAAATTCTTTTCACGATTCTTGCAAGTAAAACGTCTTGTTAATCAGTTGAAGGAATATATGGGTATGCGTTTCTTTTCAGCGTCTGGCTCTTCACTTCATTCTCATCATACATCCCTGAGGGAACAACTCCAGTTCACCTCGTCCATTCCTCAAGCAACCATCACGACACCTGGTGTTCCAAGATCAATCTTCGGCCGGCTGGGTATAAGAAAACCATCCATTTTGAGCCTCAGCAGCCCCCAATCAACCGGAGGGGCAACCGCTCGAACATTTTCACTCGACGATCTCTTGCGGCCCCCTCCTCGACGTAAGACAGACAGAGATTTTCACAAAAAGAACCTTTGAAAAATTAAATTCCAGTAGAGAATGTATATATATATATATATATATATATATATATATATATATATATATATATAATTTGCTCTCAGATCTCTATTATTTTGGTTTTTTTCCTTGGAGAAAAACAAGGCAGTTATTGTAAAAAAGTTATTTTTTCATACTATCTTCTCTATTTCTCTATTTATATAATTTTTACTGGTATATAAAAAGGCTCTTTGAAATATTTATGAAATATGAATGCAATTCGGTGTTGTGTTTGCACCAAAATCCTAACAATTCACTAATTCTTCTCTTGATTTCGTACCCTATTTCTTTATTCCAAGGCACATTTTTTATGTGACTTTTATTTCTTCTGAATTATCTGCAGAGTAATTGTGTTAAATGCACTATGTTTAAATTCTCTAAAAAAGCAACATTTTAAAAACAGGATAACCAGTATGCAAATGGTACCAATATATTTTTCATTCAGGATACGTAACGATTTTGCTCTCATTTCATATGCTCGTGCTACATTTTTTGAATCAGATGAATTTCATGAAATCAACACTTTTATTCTTTTATTTCTCAAAAGTATTTCATTTTTTTATCTCGCTCTTTCGAACTCCTTTTGTGAACATTCCACCAAATTCAATTTAGATTTGAGTATGTAAGAGTAGGATATCTGAAATACATTTAAGAAAGAAAAGAATGGACATTTTAATTTCATAAAATTTTTCTGATATCAAAGATGTTTCAGAGGCATTTCGATTTCCAAAACTATTTTTCTCTGTTTAACACACCTGTCTGTATAAGAGATTCTTTTAGTGTGGCTGCTGGTAGGCATATACTGCAAAATTAGAATATTAATACTTCTTTTTTTTTTTGTTTTCAAGTTAAATGAGATTCTTAACAATCTCTGTTGAAGTTTAAGGGAGAAAAAAAGATTGCTTACTCTCACAAAAATTTTGTGGGTATTAAATTAAGCTTTAGGAAGTCATTGTATCACAGGTGATCCGTAAATAAGAAAAGATTCCATTTGTTATATCAATCCAATATCTAAGTTATGTTTGTGGTACTTTAACTCGTTAGTAACTTTTGTTTGGTAAATATATTTTTCAGTTTTTAGTGGGATTGAATAAAATCTAGGATCTAATCATCTCGCTCACTCTCATAGAAAATTTCGGAAACATATTTACAAATAAAAGCTATTGCTGCGCTGGTCATTATTGAGAAACAATAACAATACATTTTTTTTATTTACCAAGGTCATGAAATAAAACTCTGATTACTTTTTTTCATATTTTGGTTATGATATTTTTGCGAAAAAAAATGTAAAATTACATGAAATGCTAAATGTTTGAGGGGAAATATAATATAAATCAGTTTATACTAGTTATGAAATAGAACGCATCAAAATGACGCATTAGAAAAAAATAGCAAACTACTCGACTTTATGAGCAATATACTCTTTCCGACTCGTCGAAACTCTAGGTCTAGTCTAGATAGTTTTATTAATTTAGTAGTCCAAAAACCATGTTTAAAATACTATATTTAAGTCTCAGTTAACAGTTCGGGCATTCCACAATGATTGATCTATTCTGAAAAAGCGTAATAAATCGTCTGTCACATCATCAGTCCTCATATCTCGATTTCATCAGATTTATTCAATTTATTTAAATTAGTTTGACTCAAAAATCAACTCTGACTGGCTATGTAGTATGAATATCAATTAATACTAATTATTAATTAGTATTACTAATTATTAATATTAATTAATACTCTCAGATAGTTGATGAAAAGGATAGAAAAGGATAAAATATTATATGTGAAAAATATTTAAAATTTTGAACGATGTACAATTTTATTTTCGTCATAATTAAAATAATTTACAACCTATGTATGGTTGTTTATATATGGACATTAAGTAAGTTATGACAAATGATTTCCTTCTTGATCAAGTTTTATTTCTATAGTTTCCTTTCTAGTAGAAAACGGACGGAAATTCACTATTATACTCTTTTCTTTAACAACTATTTGATGGACCTCTATTCCCTCTGTGGACGGCGTACTTTAACTTTTTATTACAAATAAACACATCACATCCTTCATGTTATGCAATTTCTGATAATATTGTGGTATTAGTGATCAAAGTTTAGTTTTCTCTTATACTGAGAACTTAGACAAATTAACACGGATTTTGACCTGGATTTCTCCTCATCCTTAATTACTATTTATTAAGACCAACATTACGGAGTTTGTTAACTCCTACCTTGATCGGAATTACTGACAAATCTTTTTACATTGTTTTATTGCGCAAGGTGTTCCCATATCTTTCCAATTTAGTGAAATTTATTCAACAAACATTTTCGGGAGCAGCCAAAATCCCGAAAGGGTTAAAATCATCCCAAAAACCAAAAACCCGAGTAGTCAAAATCCTGAAAGGAGCGAAATTATACGAAAGATAATGTGTGAAATCATTTTTCAAGACACAGAAAATTTCCTTTTGTCTCCAGAAAACGCATATAGAATCGTTGGTGTAGCCATGACACTTTTAAAAACTGAAGATTTTGGCTTTAGAGATATTGTCCTTTTCCAGATTTTGGCGTTCATGATTTTGGCTTCCGGGATTACGATCGTGATCCGAAATTTTATGTCTTAGTCAGACATAAATTTCTTTTCCTTCATAAAGCTTTTATCCTACCTCGTATTGGACATCAATTTAATTCCTTATCAATGCCGTCGCTACCATCATGACTGGCAAGGGCAAGTTGAGAAAACAATGCAAAATTACAAAAGGGAAAACGCACAATATCACTAGGGGAAGATGGTCAATGTCCAAACGCCACAACTATAGATATAGAAATTTTCATGTCACATAGTAGTACAAACAAAACGAATAAAAGTGCACCCAAGTTATAATGCGATTTGATGCTCAGAAATTAAGTTCCAGGACTTTCAAGAAGGAGGGGCAGGGCGTATTCGGCATGTATATCACCTAAGATACTTTCCAATACATATCCAATACAGGTCATCAGTGGTTTAGTTCTTGAGATAATGTCTAAAACATGAGTTTCTGAAAAAGAAATATGGGCTTGAAAAAAGAACTAAACCATCGATGACCTACAGTTTTAGATACGTTTTAGAGACTATCCTAACGGATATTTCATTCATAAATCCTTAAGACGCCCCAATCCTTCTTCTTTGTATTCTTGAGACTGAAAGTGTCGCAAATTCTACATTTAATTTTTAAACATCAAATCGTATTATTCTTAAGTGCAGTTTTATTCGCTTTGTTCCACTATGTGGCACACAAATTTCTACTACTTACTTTCTACTCTACTATACATAGTAGAGTGATCCGTGTTACAGCCTTTGAATATTGCATATTCCCCAGGAAAAAAATTCTAATTAACTGTATTAATTTAGGGGAAAGTGAACTCTGTCTTCATATTAGGTGAGATTCCTAACAATCTCACCTACTATAATCCTAACAAAATCTCATGTCCTCCGATCAGCCCCAAACTTTGCCAAAATGTGTTTCATCACTTCCTGATCCCGAATATATGGGGGGCTAAGTTACGTTCCCGGCCGTCCTGCTGGCCGTCCAGCCGGCCGCTCTCTGGAGCTTAATAGCTACCAAACTAAGAAAGATATCGACTTGCGGTTTTCGGCAAAGGTTATATATCGGATAAATATTGCAATTTGGTGCATTGAACCCTCACCCCCCACCCCTCCTCCCAACATTTTGAATACCCCCATTTTTTTGTTTTCTCAATAGCTGCGCTCCTATGGCATCGATCGGGCTCAAATTAAGTTCCCCCCCCCCCCGACTTCCCTGACCCGAGCTATAAGGGTCCAAAAAAGAATTTCTTAAATGACCATAACTCCGGTTCTAATTTTCAGAATTTAAAAAAATGAGAGCGTTTTGGAAAGCTCTCATGAAATGCCACTTCCCCTTTTAACATCGCAAGTTCATAAAACTACCGCTAGGGGCGCTATTATTATAAGAAAGATTTTTCAATTTTCTAAGTTAAATAACTCAAAAATTCCTTTGTGCATCGGGCTGAAATTTTAGTATGTTGTAACCGCTGATTATACCTATCTAACAAAAAAAAATACTGAAGTCGATCCATAACCCCTGACCCGAGCTATGAGGGGTCAAAGTGCGAAAACTGACCGGCCTCTATCTCCGGTTCTAATTAAAATTTTGAGCTAAATTTTGGGTTTTTGGTTTCGCCTCGATGAGCACTTTCAGATGGAAGTTCAAAAAGCCACCACAGGTGGTGCTGCGATACCATCAAAATTCAAACTCATTTTTCTCAGAAACGGCATTGTGCAAGTTAATCAAATTTCAGAGTGTTGTAGTTAAGGGTCAACTTAAGGGGGGTTCTCCGGGTTCCCCGAAGGTCCCAAGTCCCTATCTCTCACCATTTTGCACTTAAAATAGATGGAAAATAAAACGCCAAAAAAGACATTTTTAAGACATTCGTATACCTCAACTTAAAATGAAGATTGGACCCCAATTTTAGTTCTGAACATTAACAATAGTTCTTTAGAAGATATATTTGTGGTACACAAAACTTTTACCAACAAACTATCTCTTAATCCCATTTTTTTCCAAACGTATGACTTATTTCGGAACAAAAATTTTTCCCAAACGTACGACTTATTTCGGAACGGAGGGAGTATTATTTAACGAATTTAATTCAAGATAATTGAATGGCGTCACCCAACTTCAGCTCTCAATCGAATTTGCATGCATTCCGAGTTAGCTCACGTTAAGAATCTCAACTACAATAAGCTGATCTAGGCTTATCACTAGCTTTTTTTTTATAAGGAATCTGATCAGGTGACCATGTTTCTTTATATTACTAAACAAAAAACCTAAAACTTAATATAAAAAGAAATCCACGAAATGATTACCGATTTCTCATTGTTCTACATTAGATATAGTAATATTATACTAGAAAACAGTGAGAGTAAAAAGGGCCTAACGTATATGCATGTCCTTACTTAAATAGCCCTCTCTTGCTCTGAGAAATACCTATGATAAATAAAACTAATTTCTGTCCTTTTCTTCTGCATTAATAAAAATGTGATATTCGTAACACCACAATATATTTATTTAAAGTTACACAGATTTTGCAAGTTTTTATTCCAGCACTTTCTTCTTCACTTCATAATGCACAGAAAACGAAAAAATGCAATTACTTACTAAATAGAATGGCAAAACATTCCATCTTTGGCGAAATGCTCGAACTCGTGATTGAATTTCTACACTTCAAAAGTGGTTTCGCATCATTCGCAACATTTACCGTTTATCGGTTCACAACTGATTTGTACTGATTTATATAATAAATCACTCGAAAGGCCACGCAAAATACCTTAAGAGTAATGTAGTTAATTTTAGGATAAAAATTACTTACTTTGAGTTATTGATAATTAACACAATTAGTTGAATTACAGATTAAAAATCTGTAATAGAACTAATGTAATTATATCACAGAAAACTAAACAAAATTAAAACTCATGATGAGTTTTGTATAGCCTTAAACAGGAATACTTGTATCTTTAGTTATGAAATAAATTTCAAATTGAATTGAATTCAACACAACACATACGAGATTTTGAGAAAAAATTCAACTTTATCTAACATCACTTAATTGCTTTTTCTCCAATTGAGCATTATTAAGAATCTCGTTTGCCATATCCTAATTGCTTATCTCTCGTTTCTTTTCGATGAAAAAAAGTCTGCATATACTAAAATCCAGCCATTTATTTGTTGTAATTTTTAATAAATCAGTCTATTTTCTTTAATCTACCGTAAATGTGGTTCACTGCTCGCCCCCTGGTCTTCGTAAGCTTTCCTTTAATTCCAGCACTTAAGGATGATAATCACCGATCGGATATTGTTGATTGGATTGGTGAAAACCATCCTAAACGGGTAGAATTAAAGAAAACCTTCCAAAGAGCAAGGGTTAGGGGAGGGGACAGTCACCTTTTGAGTGCCAAAGGCGCCCGCATCTACGATACTCATTTTAATTTTACATTTGTTGTGCATAAATAAAACTGTTAAAATATAAACAGTTAAAATTATTAATAAATGTTCGTTGAAATTTGCGTTTTAAGAAATATGCAATTAAAATCTATTTTCTGCATTTCTTAAATGGACAGATTTTTTTATATGCAGAGCTTAATGTGTTATCCTTTATTGTTTGTCTCTATTAAGTCATGCGTGGCATGTCAAGTATAAGCATATACAATATATTATAAAATGATAAGAATTAGATTGCTTTTTATTGTAAAAATCACTTGACCCGAAAATTAAAAAAAAAATGTGCAAAAGCTGAAATTTAAAAAAAGAAAAGAAAATGAAAACAGTTTATTTCTAAATACAGGAACACCATCTCCAAGAAAAAAAAGAAATAATTCAACACCCACACGAAAGAATGCTGCTGAAAAGAAACAAATTCTTCAGCAGTTGATATCACCAGCTCCATCGTATCCGACTGAGCCAAGGCCAAAATTGAGCTTGGGAGAGCTTATTCAGCTTTCGGACAATCATTTAAAACCGAATATTAACAGTGAGAGCAATTTAAAGGAAACTACTTTTACGGATAATTCCTTATCAGCTTCAACATCAGCTCTCAGGCCAATGGCCATGTCTGATCCAAAGCTAGAGAAAAAGGTGACTTTTGCGAGGCTATTAAGTAAAGTTTCTGCAGAGATAAGCTCAGGATCTGATATGGAAGTTGGAGCTCTCAATAATGCCAGTGGTTTGAGTCTTCCAGTTGATATTCCGATTAGAGCCAGTTCTGTGCCTCCTTCACCTTGCATAAATGAGATTCGATCACCACACAGCACATCCTCTAACCAGGGTAGTGATTCTCTGTCAAGCTCGGATTTAGCTCTAGCTGATATTGGTAGAACAAACAGGAGGATAAAATCAAAAGTTTCAAGTGCGGATTCTATTCTAGCAATGTTCAAGAATTTTGCGTCCTCCAATGCTGCTGCCAATCTCAATCCATCATGTGTTATTTCTCCTTCAACCACTCCAACTGCTTCTAGTCCTCAGGATGATGCTCCTGGAGATGATGATTCTTCCACATCGTCAATGCACACACCAATTAGCTTCTCTAGTGGAGCTCCTGATTCTCCAGTATTTTACCGTCAAAGTACCATTGAAGTACCTGTTTTGGATCCCTTGAGTGTTCATAAATCTCCCAGTTCAAATCTTCTTCACCCCCCAAGTATTCACTTAGAGATTCCATCGGGAGGAAATGGATCAATCAACAAGTGCTTGTCTCCCATTCGAGAAATGCCTACTCCAATGCCTTCACCTGCCCTTACTCCAATCATGCCCAGGCCTCAGAGGACTAGAAGTCCAAGTCCACACGATGATCCACTTTCAGGAAGTTTCAGCGATGAGGAAAATAATAAATTTGACGTAAGTCTGATAAACTCCTTAAAACTTTTCTCATTTTTCGCTCTTTTATCTTACACGCTATATAATATCTATATCTCTAACTTTAATTTCTTCTTTCTGGGAATGATATCTTCCATGTAGCAATATTTTCAGAATCTCTCTCAGCAAGTTATGGTTACTTTTCATCCGGATAATACACGAACGGATTCAGAAGTTGAGAACTTTTCCCTTGACACTCCAACTTCAGAGCCAATTTCTACACATTCTATAAGAAGAAGTAAATTCCAGAAGCGTGCTCCTGCAATGTCCATTTCTATTGACATTGACCCACCTACACCAGAGCAAGAAACTGACCGTAAAATGTCACCTAATCGTCCGAGAGAGCTCGTGATTCCCACCTTGACCATTGAAACTCCGAGTCCCACGAAAACAGCCCCATCAGTGCAACTCTTTCCAGGATCTCCGCCACCGCAGCGGGCCAGTATAGGGGAAACCAGCTTTCTCTTCCCCAATAAGCAGCAACAGAAACGGTTAGTTGTCCCAAAAGTCTATATTTTTGTGCTTCGTTGTGTTGAGAATATCTTAATTTGTAATTAAATTTATTGCAGATTGCTCAAACAGCTGGAAAAACCAACATCTCTTGATTTGCCTTTTACACCACCCTTGATTACTATCACTTCCAATATGAGTGAAGTGGAGTCTGATATGGAGAATATGTCTCCAGCTCCTGGAAAGATGCAGACAAATGCTCATTTGGGAGTGCCTGGAACTACGGGAATGTGCTATTTGAGTCCTTTCACAAGTGTCACAAGGAGTGATAGAACAACATCTGAGGGAAATTTGAGCTCGTCGGGATATTCAAGTATGGCCAGTCCAGGACCAAGTAGATGTAATTCCAATAATCCGCTATGTCCTAGCGAGAATGAAGAGCCAGGAAATGGTAAGTCTTTTAAAAATATTACTTTCTGGTGCAATTTCAGTAGTAAAAATTTACTACTTTTCGAGTTTGTTAATCGAACTGAGAGAGCATTAATATTATTGTTACGATCTATAGATGGGGGGGGGGGGATAAGCGTAAGCATCCCTACAACCATTCACAATTGCCCTAGATGAGTTACTTTAAGAAAAAAGGGAAACGACTGAGTATAGTATTCAGTCCTGTTCGTTTCTGATCTCTTCAGAGAATGCGACTATGTTGAAAACGTTCAGTTCTCCTCTTTGGTAACTTTATAGTTAGTTTCTCACACTTTTTTCGTCCTGAGTGTTTAGAATGGAACGAAAGTTTGCCAACTCAATCTACTTTTTCATTCTTGGAAGAACAGAACAGCAAGTGCTCCACAGTCCTCTGCTTCTTCTTTTCTATAATGGGGCGGAAACAGCCTCACACTTTATCAGGGAATAACAAGGCTTAGAGACAAATACTAACTGCTTCTGTGGGGATCTCAGTGTAGCAATAGGCAAGACCGTTGGCTTTTGGACGGATCGATCCAGGGCAATTCTCCATGCGCCTGCCTTCATGGTCTGACTTCAGGTTGTGCTTCACTTCACACTAGGACATAATTCTCTTTGAGTGGAGTTATGCTAGGGTAATCTTTATACCAAGATGTTACCAGAGACTCCTCGTTTCCCACATCTTAATGACCAATTAACTTTTCCTAGAAGCCTAGAAGCCGATCAACTAATACATTTTCAAGTAAATTAGTCTATGCTGTTGAAATTTCCCTTAAAACGAAAAAGGTCGTTCTATTTTGCTTTTACTTACGTCTCCAGAGCATTGACAGCAAAAAAGTAGACATGAAGCTCGAAGAATCTCATAAAGAACATCAATCAGTTTATTATATAGACTGGTTGATGGGACGGGAAATGCTCAACCCGTACGATACGAACGAAAGAAGGCCAAATCCTAAAAACGCGGTCTACAATCCCATCCGATATCACTATTTGAATCATTTGAATTTAAGACTTCATATTAAGTCTAATCTAATCATAACATACGGTTCACTAATTTGCTTACTTAAGTTGCTGCAACGTCTCTTTAAGAGACTGGGCCTCTCGCACTAACGTCCTCCAGTCCTGGCCACACTCCGCCATCTCCCTCCAACACCTTAGTACCCGCAGATGTTTAAAGACACTGGCCATTACTACTTACTTCCATCGTTTCATCCTTTCTTTCAGGATGTTCCATGTCTTTTCATTTTTTTTTCTCTTCAGTCTCACTATAAAATTGTTTAGTCGTCTCTGCTTGCTTATTTGGTTGAAAAACAAATCCCCAACAAATCAAGACTACAAATCAACTCCAGAAGGTACTAAGGCTTGTCTGCCTTATCACAATAGGGGACATGAGATCTTGCCGAACTTCGCCAATAGTTGCCATTCTAGATATGAGACGCTCAGAGCAAAAGTTAACCATTTTAATAGGAAAATGCATACAAAAAAGACCACTCAAAAGAGCGTCTCATATAGCACCTCTACAATTTTTCTTGCAATAAATTGCTACCCAACGACAGGCATATATGGCATCTGGAAATATTAAAATGCCTACAGAACATCCCAGTTAAGGTAGAACTGGTAGAACTTCATTATCTTAGAATCAAAAGACCAGTGGAGGGTATCTCAGCCAAATTCTGTTTTCCCTCTCCATATAACTTTATTGTACTTCATAAACTATTCCAAAATAAATCTCTAACTCTGACATATAAAGGGGATGGATACAATAGACTGACTATAGTCATAAGACTCTAGTCTGTTTTTGGGATCGCTTCGAAATAGATTAAAAAAAATTTACATATTAATATAGGTAAATGAAGCGCAAGTAATTTTAAGATAATATATTTAAATCATAAATTCGAGCATTTCGCAATGTATCGAGCGTTTTAACTCTTTCGTCTCTTTTGGGACTCTGAGTACCCAAAGCAGCATATGAATAATCAGTGAAAAACAGTGTTTTTTAATTATTCAGAACTGAGAAAAATTCAATTCTTTTGGATTATTACAAACTATAAGGATGTCCAAATGTAAGATATTTTTTGTTGGACCTCAATTAATTCCTGAGCTTAGATATTTTTGATTAAAAAATAGTGAAATTGGCTTGCAGCATATGCTGCGGTCCGGAAAGAGTTAAGACTGCTTTATGTTCTGTTTATGTATTTCTTGGAAATGAGTTTCTTATATTTCAAGGATCTTCAGGTTCGGGATTGAGTGTTCCATCGATACATAGTGTTCGCCGACAAGGGATTTTGTTTAAAGCTTGCCAATCAACTACTTCAACTGGTACAGGGAATTCTGGCACAAGGGAACATCATAATAGAATAAGAAATCGGTCAGATTCTGAGACACTAAGTGATGAAGCGCTCCTTGAGTCGAATGATGAAGGTATTGGTACTGATCATATTGATGAGAAAATTGATGAGGGTGAAATAAGGAGTGCTAGAGATTTGGAAGTGTATTTGGGAAAGGAGTTGATTGAAAATGGAAAGAGCATTCTGGAGGAACCCGTAGCAATGGCACAGCTTCAATTACCATCAATTGTTATACAAAGTGACATTGGTGAAAAAGCATTATCACCAGTTTCTTCAAGGTCCGAGAGTCCTTTAAGTGAGAGAATGACGGGTATGGGAAGATTTTCGCCACTGTTTTATGGCAAGAAGGATCAACAGTTACCATTTACGGATTCGGATGGATTATATGACTTCCCTTCGTCAGATGGTAAAGGAAACACCATGACGACCAATCACAGGAAGAATACTGGAAAGAGAAGAGAGAGAAAGAGTTCTTTTAGAGGTAATTACTGTGCTAGGTGGTTATAGTGGCAGCTTTCAAAAAATCTCTGTGAAAGTTGAGAGAAGGAGATAATTTTTATTAATTATTATTCTTATTATTCTCAACATTTTTGATTCAAGGACACAATCAATCACCCAGCAAGAGCACAACGCACTTAGAGTTACCCAATAAGGACATGCAAACCCAGCATAATACACAAAACTCAAAGTATCACCATGGTATTTTTGGGACGAGCAGAAAAAGTCCCAAAAGACGACCACTACGGCTCCATGTTGCAAGTAGTTCATCGTCATCAGAGAGTCTTCTTTCACCAATGGACATTTCTCCAAAAATCAAATGTAATGATTTACCACACAGTCATTTCTCTAAGCATTAATTTAATTCTTATGTTACTTCTAGTAACATCGTCTCTAACAAAGACGACTTGTCTCACATACTCTCCAGTAAGTGTTGGTCAATTGGATTCTGGAGAGGAGGTTGAAGAGGTGAGTCTGTTTAAGATATTTATTTTTTTAAATAATTAAATTTCGTCAAAATTCATTCAAAATAAAAATTAGGAACAAATAATATATATTAGAAAAATTATTGGGCGAATAATCATGGCGAATTGTGGCAAAGCAACTGGTTGCATGCAATTAATTTTAGATGACATTAATTTTAAAACCATCTGTATTGTTTGAAAATTTCTCTACATTAATGTTTTATAACATTCTTTAGATGCCATACGATTAATTAATTATTGCGGTGATCGATGACAAGGTTATTTTTCTTCATAATCATTTTCTTTCACTTCCATTTTCCCATATTTTCCATGTATTTAACTATTTTCAATGGCTGGCTGTTGCCGAAATCATCATAATTCATGGACTAGAAAAAATATATAAAGACTTTTAAAATTTGAGTATACAAAGATGATTGAATTATAATGATTTTGTCCTCAGTTAAGATTATGTGCTCTCCTTTACTGTATTCTTGCTCATTTGTTATAATTTATACTATAAAGGGAAGTGAGGCACCTTTAAATTGAGACAGCTTTGAAATTGAACCTTTTTCTCGTATTTTTAAATGGAATTGAGCCTTATCATAATGTAATTTTGCTTCGAAATTGATTTGTGGATCTACAGTACCATTCAAAACATTAAATACACCCTTTGTAAGTTTAAATACACTTGGTTTGGACCGAGAAAACGCTGTAATATCCAGTTCTATTGACTGCAATACTTTCATATATAAACCTAAGAACACTTTTAAACAAAATTTGAGAAAATACATAGGCTAAAAAAATTTATAATCCGAGATTCAGTAAAAAATGAACTTTTTCACAAAAATGCAATAGTGGCCCCACATACTAATACTGATCTAATTTTATAATCATTTAATATAAGCTAAATTCTATTAATAAATATTATTAAGAGTCATAAAACCTGAAAATTGTTCCGAGGGAATATTTTTGGTATAAATTGTGGTCGGTTTCGGTGGGATCTGTTCTGAAAAGGGTTTCTTCTTTAAATATTAAAATTTCCAGCCCAAATTTTCAGGATTTTCTCGACCAGAAGGTTCGAGGGAAAGCGCCGACATCAGTTCCAATCTTGGTGGAAGCACTTCAGGATATATGTGCAGAGTTCCTTCTGATATTTTGGAGAAATTGATCAACAGGATGCCCCGAATCTGCGAATCTGTGTTAAGCTAAAGGAGGATTCTTCGAGGAGAACTGAATTTGATGATTTTATTCATGTTTTTTAAATAAAAAAATGAAATAAAAGAAATGAAAATGAGACAATAATAAGAAGTAATTTGAAAAATAATAAAAAAAAATATATGAAAAAGTAGAATTTGGGCTAGATATTTTAATATTTAAAGAAGAAACCCTTTCAGAACAGATCACGCCGGGTACCGACCACAATCCATACCAAAAATATTCTCTCGGCATAACTTTAATTTTTCTAACTCTTAATAATATTTAAAAATAGTATTTAGCTTATATTAAATGATTATTAAAAGATTAGATCAGTTTTAGAATGTGGGGCTACTTTTTTATTTTTGTCCAAAAAGCTCATATTTGACTGATCCTCAAATTATAATTTTTTAGCCCATGTATTTTCTCAAATTTTATTTAAAAGTGTTCTTAGGTTTATATATGAAAGTATTTCAGTCAGAACTGGATATTACAGCGTTTTCTCGGTCCAAACCAAAAGTTTTTAAACTTACGAAGGGTGTATTTAATGTTTTGAATGGTACTGTATATTATATCATAGTAAGCTCCAATTCCATTTGAAAGAAGGAGAAAAAGGTTCAATTTTAAAGCTGCCCCAATTCAAAGTACTGAATACTTTGCTGATATAAGGAAGGAAAGTTGCAATAGAGATGGAATAGTGAAGTCTCAAAAAAAAGTAATCTATATTTTAAAATGCCATTCTGATTGTTCGAATAACTAAAGAAGATCATTTGTAAAACAAATTTTATATATTTCACGTAATTAGAGTAGAGTATTATATTAGCCATCTCTGCTACCGATATTTCCTTCCTAAATATAATCGCTTTTTTCTATGTTAATTTCCTCCTAATTTCACTTATACATATTTTGTATTTTCCATTTTAAGCCTTAATTATTATCAATAGTTTTTTCTGACTAAAGTTGACAATAGTGGAATGTAATATGTATGATTCGCACGCCTTGAACCTTCAAACGATGCAAATATTCTCTTTGCAAAGAATTGGTTCGTCATTTCTTATTTCATATTATAAACAAGGTTTATTTTATGATTATGGGGATATGGAGCAGTTTTGAATTGGGGCAGCTTTAAAATCAAGCTTTTTGTCCTATTTTGAATTGAAACTGGACTTAGCAATGATGTAATTTAGTTCCACAAACCATTTGTGAAGCTAAAATACGTCATGAAAATGCTCAACTCAATTAGCTGAGATTCTTTACAATCTCAGCTTTTGTAGTCACAGGTGAAATGCGACCTCGTTAGATCGGGCCCAAAGTTTGAATTTACACGTTTTGACACTCATAGATCACGAATATCATATGCACCAAAAATCGATTTTCGTGGATGTCCCGTCCCGTTCGTCCCGTCCGTCTGTCGTATAACCACTTCTGGAGAGAGAACGGAAAGAGATATCGACAAGCGGTTTTCGGCAAAGGTTAAATGTCGATGGGCGGCTAGAAGTAAGTGATGTCAAATCCATCCCCACCCCCTCCTACCGCCAATTTTAAACATCCCCAAATTTAGTTTTTTTCAATAACTCAGCCCCTATGGCATCGATCAACCTCAAATTTTAGTATGTTATAGCTTGATCTAAGAGCTTTCGATCAATACCAAACTTAAGATTTCCCGACCCCCCTGACCCGAGCTATAAGGGTCCAAAAAACAATTCTTAAAATGGTCATAACTCCGGTTCTAATTATCAGAATTTCGATCAGACAATGCGATCTGTCCGATTTTGCCGTTTAAGTGTGAAAAATTGACTTTTCCCATAATAACGCTTTGAAATCACTCAGATGCCAATTTGACTGCTTCTACTCGACCAAGCCACTTAAAATATGGTTTTAAATGGAAAGTTCCACAAAATACAACACTTTTTTGATATAGTTGAAGTTCATCAAATAAACACTTGGGGCGCTCTTGGCGAAAAAACGAGTTCACAAACAAACAACCTCGATTATCTCGGTTTCTGAGTAACCGATGAGATCATGTTCTACTGCAAAATTATAGAGAACATTCTGGTCTACATTTCACCCATATATCACTTTTCTGTCAGTCCATCCAAATCCTTGATAATTTGGTTTAAATACAAAATTTGTATAATTTCACGAATTTGATTTTGGAGATATAGGCCGGTTAATTTTCGCACCTTGACCCCTCATAGCTCGCGTCAGGGGTTATGGATCGACTTCAGTATTTTTTTTGTTTGATAGGTATAATCAGCGGCTACGACATACTAAAATTTCAGCCCGATGCACATAGGAATTTTTGAGTTATTTATAGCGGTTATATAGCGATAGGTTTATGAACTTGCGATGTTAAAAGGGGAAGTGGCATTTCATGAGGGCTTTCCAAAGCGCCCTCATTTTTTAAATTCTGAAAATTGGAACCAGAGTTATGACCATTTTAAGAAAATTTTTTTGGACCCTTATAGCTCGAGTCAGGGGGGTCGGGGACCTTAAGTTTGATACTGGTCGAAAGCTCTAAGGTCCAGCTATAACATACTAAAATTTGAACCCGATCGATGCCATAGGGGCGAAGCTATTGAGAAAACAAAAAAGGGGGGTATTCAAAATGTTGGAAGGAGGGGTGGGGGTAGGAGGTCAATGCACCAAGTTGCAATTTTCACCCGATATATAACCTTTGCCGGAAACTGCAAGTCGATATCTCTTTTAGTTTGGGAGCTATGAAGCTCCAAAAACTGGACGGACGGACAGACGGGAACGGTTTTTAGCCACCCATATGTTCGTGATCAGGAAGTGTCTAAACACGTTTTGGCAAAGTTTGGGCGTGATCGGAGGACATGAAATTTTGTTAGGATTATAGTATGTGAGATTGTTAAGAATCTCACCTAATAGACGTCTTTAAATTATTGAGCGGCACTATGTATACACTGCTGTCTCCGACTGGCAAAGCGTCCCAATTGCGAAATATTCGATCCAATAATTTAATTTAATTTCTAAACAACTACTTATAGTAAATTATTTCATTAAAAAATTCTATCGATCATAATTTATTTCATTCAAAATCTTAATTTTATGTAATTATTTAGTACATGTAGTTTTTTTTTGCAATTTTATGGTTGTTTTATTTGATATCACTTGATGTGTCAGAAACATTATCCTTGTTGCTTTTAACTGTGTTTGTGCTTAAAAATTACTCATATATAATTCGTTAAGCCAATCAAGAATAAATTTTAATTAATTTTGCGTATTTTATATATTGTTCTTCTTTTACTAATAATGCTTACGATCCAATAACGGACCAAAAAGACTTTGCTCAGTGTCACGAAATTTCAAGATACTACAGCATGCACCGTACCAACAAAAAAAAATCATAAACTTCGTGCTATTGGAAATCAGATAAGGTAAGCAGATATCGTGTGGGTCGCACGTCAAAGAATGAAATTGGCCAATTATGTGTCTTATTACTAAGATGAAATTATTAAACTGTTATAATTTTCTTATTTGCTGAATGGGGCGATACATTACAGATTTCTGAAACGACTGGAACAATCGATAAAAAAAAGGCATCATCATGTTTCACCAACGGATAGTTGCAATGAAGATAACAATGATAATTTGGATTCTACACTTATAACGTCGCCACGGTCGCCACTTTTGAGAATATCTACAACTCAGTTGAAAGCTCGCTCACAACCTTTTAAAGTAGTCACCAAACAGAAACGTGTAGTTCATTTATATGAGAATCAAAATGCTACTCCGAAGGAGCGACACAGTCTTTCACCCAGTGATATTGTTAGCGAATAGGAGTAAAGTAAAAAATAGTTTGAGCTTAACGTTTCCATGATTTCTTAAATATAATAACTGAGTTTTAAAGAAAGAGAGAAATTTACTATATGGGAAATAAGGGTATGTGTAATTAAGTATATAGTACATTTTATGATTAAAATAAAAATAACTCAATTATACCCAGTTGAAATTAGTACTTAGATAATAGATGACATTATCACAAAATTTATTTTAAATACTAGACAAAACACATAGACGTGTCTCATATAAAGATAAATATTTCACCCTTCTCATTTTATGTGGTAATAGAGATAATACATAATAATTTAAATGGAAATTTTAACCAAAAGCTTAAGTTTCGTCAGAACAGTAGTACATCAATATAGCAATGAAATAGATATTTATGTTGAAAAAAGCTCTAACATTACGTTAAATAATGAAATACTACGATATCGTTATCCCGATTGTTATGCCCAACTCACAATAACTTTTGTTTTATAAACATGTTTTTGAGTTTTCAGTGAGAGTGAATAACATATGAATATCTTTCACTCTCATAGGAAAATTAAAAAAAAAATGTTTATAAACAAAAATTATTGTGCGTTGGATATTATGCCCAGCGCACAATAACTTTTGTTAGTAAACATGTTTTCTAAACTTCCTATGAGAATGAGCAAGATGACTAGACCTATATCTCACTCACTCTCATTGAAATGTCAAAAACATGTTTACTAAATAAAAGTTATTGTGCGTTGGGCATTATGCCCAGCGCACAATAACTTTTGTCTTGTAAACATGTTTTCAAAAATGCCTATGAGAGTGAGCGAGATAACTAGATCTAGATTTCATTCTCTTTCAATGAGATTTCAAAATTATACAACAAATAGTAATTGTGCGCTGGACCTTACTAATTTGCTGTCCATTTTTATTTATTTCCTTTATAAACTCTTCGTTTAATATTTTGAAACACCACACATTTTTTCAAAAAAAAAAAAAAGAAAAATAATAATAATAATAAGCAGAATTGTACGAAGAATCACTTCGGTGGATTGTTTTTATCATTAATTTTGTCTTGCAGCCTTTTTTGCAAAATATTGTTTATAAAATATGAAAGAACTAATGAATTCAACAACGTATGTGTGCAGTTTATTATAATTTATTTTCTTTAACATACAGGTCGTCTGGAAAATGGACGTAGCGACGCTTATAAATTATTGATAAACAATATAATTAAAAATTATAGTCGTTTGAATCTATATTAATTTTTTCCCATTGAGATATTCTTTCGTATGGAATACAAAATATTTATAATTGAAATCAACGTCATGCATTTTTCAAAATTGAAAAATTTGAGCTTTATAAAGTGTTAGGTACTGTAAAATCAGTAAAATTATTCAATTTTGTGCAATTCTTTCAAGTTTTTCTTGAATATTTTCAAAGTTAGTTGAGATTTATGAATGGAAAAATTATCCAGTATAAACTACACATCTCTGAAACACAGCCCCATGATGGAAGTAAAGTCTCATTGGACAAGGGGGAAAATTTCTTGTATGTGGCACAAAGTTGTAAACGAAAGTTTCTCAGGAAAATGGGTGTTGAATTTATAATATTGTGTTTAGGTATTACAGGGTGTATCACTATGCAATTAGAGAGTCATTGGACTAAATCTATTGAATTTAAGGTAAGGGACTTAAAAATAAAATTAGTTTTTTAATGTAAAATACGACTTTTTTTCAGCCGACCTGTATAATTACCTTCTGTGATATTGATAAATTTTGAGAAATATAACTATGTTTATTTAAATCAAACGTTAGTCTCAACCTATCAAAAATATAAAATTTAATTAAATTAATAAAAATAAATTCTGACAATCTTTCAATTAAATTTTTATAAATCGAAAAAAAAAAGTGTACACCCGCGTTGGAATACTAGTGATTTTGTTTGATTTTAGAAAACAAAATCCGGTGAATGTATAAGCAACGAATCCGAATCTCACATGACGTGTTTTAGATAAAAGCAAAATAAATAAAATTTTAAAGAAAGAAAGAGAGAAAGAGAGATTGAAACAAAATTAGGCGAATTAAAATACCGTGGGCCTTTAAGCGCTTATTGTAAATTGTATCTTAAATCTTTTCTCATATAAAATTTATTAATTTTGAAATTGGCCTGTTATTGGAGACTGATGAATGATTTAATTTCCACTAATGGAAGATAAATATTATAACGTGGATATTTCTTGAAAAAAAAAATATTTTCTCAAAATGGAATGTTGAGATTTTTTTCCTCTTACCACAATATTTTTCCACATATTATATTATAGGTGTGATTAGAAGGAACCCCACCTAAAAAACACACTGAAGTAAATGTAAAAGAATTACATGGGAAATGAAAAAGGGGAAAACCCAATAATGCAATTCTTGCATATAAATTTCTGTGATAAAAATCATGAGAAAAACAAGACATATTTTCAATTTTTCCTCCGCAGGTTAAAAGGAAAATTGGTAACAAAATATAAAAAAAAATAAAATAATGATGTCGGAAAAATGTTTATTTGGAATATTTTTCAAAGCCAGTGCTCTAAACATATTTTACTGAGCAATAAAAATTAACACTTAAAATGATTAGGTGTGGCATTTATTTGAAAGATTACTTCTGCATAAAATCAGAGAAAATCTGTCAAATAAAACGAAATAATTCTGGTAGTGAAGAAAATACGATGAGATATAAAAGCTATTAAAAAGTATCACGTACTACTAATATAGCAAAACATCATGATGAGAATCACAGAAAAATTATATTTTAAATTTTTTGTGAGATATTAAGCACGTAGAAAAAAGAATCACATCGATCACTATTTTCATAGATCACCAATAATATATGGTTAGTGTGATCCTTATGCTCCACTTCACTTTATTTGTGATGTTCTAATGTCATACCAAATGTAATTGTTAATCAAAATAAAAAAGAACTTAATTGAATTCTGGATAGACTCTTTTTTACTGAACTATGCTTATGAAATACTATAACGTTTCAATGGACTAATATACTTACTGTAATGTTTCTTTTATTTTATTGACCAAACGGTTTAGACCTCCTCCGATCGGAACCAAATATTGTGTTAAAATATAAACGACTTTTTGTATGCTCGTTTTCGTCCGCAGACCTGTCATGCGTCATGCAACCGGTTCGGAACAGGAAAAAGAATAATAAGACATAGGGTCGAAGGCACACCTACTAGCACTTTAGGAAATCCTATCATGACCTATTGGCACTGTATTTTATACTATTTGGGATATGAAATTTGAACATTCATAAATATATGAATACCTATCGTATAAGACGAAAAGATAGTTTAATGAAGAAAACGTCATATTAACATACATTCTATAAGATATTATTAAATAAATTTCAATATTTTAACGAAATTATTACAAATCTGCCAAACATGTGTATCTTCGACCATATACAATATCAAACGTTGAGCCTTCTGATAAAAGAAAACTTAATTCTCTAGACTAAGATATTCACATAAACCCAAGTTCTCATCAAAATTATCGTTAATAGAAGACTGTTTTCAAGTCGTCAAGAACTTTCTTATTATCTTTTCAAAAGTAAAGATATAGTGCTATATTCATTTATTTTACTGCTCGAATTTAAAAGAAAGAGCAGTAAATTATAATCTCTCTATTTTTTGACCTCTCAAAATTTTCACTCTCCACCCCCTGGGGGACCAGTTTTTTCAAAAAGTCTTCGTGTTTCGGACGATTTCTGAGAAATGGTCACGCTGTTTGTACGTCTGTCTATCTGTTCGGCTGTCGTGAGCTCCAGAGGTCAAATGGTAAGATATAGCGACTTGGGACCTCCAGGGGCCCCCCATGGATCATTAAGAAGGCCCTCATTGCCCCTACCTATCCGTCCTCTTCTTCCCCGAAACAATGTTTTTTTTGGGATTGCTCGAAAAAAAAACGCGTCGTGTGATTTTTTTTCATTTTTGGAAGTGTTTTGGAGATTACCCAGGCAGACCTCTCGTCTATATTTGAAAATACCGTTGAATCGTTCCTAATAACGGTTTTCAAGGTCAAAGGTTAAGGTTAAAAAGGCTCTAGAAAGCGTCCCGGCCGGAACAAATGTTATACAATATTAGATAAATATTATATACTAATAGGGAGAGTAGGCCTACTATAATCGGGATAGTAGGCCGATTGTAGGCCTACCCTCCATATAAAAGACTGTGTCGTTTTACTAGTGGAAGAGACTTTTTGGCAGCAATAGTATTGGTGTGACTGCCGTGTACGTGTGAATCACAAATATTAATTTTTTCATCTGATGAGGCAATTTTCTTACAGAAAACGTAATTCTTAAGCTTCACTGGTTACTTTTATGCCTCTTTTCGTATAAATCTTTGCAAAATAGCAAAAAATTTGCACATTTATTTTCAATGTTATTGTGGCAGTGGAACATATCAGAGACACTGCAGAATGAATGGAACTTATCTCGGACAATTACGGGGTACGAATATCATATATTTTTAAATGAAAAATATAATACAAATCGGACTCAGATTTTTGTCACACTAGTATCATGGAAATATGTTATAGCTCCGATTTTGTTCCGGCCGGGGTATTTCTCAACCGAATGGTATCATGTTTAAAATGTTGGTTTCAACACTTGTACGGAACTTTATTATAAATTTCCAGGAAAATGAGACAACCCATTGTAAGCCTGTCAATTTGTGTCTTTTGAAGAAGTTTTGCCAAAGACCATTTGCCAAGAAGAGAAAGAGAACCTTTTTGTTCAGCTTCTCCATAGTGCAATTTGTACTGTCGTTCGATAAACCTTCTCTCTATCTTTAGCTTCAATTGGTTTAGATAGAATTATAATTTACAATTAACGTTCCGTTCCATTTGACGTTCAGATTTATTGAATTTTCTCTTTGATAAAAGAAGCGTCTACAATTGTTTTTATTGCGATATCTTTACTTTTGAAGCAAATGTGTTTGTTCAAATTTGATATTACTTTAGAAATATCTCAGTTAAAAAAGCTCTATTATTTTGGTCTTCTTTAAATTTTAGCGCGAAACGTATATCCCTATGGTTGTTAGCTGTCAATTTTTTAGCGGGAAAGAAGCCATTTTTCAATAAAGCCTCTTTTCCCGTCTTCTACTCACCATATTCGTCTAATCTAAATTCACCACTACCCATTAACCACAGTCTCTTCGGAAAAGCTCTCGATAAATGGTGTATGGTACCTCCAAAAAATTGTGCTTCGGAAATTTCTTTTAAAACTCGCCGAAGATTCCATCATACCCGTCAAATAATATCTGCAGATATCTTTAAGATTTCTGTAGAGAAAATCTACACCTCTACAGAATATCTGCAGATAAATTCTGTAGATATTCTTACGAATTTTATTTGGGCTTGGGACAAAATTCATCAGAATATTTCGGCAGATTTTCTGACGAATCTCTGACGAATTTCTGTAGATATTCTGTAGATTTTTTCTACATTCCAGACTTTCCAGACAAGATGTGTCAGAAGAGATGGAAAAACTTTTCACTGAAGTTTGCAAAATTCTATAGAGTTATTCTTAGTGATATCACGGTGTTTATATAAAATAAAGAATTCTGCGACGCCGTGTTACAAGTAGAGAAAAGTGAAGTGAAAACTTTAAACAGAGTGTCGACCAAAATTTCGTGTTTTTGTATCATTCGATTGGCGATTTTTAAGAAATTAGTATTTTTGCTCGCATTTTTTTAATTATCTAAAATGTGTACTCGGTAATGCTTGTTAAGCAGAGCATACCATTTTCTTTATAACTTCTACAGTTTCTTCAGAAATCAACAATATTTTTGTGAAGTAATGGAGGTTATGCAGATTTTCTAGGGAGAAATTCTGCCGAGAATCTGCAGATTTTCTCTGAATGTACTAGAATATACCGTTAAAATTCAAAAAACCTCCGAGTAAAATCGGCAGGTAGAGCAATGATTTGACGGGTAGAAATAGTGAAATTATAATGTTTGTAAGCATATATTTTTTCAAATATAAGTTTTCCAACATTCATAGTTTTTAGAGAACTGTAGGGGGAAGTGGCCTGCGCTTTTGAATATTTCAATTTTTCTCTTATTTTCCAAACTTCGATTGACAAAATATAATTTTTCCTTTTAAAGGCCAGACCACTTTCCTCTATACGTAGAATATTTTAAAAATAAGAGATGCCTTCTCTAAAATTTGGTGAAAAAGAACTTTCATAGAAAAATTCATAGTCCATAGTCATTTCTTTCACTCTTATTCACATACGAGTTTAATCTCTTTTCTTTTTTCCCATACGTTTGTTCCTCTCATCTCTCCATATAATTTGTTTGCTCCATTACAAATCCTCTTTTGCTCCCTTTTATCATACTTGCTACTTGATATTTTTGCGATACATTTGTGGCTTTTAAGGACGGTGAAAAACTGTTTTTCAATTATTCACCGGACGCTCTCTTCGATCAAGACATTTTGTCCCATATGCCCGATTGAGCGAGAGAGAGAGAGAGAGTCTACTGTAGATGTTGTGTAGAGGGGTAGAAAGACCACCACAGACATTTCGGTGGATATTGTGAAAATCTTGTGGTCATGTAGGAAATTTTATAGGAATTCCTAACAGACATACTTTTTGATGGGTAAAGTGCGCAGAATTTTGACAGCTGACATCTGAGTGTGTGTATGACGTCTTCGAAGTGACAAAAATTGTAGTTTTTTGTAAGAGAAAAGGAAAAATAAGAATTTACGCTTTCATATACGTAGTTTTCGCACTTGTTCAAGTTCTGCTGATGCAACAAAGAATTACATAATTCTGCGTACTAATGAGACAAGTGCTGTGTGTCAATTTTAGGTGGTGTCGATCGATTGAATCGGATCGTGTTTCTCCTCTCTTCCGGATCGCATTTCCTGGTTAGACTGGAGGGCAGACGACACAATTGGTGGCTGTGGCGTGGCTCCATCAACTGCAGCTCCCCTGACAATGGCTTTCAATGAGGTGAGTGCGCGTTTTTCACCTGTAGCTCGCTCTAATTTGTCGGACTTTATGTTAGGTCGCGGGGCCTTTTCTAGAGCCTCCGGATATTATTTGCAAAGCTAGGAGAGATGTTGAGGGTGTTGTGTAATCAATAGGATGCTTGTTTTTGTTAGTGTTCTGGGGACGACCTTGACCTCTCTGACCCATAATGCAGCAGCAGCATCACTCGAATATGCGCCGTTTCTTCCAATATTTTACTTTTCTTTCTATGCTGCATTTAAGGACAAAGGCACTATCGATTTATCTCCCCTTAAATCCTTCAGGGATGCTCTGCTAATTGCACGAATACTTTTTCTCTTTATTGATGTCACACCACACAACTTGAATCTTCATAGTCACATATATATGGAATGCGGATATTCTTCGGAGACGTGAAATATTAAAAAAAAAAAACCAAAAGCCTATAATCCGAACTCTTACCATTCAAAAATTCATTTTCTTGCTTTTCCATCTTATCCGTTTATACTGCCAATACTTTTGAGACAACCTTAGAAGATGGTCCTTCTTTAAATCCTTTTTTAGTATAATTCTTAATTATCCTTATGCAAAGTAATTTCTCTCCAAAATTGTCATAGGGATATTGAAAGGCCTGGAAATTCTTTCTCGGCCTTGAATAAATCGTAAAATAATAGAGATACACGCAATTGCTTAGCCACTGTTTTGCAATTTAATCATTTTTTTAAAGCAATTGTGGAATTGCAAAAATTGTGAATCCATTTTACCTAGTTTTCTCTGTTATGTCTCACTCGATAACTGGATCTCTTTCTTGCCAATATGTTTTTTTTTCTATAAACATTTAGTGTATATTTGTGTTATTTAGTGATTTTAATTAAATTTTTGAAAATATGTGGTACTTAGGAGTAGGTTTGAGCCTCAAGTTGGTCAGTGAATAGAGCAGTGGCTCTATGACTGTGAGGTCTTGAGTTCAAAGCTGAGCAGCAGCAGAAAAAGATTTCTCATGCCACATCGGCTTTAAATTCGTCCAGTGAATACAAATATTCACTGTCACTGATCCCAAACACATACCGAGAAGGCATGCTGTGATATAGTAGCGGCACTGATTACCCACAGAGTTGTGATATGAAGCGGCTACCCGTATCGGGAGATAAGATAGAATAGGAGTGGGGAAGCATAAGGGGCAGAATTGGTGGCCTGGATGCAGCGGTAATCCGAAATGGAGAACTGACCCCTGGCAAAATCTTATATTAGGAGTAGGTTTCGTTAGAAGTATTATTCGTATTCGTTTTGTTTATATTGCTAGAACTTGTACAAAAACATCCTCGATTACCCTACTTTTTCTAGTGCATTGTAACATACCTCCTGAGACTTAGAAAATTCCCACAGTTTTTTATTTAGATTTTTTTGTTTTGAAGGATTTCTCAGTTCATCTTTTCATCTCCTAAGTTCAGACTTGCATTTGTTGATTGGATGAAAATTAGGCATAATTTAGTGTTTCTTCAGCATCACATTTTAAAGCTCTCCATGAATTGATTGAACTGTTGGACAATTTTAGTATTTTGCATTAGCTGTCATGTTTCAAATTGATGAGATGAAAAATGTTCTCCAAAAATCTTTTTTTTGCTTTGGTTATCCCTTTTTGCTTGCAAAATATTTCTCTCTACATCACAAATGTCTCGATCTAAGTGATAGTAACTTCAAAAATACAAAAACTAGTGATGAATCCAGGGAAGATTTATGACAGCTGAAATTCTTTACAGGCGAAATAAGCCTAGGAATGCACGCAATTAGGAGTGCTTGAAATGGAAATGCGTGTAAATTTGGTTGTGAGTTGTTTTTTTGGGAGTAAAGAATTGCGTGAAGCCAATTTTATCCGTTTCTACTGGCAAGAGCAGTTTGCTCGAGACGATAAAATCCGCCTCGAAAAAAAAACGTATTGAAATCGGTTATCAAACCTTAGAGATAGAGTCCAATTAATTTAGCTACAGTGAGGATCGGGATACATTGAGATGAAAAGGGGATGGATGCGACCCACCATTAGAAAGGCATCAATCTGAAACATAATATACAAAATTTTCATCAAAATCACTTCAAAAACACTCAAAATACAATTCAGTCGAGTTTTTTTTTTTCATTATAGGTCATGCAACATCGACATTTTAAAATAAATTTTTATCTCCATATAGCTCGGGTCAGCGTGTTAGTTTTTTTTTAATAAACTAAAATTTGAAACTGATCCGTACCATAAAGGTTGAGTTATTGAGAAAACAAAATTTGGGAGTGTTCCAAAATGGCGGAAGGGGGAGGGGGTGAATATGACATCATCTACTTCTAGCCGCCTGTTTACAATTACCCTTGCAGAAAAACGGTTGACGATATTTCTTTCAGTTCTCTTTCTAGATGTGGTAATACGGACTGTTGGGAATTATAGCGCACTTGATATTTGTAATTTTTAAGTGTTAAAACGTGTTTTTGTAATGTTTGGGATCGATCTGACGAGATCGTGTTTTGTTTAGGTCAACAAAACTGAAATTGTAAAAAATCTCAAATAACCTGTCAAAATTTAAGACCATTACTTCAACCAAATACTTTGGAATTTTTTGTCTTGTGCATAGAATTTCAGTTCAATTCAGTCCAACTTTTTTCTTCTTTATTGCAAAGACAAGCTCAACTAAAATCTCAACTAAATTATATGAGGACTCATCTCGATCTCTTCGCAAATATGATAAATCTAATATTAATCTTCTACCCACATCGAAGGCATTGAATCTGTGGATTTACAAATCTAATTCGAAAGTAGTAAGATGATGATAAAATTTAGGAAATGGGAGGCTCTTTTTGTTTATTTTTATTATTTATTTATTTTGTTTATTTATTACTTATCATTTATTAATAATAACAATGCTTTTAAGCTGGTGCTATTGAAAGTAAAAAAAACATACATTTATTAAGATATAAAGATTTGTCAGAAATCAATGTTTGCATCCACCGCCATCTCAGCATTGGTGACCAACCTCCAGAGCAAAACAGTGGAAATTTTCTTTCTCAGATTATATAAGCCATCTGCATCATTTGAGAAAATAATCTTTCTGACGTTTTAAGCAAAACAAAAAAAACTAAGTTGCCAAAAGTTTTGAGTAAGCCGGCGTTTCTCCGCTTTAGAAAGTTCATTCCAAAGAGTAACTACCTCAACAAAGAGAGAGTTGTGAAGAATGCGGCTCCTCGATCTGGGCACAACAAGACACGAAGACCTAACGGATGCAGTCGGAAGAAGAAATGCAGGCTGACGCGATTTGAGAATGCGAGATACGAAATCGTCAGTTCGTGACTACAGGAAGTCTGGCAGGAAACTCCCCAAAACTCGGACGTGATCAAAGGGGTGGAGATTGAAAATATAGCGAATGCAATTCGTCTCCTCAAAATGAAACTGTTCTAAGTGTATTTTCTTTGTATCTGTAATCGTAGCAAACGACGCTTCATGATGCGTCATTAGCAACAAATGCTAATACAAATTAAATGCACTTAGGACAGTTTCATTTTAAGGAGACGAATTGTTGAATATAATAGTCAGGCGCCTCATAGAAAAAAAAAGAATTCAGCACCATAGGAAAAAAGGGGAAGGAACAGGGCACGAACTAATAACATTGAAATATCCTGAGGAGTGAAGTACTGATACCTTCTTAACTCTTTCGTCTTCTTTGGGACTCTGGGTACCCATGGAAAAAAAGAATTTTTTTTGGACTATTTAGAATCGATAAAAATCCGATTCTTGTGGGTGATTACAAACTATAAGGATGTCCAAATCTAGGATATTTTTTGCAGGACCCCAATTAACTCCTGAGCTAAGATATTCTTGGTCAAAAATCGTGAATTTTCAATTTTCTGCTTCCTTGCAGATATTGTGACTTTTTTGATATTTCTAGATCAGAATAAGGAAAAACCTCTCGGGGCCAATAAGTATTATAAAGATAACTAACAATTACAGATTGCATAAATTCGAAAAATATTTTTTTCTTAAATTTTCAAAAAAAACTTGTTTAAACTTTATGGGTACTCTCGTCCACAAAAATCTAGAGGTCAAATGTAAGGTTATCCCGCCGTCAAGCAGGAATTTGGAGTTTTCTTGACCACTTCCTGGACATCTCAGAAGATACTGGTCAATAATTCTTCTTGTTTTAGTAATCAACCTTGTAAAGGAGTCATTCGACAAGCAAAAATTATTTCCAAAATTGACATTATTGGCTTTTGGAAAATTGAAGTTTGTCTCCTTTTCGTTCTTTTGGAGACGAGAGTACCCATGAGTTTTCCAATTTCCCAGAGGCGGAGAAAATTCTTTCTCTTCAAAAGTATCATATTTGACCACTAAGACTTACAATAAAGTGAGTTTTACTGAAATTCGTTCGCTGGATATGTTGTGTTCCGAAAAGAGTTAAGGGTATGAAGGGAAAAGTTAACTCTTTTTTATGTAGTAGATATGGTCGTCCCAAACCAAAGAATCAGTGAAATAATTCAAAGATTTTTAGCTTTATGGACGTAAGGTAGGTATAATCTCGCCATTGAGGTAAAGAGAAAGTGGATCAGGACGATGTCTCGCACTTGTAATTTGCAAAGTTTCAGATTTAGCCGGATTGAGAAGATCATTATTTATAGCCCACTGAGAAACCAAATGAAGTATCTCATTCGCTTGAGTAAAGCATGCATCAGGTGCAAGAGGATCACCGAAGCAGTAGATCTGCATAAAAATGAAAATATATGTTTTTGTTACTCAGAGATGAAGCCAAATCGTTTATGTAAATAGAAAAAAAGAGAGGGCCTAGAGTACTGATCCATGACCAATACCTCTAGAAAGTGACAAAGTTGTGGATATTTTACTGTTAAATTTAACACATTCAGTCCGACCAACTAAGCAGGATTCTAGCAATTTTAAGCTAATAGACGAAAACAAATAAAGAGAGTAGAGTTTAAGAAATCAAGAAGAATTAACAGGGCAAAATGTTTTTGATCAAGCTTGATACGAATGTCATGGTTAATACGGAGTAAAGCACTACTGGTAGTGCTTTGAAACTTCCGGAAACCCGACTGAAAATCAGACACTGGATTCTTCTGGTTCAAAAGTTACTCGATTTGAAAATAAATTACTCTAATAAATTACTATATAGTTACTCGATTTTTTTAAATAAATTGAATTGAATTGAATTTGAGATTTAATAAGGTGCTCAAAAGGCTTGGAAAGGAAGAGTAGAATGCTGATAGGTTGAAAGTCACAAACAGCAGAAGGCTTGGCATTTTTCGGAATGGGAGTAACGATAGCGTACTTCCCATCTTCAGGGAAAAAGTGTGGCCTGAGAAATTGCAACAATTGGCTATAGAATGCTTATTACATTCAGTTGTAAGGCAAGGGAATGGTATTCAATATATTGCCATGTACATTGGCACATAAATGAAATAATTTCACCTATATCACAGTGGATATATACCATGGTGCATAACATTTAATAGGTCTTATACATATATTATGCTATATACCTAAGCTCAAGAGGGAAATAAAGCTGTGTAAGGCATGAAAATTGGATTTGATAGTAATTCTGACTTTCTTATATTGATTTTTTTTATATTGTCTTCTAAATTTGCCATCCTTAGAGTGTCACGAGAAATACAAGCTATAGAGAAATTTAATAACCATAATTATATATGGGCCAATCCATCTCAAAACGACCGAAAAAATCGCAAATCGAGGGGTCATGGTCTTAGATGTTTTTGAATTTTACATATGTTAAAGTACACGATAAAATAATATACCCCTATTTTTTTTTCGTCTGAAAAAAATTCCTGGCCGGAGATACATGGCGTCAAAGATGGCGCCTCGCGCTTCATTCCTCAATTGCGATTTTTAGCAAATATTTTAGAATGCTCTATTTCGGGAACGGGTTGAGATTTCTTCTTACTCTTTTTTTTATTTGAAAGATAATTTTATACTCTTTAAAACGATATACTTGATTTTGCATTATTTGCTTAAGTTTTTTTGTAACGGTCTTTTAAAAAAATTTTAAAAAAAATTTAAAAATTAATTTTTCTCAAAAACCCCATTCTAAAAAAATTTGATTTTTTTACTGTTAATCAGTAACATTGAGTACTATATTCCCTGAAAAGGCGAGCTTCCACTTTTGCACTTACTTTTTTTAAAAAATATTTGAAAAATTACCATATTTTCAAAATTAAAAATAACCAGCTAAACTCAAAATTTTGAGTTCAACTTTTCAGGGAATATAGTACACCACAATACTTATAAACAGCCAAAAAATCAAAATTTTTCGAAATCAAGTTTTTGAAAAAAAAATTTTTTTTTGAGTTTTAAATAAAAATGTCTATATTGACAAAAATCAAACTTTAAGATACGTTTGACACATGTGTCAATATGTAGATTTTTTTTTAAACGGAATTTCAAAATTTTTTTTTTTTTAATTTTTTCAAAAATAATCCAAAAAAATTTCCAAATTTTTTTTTTTGAAAAACTAAAAGAAAACAAAAAAAACATAATTAGTACATGTGTTTAATATGATTTAAAGGCTTATTTTTGTCAATAAAAGACATTTTTATTTAAAACTCAAAAAAAAAAATTTTTTTTCAAAAACTTGATTTTGAAAAATTTTGATTTTTTGGCTGTTTATAAGTATTGTGGAGTACTATATTCCCTGAAAAGTTGAACTCAAAATTTTGAGTTTAGCTGGTTATTTTTAATTTTGAAAATATGGTAATTTTTCAAATATTTTAAAAAAAAAGTAAGTGCAAAAGTGGAAGCTCGCCTTTTCAGGGAATGTAGTACTCAATGTTACTGATCAACAGTAAAAAAATCAAAATTTTTGAGAATGGGGTTTTTGAGAAAAATTAATTTTTAATTTTTTTCAAAAATTTTTTAAAATACCGTTACAAAAAAACTTAAGCAGATAATGCAAAATCAAGTATATCGTTTTAAAGAGTATAAAATTATCTTTCAAATAAAAAAAAAGAGTAAGAAGAAATCTCAACCCGTTCCCGAAATAGAGCATTTTAAAATATTTGCTAAAAATCGCAATTGAGGAATGAAGCGCGAGGCGCCATCTTTGACGCCATGTATCTCCGGCCAGGAATTTTTTTCAGACGAAAAAAAAAATAGGGGTATATTATTTTATCGTGCACTTTAACATATGTAAAATTCAGAAACATCTAAGACCATGAAGGGTACCCCTATGGTCGTCTTGAGATGGATTGGCCCATATGTAACAAATTACAAACAATGAGTATATTATTTGTAGAAAATCACTTTTATTTTTTGAAAACTGCAACTCATTTAGAAAAAAACTTCTATTTATTAGATTATCTTTAGGGCCATTTTCCATGATTACATTATTTTTGATGATGTTCTTACTTTATATTTTTATGTCATATGGCAGTGAACAAATTGAAATATGTATTTTTGAAAAGGGAGTGTTGGTAGTCGGTTGGTCTGAACAATTCAGGTACTATTATGTCAAGTAGATATTTTTTCAAGTAGAGGTTGGCTTAAGAATAAAACCCGAGCCTTCCCTACACGAAAAAAATCATTTGAAATTCTCATATAATGAATTAAAACTTTTTTTTTATTGAAAATTGTACAATAGCTCAGCTTTACAATACATTAAAATTCAACACAAAATCGAATCATCACGCATTCTGAGTTGCAAGCATTCCGAGGTCCTCTGTAACGAATCTCAGCTACCATAAGCTTATCTAGACTTAGCACTGGTGTAATTTTCAACAGGTATACCATATACCGTATACTTTACGTTGCCGTTTTTTAGAAAAATTCTAATAATAATGAATACCAATCTACTCCAGAAAATTTCGTTAGATCCTTATAAATATCAAGACGTTCTGAGAACTTTTAAGAGGTTAAATCAGAGTTTTTATTTTCAATTGACTAATGGAAACGCCTTCATTGATCAAATTCTGATAATTAACCCTTTAACAGTATTTTCTTTAATATGCAAAAAAAACAGTCAAATGGCTTATACAACCTACGAACACTCAGAAAAGAGCTCTGTGGAAACAGCTCTTAATTTAGCTCTTGATATAAGAACGGGCATTCGTGTGTTGAGCTTAAAGACTATTTTACTTGAAGGAAAGCATTTATTTTAAAATATGCTTTGGTTCAAGAACGTACAGTCTTTGAATTTTCAGAGATGGCAAAAATAGTCTCTGGAAGAATTTTAAGTATTAACAAGTTCTTGGAGCAAAGCATAACGAGTTTTGATTCTAGTATCAGATTTTTTCTGCTGTATCGCAACAATTTTGACGTACACTCACAATTAAAAACACAATAGAATTTCACGTTTTTTTATTGCCATATGCCACCGTATACACTTCTTAATTTATAATATTTCACATTCCCTATTGTTTTCCTAAAATCCAAGCGAAAGTGATCAATTTTTGACTAAAAAAAACTCACATTTGGGAAGATATTTCTCCATCCGATTATCGCTGAGCGAGATGCCCGACATGTTTACAATTTTTTTTTCACCCGAACCATCTCACAAAAATCTTTTAATTTTTCCTCTATATAAGTTTTTCTAAATAAAAAACCACCTTTTCACAACACTCCAGACACTTGAGCGAGCTCGTGGGGCACAATATTCTAATTTTCAAGAAAAAATATTTTCCTATTTTTCGAGCTTCACTTCACCAAATTTCCACGTAATTCTTATCGGCACTGTATTTTTTTGCACCACAAGACACTTCACTACTTGTAGAGGCTTCTCCCCACAATTTTCACTATAATTTTATTGAAAAAACTCGCGAAAACAATCACAACTTTGCGAATTAATTGCCCTGTGAATTATTTTGTCTGTCATTTGACAGCACTGGAAGTCACTGAAAATTTTCTCTGGAGAGACGGTACTCTCTCTCTCGCTCAAGACGCGGCAGCTCTTAGTTGATCTGTTTTAGAAAACAGCTCTTGATTCTAAGCACGACATGTTTAGGTTGATTCGGCTCTTAAAATATTCTTACAGACAAGAGCTGCATTTTTGCAAATCCCATACAAAGTTAGAACTGCCTTTTTCTGAGTGAAGGAGAATTTCCACCGTTTGGCTCTGGAGATTGGTCACCAACACAAAGACGGCGGTGGACGCTAACCCTATCTTAAACCTTTTATAACTCTTTGTGCTTTCAAGAGGACTTTTCTCAATAGCACTCATTTTATTAATAATAATAAAATAATAAATAATTTTTTCTAAGGTAATTATTGGTCCAATGGATCCAATAAATTAAAAAAAAAACCATCCGTTCTTCATTATCACTTTTCGTTTGGGCGCCAGGTGAGAAAAGGTAAAGACCGCCTGGAGATGGTCATTTCTGTTTAAGGCATCAAAAGACTGAAATACTTTTATTGAAAACTAGTGAACAAATAATAGTAAAATAAATGAATTTTAAACGGTTTTTATGGATGAATCTTCTATTTATCTAAAAAATGATAATTTTTAGGAAAAAGCTTTTAGAATTTCTAGAATTAGAAGTTAATGAAACTCATGGTGTGTCAATAAGATTTATTTTCAACGAATAATAGGAATAATAGGTCACAGGTCAGCCATGAAAACGTAACCTTCTTGTATAATTTGAAGGTACTTATTGAAATGTATTGCTCATCTTCTGGCCTTATTTGACGATCTGGGGCATTGAATATCGAATTAGGGAATTCATCATCACTGTTCGCTTAATTCGCAAAAATCGACCATTTTATTCATATTCTAGGCAGTTTTCGTGTCATTTCAATTATTGTTTTCCATGATTAATGCCCAGCGCACAATAACTTTTATTTATAAACATGTTTTCAAAATTTCCTATAAGACTGAGCGAGATGACTATATCTAGATCTCACTCACACTCATTGAAATGTCAAAAATATGTTTACAAAACAAAAGTTATTGTGCGCTTGGCATAATATGTTGCAAAACAATAATATATTTTACCAAAACAAATAAATGAAAAGATCGGTTGTTTTTGAAAATTTTACACCTGAACCGATAATACCGGCCACAGGTGGTGATCTTCCTTTTTTTTTCCTTTTGGTAATCCGAATTCGTAGTCGCAGGATCTTTAAATGTTTTCCTGTTTTTCATTAAGATCTCTACGCATTGCTTTTATCAAGAAAATCATGTGCACTGCGCTATAGGTGGAAACGTCAAATGACGCCAATTGATCCAAAAATGCATTATGTAGAGACCTTCAGGAGCAAAAGAAGTGCTTAAGAGGTGCATTATCTGCATACCGTAACCTGACAACTTCGCACTAATATTGAAATTCTAGAAGGGCTTAATGAAAGCTTTTTGCTAACAGTGTTTCCCGTGGTTGTGTTCAACTTGTTTATGAATGGCCGCGGGTCAAATGTGTTATGTCTGTGTTGGATGATGGATCTTGAAAGCAACTAACTGTTGTCAGACTTTGTGTTGGTGGCCTATACACACGAATTCTCGGCTGTGTCATCCACAATCTTTGCATGATGTTCCACTTCCACCAGAGTTTGAGATGAGGCCACAGGTAGTTGACTAGTTGTGCTGATGATATGGAGTTCAATCTTTTAGTGCTGAATTTAATGATTTTCATTTGGGTTTTGTGCTAAAATGTTCTCGTTGCCATGAGCACTAAATTTTTCTATATCCTTTTAAGTTATTACGAACTAATGGGAAAACAACTAATAATTCAGCATTATTGTGATGAAATTTCAATGGTAATTGTGAAGAAGACTTTGAGGTGTGCAAGGATGACACATAAAATCGTGAAGCGTTCCACATTTTTATTCTTTTCTTCTTTGGAAGACTCCTTGTTCTCCCATTGAGGAGAAATTTTTATTTTTTCTCCTCTTATTCACTCAATTATTCATAATAAATTATTATATATCCTAAAAATCTTCCAGTCATTGACTATTTAACAACAGTGCTAGATTCTGATTATTGTTTTTAATACTATGATTATGTAGCTCTTTAGCATGGAGATTGACAAAAGATAAAGGGCGACATATTTTGTGTACTTCGTTAATAGTGTAAAAGGCATAGTGAATTAATTCTGTGACAAACATAGTGAATATTTCCAAGTGGCTTTTAATTCAATCACTGAGAGAAATCCGAAAAAGTCAAAATAACATTCCGGAAATGTTAATTTTACCCTGCATTATTGATCCGAAATCGGTGTAAATATTACCCTTTTTAGGTGTATTATGGGTTAAAGTTACCCTTCTTGCATGTTGATTTTACCCTTAAAAGGTGTAAAATTAACATTAAAAAATGTTGATATATTTTTACACTCAAAAAGTGTTAAAGTTATGACGAAAAAAAGTTAATCGCAGCCTCTTTTTTTTCTCAGTGATTAAAGTTATAAAAAGAAATCCTATGTAAAATTTTAATTTGATATTTATTTGAAGAATTTTAAATATAATTCACCTACTTTTCAATGCCTTGCTGCAATCGGATTGAATACACCTTTGTAACTCTTGGTTTGATTTGTGGCTCAAGGTTCATTAGATGAAATTGAGTGCTAGTGTGTGTTAACAGTTGTCTGAAGAAGTCTTCGGGAAATAAATTCATATCAACTGTAAAAATCGGTAAATTGTTGTCGTGGCATTTTTTTTCAAGAATTGAATTAATTAATTAAAATTAATTAAATATTAATGAATACTAAACAAACACATAACTTGTTAAAAGTTACTTTTGAAATTTTTGTGCCAGTAATGAAAACAATAATTCGAGCTTCAAATTGGTTTGGAAGGAATAGGATGCGGATGGTTAAATAGCTGCAATCGCTACAATATATGTAAAATTTACCTAAAATTTGTATATTTAAAAATTCGCGCATGTATGTAAAAATGTATTTACCCAAAATTGCGGATCTCACAATTAAAAATTAAAGACGAACTCGCTAATTCAACAAGGAAAAATACAGTAGTCATATAATTTTTTAGTAATATCATTATTACGATCTGGTGCACTTTTGTGAATGGAATCAGTTGCGTAATTCCGCGTCAATAACACAATTGTTGGTTTGGATTGGGAAAAAGAGCAGTTGTTTCGCTTCGCAAGCCATTAAAATCTATTCTATATGCATTCTTATGGCGTATTTTAGGCGTATATTAAAAAAGTAATTTGATTCGTTGAAATTAGTTAAATGTGAAGATATATTTCTCAAGGTAAAACTTGAAAAAAACTGAATGTGGTTCACTTTTTTTTAAAGCAATTACTGATGAATGATTATGAAACTTGCGGATGAATGTGTGAAGTTGAAGTGTTAGAATATAAAACACAATAATATTCAGCAAAAGAAGGATTTTCTAGAACTATTGCAACATTGGTATATAAACATCGCAAAACCCATCAATGCGGAAATGGTATATTCTTCAAGCAATATTGCTATGCATATTCCACCAACTTCTGTTGCCTCTGGTGGTTATCACCAACAGCAGCGTCACTTCACTGCCAATGATGTCATCAATGGGGCTAACATTGAGGTGACTGCTGTATCAAAGACTCGGCAAATGGCCACGATTGAGAAGAATTGCCGTGCTATGTCATGGTCAGGGAACGGATGTGATGAGAATGAGCCACTTTCAGAGGTATATGCATACACATACCAATATATATATATATATATATATATATGTATATATATATATATATATATATATATATATATATATATATATATATATTAGGGGTACAAAAAAGTTCTCGTTGTTCACCGATAGAAGATGCTGTCAAAGTCTGTACGTACTGACGGTATTTGTAACCCACGTCATAATGATTCTTTATCAATAGATTGTAATTGGTAGTACATTTGTTTTGGAAAAGTGTAAACAACATATTTCTTCATACAGTTTAAAATGACGAGTGACGGGTCGAAAAAGGCTCATTTGCGGGATTTTCTGTTGTTCTGCTTTCGCCTAAAGAAATCTGCGGCTGAAGCACATAGAAATCTTGTAGAGACTTACGGCGACCATGCTCCATCAGAAACAACATGCAGAGATTGGTACATATATATACAATATATGTGTATATACAATATATATAATATGGGCAATATTTTCAGTGAAATAATACTTTCTAATTTTCTTTAATAAAACTTGAATTTTCACAAAAAAAACAGCGAGAACTTAACTTTTTTGTACACCCAATATATATATATAACTGACTTAAACATAAATTTACATGTTGCATACTATACTCTTTAAAATATATTGAAGTACCTTCCAATTTATTAAGCAAAAAATTGCCAGGTAAAACTGTAATAAATATAGAACTATCATTAGATTGTGGAATATTTGGAAAATTATATGGTTCAACTTTTGTGGTTTGAGCTGAAATCCCAGCTTGGTAGATCGGGGTCAAACTTTGTAAGTTCATGTTTTTGACACTCACAGATCGCGAATGCACTCAGTCCCGGGACATGCACATTTTCGGGACCGAGAAAAAGCGCGAAATGACATTATGCATCGAGAATAATTGCATACCCGCAGGGGCTTTCTTTTGAATAAATCGACAGTAGAACGAATTTCGCACGTAGTAAAAGTAGTCAAAACAAAAAGATTCAACTGTTTAATAGAAATACATTAATAAACAGTACTTTTGGCCAGAATTCTTCATTAAATTGTTAGAATATTTAAAAATTTTACCTTAATAAAGGAAATTAAAGTTTTATTCTGAAAAAGAAGCACAGTTTTTTCAAATCTCCCGCGTCGCAAAATAGTATACATACAATGGTAGGCAATCATGCATAATTGTATGTGAATAATTCCGTCAGGTGCATAATCGCGAAGTGCATAATGCCGGGACTGAGTATCTCATGTGTGCTAAAAATCTATTTTCATGGACGTCCCGTCCCGTTCGTCATGTAACCACTTCTGGAGAGAGAACAGAGAGATATCAACAAGCGGTTATCCGCAAAGGTTAAATATCGATGGGCCGCGCCATTTTGAAACACCCCCAAATTTTAGGCGGCTAGAAATAGGTGATATCAGATCCACCCCCACCCCCTTTTTCCGCCATTTTAGACCCCCTGACCCGAGCTATAAGGGATCAAAAATTGAATATTCAAATGGTCATATCCCCGGTTCTAATTATTGGAATTCGAAAAATTTTGGTGTTTTGGAAAGCCCTCGTGGTGTACTACAAGCTTTTTATGGCACCCCAATTTTATTCGATATAATCGAAGGTCCGATTAACCGAAAAATTGATTTTCGATTAATTGATCTCGAATATTTCGAAACCCCATCGATGCTTCTTCTTTAAATTTTAATATGTTGTAGCTGAGGTTGAAACCTTTCCAACGGTGGGTCGCACTCCTTCCTCGATGTTCCCTGACCTGAGCTATAATCAAAAATGTCTTGAACTGACTGTATTTTTGGTGTTTATGATACGATTTCTATGAAATTTTAGTATATATTGTACATATTGTATATATTGGTGGGTCGCACTCCTCCCTCGATCTGACCTGAGCTATAATGAAAAGTGTCTTGACCGGACCGGACTATATTTTCTGTGTTTATGAAGTGATTTTAATGAAATTTTGGTAAATATTATATCTGAGATCGAAATCTTTCTAACGATGTGTCCCATTCGTCTCTACACCAACCCCGACCCTTACTATATTCAAATGGACCGCATTCTATCTCTAATGTTTATTAATCGATTTCAATGAACTTTTTTTTCTTTTGTTGGCCTTTCCCACTTAGACTATTTAAATTAGAAAATGACCAGTGATAAGCCCAGCCAAGCTTATGGTAGCTTAGATTCTTTACATGTCACCTCGAAATGCGTGCAGCTCAGAATGCATGAAAATTTGATTGTGAGGTCAATTTTGGGGGTAAAGAATCGCGTTGATCCAATTTTATCCATTTCCACCGACAAGAGCAGTTTACTCGACGCGATTCTTTACCCCCAAAATTCAACTCACAATCGAATTTTCACGCTTTCCGAGTTGCACGCATTTCGAGATCATCTGTAAAGAATCTCAGCTTACCATAAGCTTATTTGGGCTTATTAATGGTTTCAAAATCTATTAGACCATTTACCTATAATAATCCAATCCTAATTCAAAATTTTCCAAAAAAAAATTTGGATTGATAAAGAATCAGAGAAGTTAAGCCATATGGTTAAGCCTTTGGTCTGAAGCCCGTATAACTTGTGTAAGTGCAAACACTACTGAGTATGAATTCTGAGATGGTGAGTTTTCACGTGAGAAATTCATGGCTCTGAGATCACCTTTAATAAGCATTTTGCCAAGATTTCGTGAAAATTTTCATGTGAATTTTAAGATGCTGTAAGTGTTTCATGTGACATTTTTTGTGAAAGCTTCACCAAACGCTTACAGGAAACGATCTAAAAACCCTGAGATTCCCACGTGAAAAACTCACGCATATCAGAATTCATATCCTGGAAAGAGATATAGGTAAGTGATCTTAAGCAAAGGTAAAATATCGAACGGATAACATAGGATGGTGATGCCAAACTCACCCCTCTATGTCCTTCCGCCGTTTCGGAACATCCCCTAATTAAGATTTTTTTAATAAATCTGTGCCTCTCTGGAATGGATTGTTCTCGAATAAAAATGTTTCTCTAAGTTAAAGGAAAAGAGCCCAGATAAGCTTATGGTAGCTGAGATTCTTTACAGTCAACTTCGGAGTGCTTGGAACTCGGGGTGCTTGAAAATTCGATTGTGAGCTGAATTTAGGGGGTAAAGAATCGCGTCGAGTAAACTACACTTATCGATCGAAATGGATAAAATTGGCTCGACGCGATTATTTACCCTCAAAATTCAACTCACAATCGAATTTTCAAGCGTTCCGAGTTGCAACACCCCGAGTTCCGAGCGCTCTGAAGTTGACTGTAATGAATCTGAGCTACCATAAGCTTATCTGGGCTTATAACTGGTCATTTTCTATTTTAAATAGTTTAAGTGGGGAAGGTCAACCTAAGAAAAAAAGTTCATTGAAATCGGTTAATAAACATTAGAGATAGAGTCCGGTCAATTTCGATATAGTAAGGGTCAGGGTACAGTGGGGTAAAGTAGGGACGCTTGCGACCTATCGTAAGAAAAGTCTCGATCTCAGATATAAAGTAATAAAATTTTATCGAAATCATTTCATAAGCACTGAAGATATGATCCGGTCAGGATATATTCCTTTATAGCTCGGGTCAGGGAAGAGCTAGGGCAAAGTGCGACACATCGTTGGAAAGCTCTTGGCCTCACCTACAACATACTAAAATTTCATCAAAATTGAAAATGGAAGTTCCGAGAAATCAAACTTTCGAAAATCGATTTTTCGATTAATCGGACTGTCGATTAAATCGGATGAAAATTTAACGATCAAATAGTTGTAGCATTTAATGAGAGCTTTCTAAATCAGCAAAATTTTTCAAATTCTGACAATTAGAACTGCAGATATGGCCATTTAAAAATTCAATTTTTGACCCCTTCTAGCTCGGGCCAGGGGGGTCGGGGCGGCTTAATTTTTTTCTAATCGAAAGCTTTTAGGTCCAGCTATAACATACTAAAATTAAAAACTTAGAGCCCGATCCATACCCATAGGGGCTGAGCTATTAAGAAAACAAAATTTGGGGGTATTCCAAAATGCTGGAAAGGGGGGGTGTGGGTATGGATCTGATATCACCATCGGATGTCGTCCACCCGATATTTAACCTTTGCCTAAAACCGCTTGTCGATATCTCTTTCCGTTCTCTCGCCAGAAGCGTACTACGTAGAATCGGCCGGCCGGACGCCACGAAAATCGCTTTTTGGCGGGTATGGTATTCGTGATCTATGAGAGTCAAAGTGTGTACATGCACATTTTGAGGCCGATCTGACGAGATCGCATTTTACCTCGGACCACAGAAGCTGAGATTGTAAAGAATCTCAGCTAATTTAGAGGGACTTTACTGGGTCTGTTAACTCTTTACGGACCACAACATATCCAGCGAACGAATTTCAATAAAACTCACTTTATTGTAAGTCTTAGTGGTCAAATATGATACTTTTGTATAGAAAGAATTTTCTTAAGCTTTCTCAAGAGCCAAAAAAACACTTCCTGGACAATCAGAATTCACCAAAATCTGGAAGAACAGAAAAAACTTCCCTGAAAGCAATCTCCCTCGCTGCCAAATGTCAAAATTATCGGCCATATTGGCAAAAATTTCGCTCCCGCTTGGAATTTTCTTACAAGGTTGGTGTCAAAAAGCAAATGGCGGGCATTAGCGGGATAACCTTACATTTGACCTCTAGATTTTTGTGGACGAGAGTACCCATAAAGTTTAAACAAGTTTTTTGAAAATTTAAGAAAAAAATATTTTTCGAATTTATGCAATCTGTAATTGTTAGTTATCATACTTTTTGACCCGGAGAGGTTTTTCCTTACTCTGGTCTAGAAATATCAAAAAAGTCACAATATCTGCAAGGAAGCAGAAAATCGAAAATTCACGATTTTTGACCAAGAATATCTAAGCTCAGGAGTTAATTGGGATCCTGCAAAAAATATCCTAGATTTGGACATCCTTATAGTTTGTAGTCATCCACAAGAATCGGATTCTTATCGATTCTAAATAGTCCAAAAAAATTCTTTTTTCCATGGGTACCCAGAGTCCCAAAGGAGACGAAAGAGTTAATAGAAATCAGTCTATGACTATGAAATCTCGCGATCAAGACTTCTATAATGACAGACACACTTCCAATGTTTTAAAGCACCCTCATGGATCAAATTCTGACGATTATAAGTACAGTTGGAGCCATTTCAAGAAAAAAGTGAATCTGTCTAGCTCGGGGGAGAGGCTTAGGAAAATAGAAAAAAGGGGGTCTTCAAAATGTCTGAAGGAACGCTGGGGGAAGGAGCTCAAAACATCAGGTTTAAATTTCCCAAATTTCCACTCGATATTGTATTTATGTAATTTTTTGTCGAAAATCGTAAGTCGATATTTTACTTAGTTTGAAAATTATTAAGTCCGAAAAACCCGGTGGACGACCGGACGGCCAGGAAAATTTTTTTCCCACCCATATATTCAGGATCAGAGAGTGGTGAAACATATTCAGACAAAGTGGATTTGCTAGGAAGACATGACATTTTGTTATAGGATTATAGTAGAATAGATTGCTGGGAATGTCAGCTGTTAATGGAGATCGAAATGTTAAGACTTTAATTTGACTAGGGCATTTTCTTCCTGGCAAAGTAATATATTTAAAATGACCTATTAGAAATCGATGTCTCTTTTGTTTGGAAGAATATCATAAGACAGTTTTAAATTTATAGTATAGTTACTAAAGAGAAAATCATCATTGATTGTACCGTTTCAACCGTATCTAGTTTAGAATTCTTCTCTTTAAAACCTCGGCAAAGAAAAAAGATTCTGATATAAGTAGAAGAGTGGGAATTAATTTTTCTTCTATATACACATATTGTATTTATTGTGTAAAAGAATGTTCGTCCAATGCCAGCTGCCAAGCGAAGGTCATTTACCTAGCACTCTTCTATAAGTTGTGTGTGTTCACACACAAAAAATATCATAGAAGCACAAAATGCTTTGATCAGGGCTCCGATGGAAGGTAATATGGCCCCAACCTATGTAGAGATTATCAATTTATAATTTTAGCTTTGCAAATACTTAATTCTATACAAGAAAGCTTGAACTCTTCTAAAGGGGTGAAAAAGGGATTTACAAAATAAGTGATTAAGATGAAAGTTCATGATGTTTAAATAGTTAGAATGTTGGAAGATTACAAACCCAAGTTGTAAGCACTACTAGGTCACCTGTAAAGAATTTTAGCTAAGAGAAAAAGCACATATTGACAATTTACTTCAGATCGCGTCAGGTTTACAGGACGGATCCTCTCCCCGAGATAAAAGCCAGTGAAAGGGCTAGATCAACTTCTTATAGAAATGTGATTCATGGAATGCAAATTTGAATTGTAGCAAGCTCGAGGGATATTTGCATATAAATAATGCAAATTTGGTTTAATAAAATAACGTAAATAACACAGTTCTACAAAATTAAAATTTTTCAAAAGTTCTTAAGAAGCATTGGGTGATTATTATGCTATTGGTTGTGCTGACTTGGAAAAGAACCTTATTTTTCATTATGTCTCAATTCTGATAATTTATTTTTTATTGAAAAATAAGTTCTCAAATTTATTTCAAATTTAAAAAATAACCAGATATTAAGAACTCTCTTCAACAGAGCACAGGTTCATAGAAAATACCCCCTTTTATTTCTCTTAAATGCCTCATTAATTTCTTCCAGTCATTTTCCAAAAGAACGAAAACTCTTACTGAGATTTTCCTGGATTTTATGAGAAATAATATTACAGCAATTTCAGGAAGATATTCGCGATTGATCCAAAAGCGCTCCCCAGGCAAGATCATGAATTTGATTCCGCCACCTTGTCCTAGGTCTGCCTCGAGGTCGCGCCTCCTCCGCAATGGCTTGCATAACTTTTCTGAGGAATCTTTCTTCTAAATTTTTGAGCTATTCATTTATTTCCAACTTAGGCTAAATAATCTTGAAGATCAGCCTGTTTCGAACATATGCTTAAAAAGGGAGAGGGTGTATGTATAAAAGTCAATAGATTTTATTTTGTACAGAATTTTGTGCAGAAGCACAAAAAAAAGATAGTATGTCGCGGAAAAGTTGGTGGTTACTTATTGAACATGAAATTGGTTTAAATTTAAGATTGAAAAGAAATTTCATTAAATCAATAGAGTTGACGTGTCTATTTGGGTGATTGTAATACATTTGTTGTTGTCTCTGCAACTTGGTGAGAATAGGATCAAGTTATATATTTTCCAGAAAATTGCCCTCTTCCCGAAAAAAAGAGAGAGGGAGTGAAAGAGTTCTGTGGGAATTCACAACTTTTTATGCCACATTTAACTTGATGAATTATTGGGTTGGAAGCAACGTGGGGTTGGATATCAAACATTTTCATAGTTAGTGGATATTTCGTGTGGTCTGAACAATTAGTATTTCTCCTCTATGTAGCGTTTTCCTAGGATATAACACTATAAAATATTCAGTATCGTGCTACACAACTACACGAGATCGATTTCAAAAGAAAACAAAATTAAAGAATATTTTACCCTGTGAGTTTTATAGTTAATTTTTATTAAATTTTCTCGCATTCTGAGAGATCGATATATTGATCAAGAAAAGTAGGACTGACAATGTCTGGGGATTTTCTGCACCCTATTTCAACATCCATAAAAAATTATTTTCACTGTGTACAGGCAGTGGGGTAAGAAAATCGGGGTAAGAAAATGCCAACTTGTGAAATTATTTCCATTCAATAGGTATATAGTGGGATGGTTGTAATTTGACTAAAGTCAACTAGAGGATTTTCACCAGTACAAGGTACTTGCTTAACTATCATACACATACGACTACACAGATAAAGACTTTCTTTTAAAAAGGAAACAAAAAAAAGATTCCCCTTAATTCTTGCACTTGTAGTTGAAAGAAAGCTGTTTAAAAAGATAAGCATAAAAGCGCTTGGGTTTGTGTAACGTACCATAATAAAAAAAGCCCAGATAAGCTTATGGTAGCTGAGATTCTTTACAGGTGACCTCGAAATGCGTGCAACTCGGGGTTCTTGCAACTCGGAATGCGTGAAAATTCGATTGTGAGGTGAATTTTGAGGGTAAAGAATCGCGTCGAGTAAACTGTTAACGACTGTCGAAATGGATAAAATTGGCTCGACGCGATTCTTTACCCTCAAAATTGACTTCACAATCAAATTTTCACGCATTCCGAGTTGCAAGCACCCCGAGTTGCACGCATTTCGAGGTCACTTGTAAAGAATCTCAGCTACCATAAGCTTATCTGGGCTTATCACTGGTTTTCACCGAAGATCTCTGTTTTCCACTGGAAGTCACCTTTCACTGAAAATAAATACTTCACTGATAAGCACTTTTTTATCAGACACAAACCACAGATTCAATAGCATGCGAACACTTTGAGGGTTTAACCAAAAATGACCACCTTATCGCCCTGCACAAAATTTAAAGGATTGCAGCTAAAATAATTGTTAGAGAAGGGATAAGATACCATCGTTAGAGTTAGGGGAGGGGAGGGGAGGTACGAGAGTATAGCAAATATTCTTTATATTCTTTTGAAATCCGTTAATAAACATAAGAGATAGAGTCCGGTCCATATGGATATAGTAAGGATTGGGGAACAGTGGATTGGGGTAGAGACGGATGGGACCCATTATTAGAAAAATCTTGCTCTCAGATACAATATATGCTAAAATTTCATCGAAATCCTTTCATATACACCGAAAATGCAGTCCGGTCAAGACATTTTTAGTTATAGCTTGGATCAGGGAACATCGAGGAAGGCGTGTGACTCACTGTTGGAAAGGTCTCGACCCCAGCTACAACATATTAAAATTTAAAGGAAAAGCATCGTCTAGTTTTCGAAATATTCGAATTTGAAATTTCGAAAATCGATTTTTCGATTATTCGGACTTTCGATTAAATCGAATGAAATTGGGGTGTTACAAGGGTTATAGTGCTTCACGAGAGCTTTCCAAAACGCCAAAATTTTTCGCATTCCGATAATTAGAACCGGAGATATGGCAATTTGAAAATTGAATTTTTGAGCCCCTCTAGCTCAGGTCAGGGTGAGGTTTGGTATCGATCGAAAGCTCTTAGGCCCAGCTATAACATACTAAAATTTGAGATCGATCGATGCCATAGGAGCTGAGTTATCGAAAAAACAAAATTTCGGGGTGTTTCAAAATGGCGGAAGGGGGGTGGGGAGGTGGATTTGATCTGTTTTGTGGGTTTGATAGACAATTTAATCAGCTACATTTTTGTCCATGTACAACTTTTCTTTCAGATTGTTTTTTAACCTCGATATTGAGGTTCAAACGAAAAACGAGCACTCAGCCAACTAAAGAAAAACTTAACTATTTCGCACATTTTGACTTTTTCTTTTCAAGTTTAGATAACCCAGAGTATTATTTTCACTTTTCTTACAATTGTAGGACTTTATTAATACTTATTGTGTTATAAAATGTGTTTAGATATAATGCAAGGTAATAACTCAAACAATATCTTCAGTAAGATTTCAGTGTTATTTCAATCTCAAAAGACTATTACAAAAAAGGCATATTAACTGCATATTGCAAAATTTTAAATATTTCAAAAAATATTTCTTATTAAATTTACGTTTTAGAATCAATAAGTATCTATTTTACCTTTTACATACCAGTTACATATGGAAAACTTTGCAAAAAATCCTTTTTCTAAATTGATTTCTTTTCATAGTTCTTTAAAAAAATTTCCTATATTTATCTACAATCCTACAATTTTAACCTCATAATTACGTGATTTTCGTCGAAATAAATGTAAAACTAGTTTTTGAACTTGTAATTGTTACTTTATGTATATCACATACGTTAAAGTTTTATACAAGTTTCCAAGTAATATTTAATATTTAAAGTAATAATAATATTTAAAAATTTAAAATGTCATATAAAAATCACCATAATATCGATATTTAAGTATTAAATAATATAATAAAAGCTTGTACTGCCGAATTGCGAGGGAAAAAAACAATAACACTCGAAATTGTGAAGGTTTTATTTAGCTGGCTGAATGCTCGTTTTTTGTTTGAACCTCAATATCGAGGTTATTAGATGAAGTGTGATAAGGATGATAGATAAGGAACATTTTTTTATTTATTTTCTAACTTCAGTGACGATCTAACATTTCACGCCCCTATAAAATGAAGTGAAATCCACACTTGAAATTTCATATTACCTCAATTTTTTTCTAATATCTATTAGGGGAAAGGCTCATAATTTTGACCATTTTCTTGTTTTGGACACTTTGAGGATAAAATTGGACACTAAAAATAAATTGATTGAAATCATGAATTTTTATTCCAATACTTGATGAATAATGAATTCCATCTAAATACTTGTTCTTTTTGGAAGACTTTAACACTAAATACGCTACATTTTGAATATGATTTGAGTTAAAATGGCTTTGTTGAAAATTCAGTGTGAGCAATTGTTTACGAGAAATATGACAGAACTTCGTGTTTACTTCAGTCTTATTTAGCTGTGGTGAAGTACTAACAATGTTTCTTCCAAGTTTGAAGTGCGGTATTTTCAATACTTATTGATTTTTTTTGTTACTCTCTTTTCAGAAGGGTTGTTTATAAACTTGGCAAGGGTTTATTGTCTTTGTTTTTACCAAAATTAGTCTTAATACGTTTAAAAATGAATTGATATGTAGAGGTGAATTTGACTCTTATTTTGGACAACTTAGTTATTAATTTGGACAACTTGGCTGTAAATTTGGACAGTTAAATAATTTTGGACAGACTGTCCAAAATTATGAGCCATTACCCTACTTGTCTTTGAGGTTTTCTCCACCCAAAATTAATGAGGCAAATAGTTTTTCATGTTACTTTTACAGAAATATGATAAAAAATGTTACACAATATTATTATTCTTCTCTTGCGTGCCTACGAATAATAGATTTATTGATTGCCAAATTCCTTGTAATCTTCAGGGTATAAGTTAGCTATGCTATTTGTTTGCGAAATTCCTCTAAATATCTAATTAAGGACATCCTGATGAGATATTGAGAATCTTTGTTTGATAAAATGTGAAGTAACTTTTCTCTTATTATTTCACAAGATATAGGGCGTTTCATGCATCCATATTTTTACTAAAATAGGGTGAAATATTCCACAAAAAATAGGTTATATTAGTGAGAGTTTAGTGGAAATGTCAATAAACAATCATATTAGCAGAACATCCCTCAGGAACTTAGGTCTTCCCTCATCTCATGCGGGATTTGTAGAGATGATGTATTATTTTTTTTTCTAAGATGATGATCAACATGGTACTCAGCTTGATAAAAGATGAAGTTACCTCTTATTAGAATTTGTGTTTCAAGTAATTTTGATTTCATTCTTATACTTTTCTCAAATTTATAACCCCCACCTCTATAGCAAGGTCTCTTTCTTATATGGAGCTATTTGGAACCAGATCCTTTACTCAGATCACAGATCCGATAGGAAAAAGTTATTTAGACACACATCTAGTATTGTTCAGTGGCAGAGCTAGGGGATTGTATTGGGAAGGGTGCTCCCGTGAGCAGGACCCGATTTAACCCTATAACAGTATTTTCTTTAAAATGCGAAAAAAAAGTTGTAAGAACATTTTTCTAGGATAATTATTATCCAATATAGCCGAAAAACCATCCATTCTTCATTATCTCATTTAGTTTAGGCGCTAGGTGAGAAAACATAAAATATTTTTGAAACTGTTTTTGCTTCTTTCTTTTACTTTTTTCATATTTTTAAAATAAAATATACAAAGTAGAATTACATATCTTTCAGTAAAAATAAATTTATTTTAGTCAGATAACTTTAAATAGGTTTTTTTTTTCTTGAAATTGGAAATGAGTTTTTTTGCACAAATATTCTTTGCTGCTTTTTCTCTAACCTGTGACACATAACCGGGAATAGCAACTAAACGAAGAGTCAAAATGAGTTTAGGCTCTCAAAAGATGTTAGTTAGACTATTATCGAGGACACTATAGCACTTTTAAATAAATAAAAACTTTGTAATCGCAGTAAATGTGATTTTTGTGAAGACCGTCGTGAAACGGTCTTACCTCACGGAGGGTTAAGGTGCGGGCTACCCCTCGACTCACATTGGGGGAAGAGAATAATCTTTAGGAGAGCAAAAGCACCTTTTATTAAAAATCATTTTATGAGGCGGTGTATCTATGACAATATTGTATAGGGGAAAGTTGGCATGGTTCGCACAGAGTCAACCTTCAAGCGATGCGAATTTTCTCTTTGTTTGCAAAGAGCTGACTTACCATTTTTCATCTCGTTTCATGAGCTTAATAATTATCTATCTTATGGCTAAGAAATGACGAACTAGCTCTTTGCAAATAAAGAGAAAATTTGCGTTGTTTGAAGGCTCACTCTGTGCGAACCATGCCAACATTCCCCTAGATATACTGACCTAAACTAAAGGCAACACAGATAAATAAAAGGATCAAATTGATAAAATTTGATCCTCATGCAAAGGATGGATGAAATTAACATGTTCTATTATGATAAATGTGCATTCAAAGTTTGAAATTTGATCTATCCTTTGCAAAAGGTCAAATTTGGGTTAATTTGATACTTTTATTTTTACCAGTGAATATTCTAAACTATTAAATTCTTATGGAAAATATTTTAGGGTAAATTCTTAAATATTATTACATTTCATCTTTAAAAAAAAATTATCAATCCATGTTCATGAGTGAACTGAACGAGTATCCCTCCACAAAGATCAGTAGTTTCTAAAAGATAAGTTTCCACTTTTAAAATATTTCGCGTAGCGATTGCTAATGTAGGGCAATTCTCTTACATGTTTGTATGTAAAGTGAGCTTTGGCTTCAACTCCACAGACCAAATGCCAAAGGGAAGATAACCCCATTTCGGTGAAAAACGCTCTCTAGAGCTTTTTGACTGCTCGAACAGAGAGAACAGTATATGTAATTTCTCAAATTTTCACCCCCTCCACCCTAAATTTCCATCTTCTACTCTAAGCCGCCCCCCCCGCTGCTACGGGGACCAATTTTCTCAACACATCTCAAATGATACGTCTCAGATCATTTCTGAGAAATGTCACGTTGTTTGTTCATCTGTATGTTAGCTACAAGCCAAACGGTTAGAAATAGAGACTTGGAACCTTCATAGAACCCCCCAAATCGACCCTCTAGGTCCATTAATATGCTCCTTACTTTCACCCATCCAAACCCATGTTCATTTGGGATTTATAGAAAACATGTCGTACAATTTTCATAATTGCAGCTGAGATTCTTTACACAGCTTAACGATCAAAATTCTGTTCTTCAACAGACAATAAATTCACACAGCCGAAAACATAAAAATCATTGACTAGATTAAAAAAATCTAAACTTAATTTTGTCCCCCAATCAGTCGGGTATCGGAGAAAGCTGTGTACAAAATATTTGAGAAAAAAAGAGATGTGAATTTTGATTTCATGAATTTTTTCTGATCTAACTGTGTTATCACACTTGCACATTAAAATTTTAATATGATTCACATTAATTGTCGCTGATGAGAGTCCAAATGTGTAATTTGTGTGTTTGAATCATTTTATATTCAAAATTTTATCTATTTGTTGATAAAAAGGTAGACTTGGCCCGCAAAATTTGATATAAATTGATTTATAGCATTAATGCAAAAAATTAATGCGATTTTCTCTTTAATTTTTTAATGTGTAAAATATTTATGTTTTAGGTAAATTTAAACATATTTTTGCAGGCCAAGTCCACTTCTTTGTCAATAAATAGAAAAACCTCAAATATTAAGTGACTCAAAGACACAAATAACATATTTGGACGCTCACAAGCGACAATTAATGTGAATCACATTAAAATTTGAATGTGCAAGTGTGATAACGCCGTAAAAGGTGTTCCTCATGTGTAAAACCTTTTTGTTTGATGAATATTTTACTATCCGTTTAGTAAAATTTAGTACAGATGATGGTAAATTTTACTGTTCTGTTTTTCTCGACTATTCTGTTAAAAGTTATTGATATATAAATTCTGTAGACATATATTCTAACAAAATTTTCTTTTCTTTCCAGGTAAATATCATAAATGATTTTCAATATTTTCTTGACTCATCATTTGGCAAGTGTTATATTAGTGCTTGAAGTTGTGGAATTACAGGTAATAAAAAGTTTTTAAACCCAGAATTTTCCCTAATTTTATTAACTTATTTATGTTTACTTCATTTTTGGCAATGGCAACCATCATAGTGAGTTGACAAAACACTGGTTGTGGTAGAGGAATTCCAAAACAAAGTCCGAAAACAAGTCAGCCATTATATGAGTAAATTTTTGTATTTTTTCCCAATTGTTCTAAAATAATTCTTCCTGACTACCTAACGTTATTTTTTTCTAATATTTACACGAAATCGTAAAGTAGAAGGTTGTAGAAATCCAGAATATTTTTTGTAAACCTCCAACTATTTGCCATGTAGTAAATATGTAAGCTCAATTGTGATGAATTTTCAAATGATCGCATTGATAAATGATTTTTATCATTTTTTTTTTAAAGCAAAATTCTCTGCAAATAGAAATACTCATACTTAATATTTTTCATTAGAATGAAAATTATAATTCATTGGATTCGTCAGAAAAATTATACTTATCTTTTAGGCTATTTCTGTCCCTATCGCCCATAGGAGCAAAAAATATACACAGAATCAGAATCTGTGGGATTTTTCAAGCTTAGATGTGAGATATTTCGCTGATTCTGTTTATCTTTTCCATTTTTATTGTTGATTTTCGGTCAGCGAAAAGTGTCTCGTACTTAAAGGGTTAAATTGTTGCCACTGTAGCTGCATTCTCGCGAAGATACATACTGAAACTTACATGTATTGTTAAAAATTCAAATACAAGTTGAAAGAGGGATTATAAATGTGTTGTTAATGTTCATTTCTTGTAAAGCCGCACTTGCATTCATCTAAAACCCACAACCCACAGTCAGTCGCTTTTTTCACTAACTGCCTTGCGGTTTATTTTGTAAAATTTATCGTTAATACAATTATAGAGAAATAGTCCTAAGAATGGGTTATATAGCTCTTATAAATATCTATGAAGAATTTATTTCAAAACTTAACTTATTTGGTAACACTGTGCTAGACTGAAACCTCTAAAAATAAGCGAACATAAAAAAATTTAGAGGAAAAAAGGAAAATTAGTTAATGTGCGCGTCCTATGAATTCTTGGTGGAGCATAATCCCATATGCGTGTGTAAAGATGAAAAATTCACATAAATGCAAATTGTATGATTTATTTTATATGATTCAGTGGAATTCATTGTCTTTATGTGTGCTCAATATAGAATGGAATGATGGGTGAATTTTATCTTGGGTGCGTGTAAATAGAACAATGTGGTATTGAAGGATATGAAATGTGTATTGCTATGACTTTGTTAATTTAAAGAGTCAGAAAAATATTGAATACGTAAAGGGGAGTGGTTTACATTATCTTCTTGCGGATATTACGTGGCTTACTAAAAACACATAATAATGACTTATTCCCTCGTCAGTTTACTTTAATTTTTGCACTTTCAAAATAATTTAAATGTAATAAAAACAAATAAAAATTTAATATGTAAAGACTTAAATAATTATGTGCTCGAGGAAAAAAATTGATGAGATATGTATATTTTTTAGTAGCAAATTTCCAATTGATCTAAATTTTCCCGAGATTATCTTTTACATACTTCACTTTAATATGTTATCTTTAATTTTAAAATAAATTTATCTGATATTAGATGAACCATTTAATAGATGTTGGATACTAGTTTAATTTAATAACCTAATTGAATAGGTATTTATTATCGCTTTTACTGACTTATCGGTATTAACAATTATACTGATATTTATTTGGGAAAAATATAAAAGTTTTTTTTTAACATGTTCAACTGATGGTAAAATTGTATATATGTATGCCTTTGCTTTTGTCGCCTATTTTAAGTTTATTCGCCTTTGAACTTTATAAAAGAACATTTAAGAAAAGTATTCAGTCTAAATTCTTGTGTGAGAAAACTTTATTCGAAATTTTACGTAAAATTTTACAAATTGCAATAGGCGAAAGTAAAATTGTCAAAGAGAGTTTTCACCATCTTAAGATAGTCAAGATAGATGACCGAGAAAGTTACTTTCAGAGTACTCTAACATCTATCATTTGTCTATTGTGTTTTATTTCTTAATGGAATAAGTAATGGTTGAAGTTAATCATTTTCTTGTGTACGTGTGCATAAATTTAACATACTATATAGAGAGATGAAGACACAATAAGCATTTCTTTTCACACATGCTCTGTAGTTATGTGCAATAATAAGATGAAAAATCTTGATAGTATAAAATCCCATTTCAGCAAAAATTCTCAATTTTAATTCATTCACATGGAAAGCTATGAGGCGGTATGTTCAGTCAAGTGCACAAGATGTACTAGAATGACCATGTAAAATGTTGGCTATTTCGAAAGGAAAAAAAGGAATTGCTAAAGGTAGCAGACAAGAGTATGATCATTTACTATTGTCGATAGTGTTGTCTAGAAGTATTTTTGTCTGAATAGATTTCTCTCCATTTGTGTGTATTTCACGGCTGAAACGCAGTTATAATTAATTGCATCTCTTTGATGCCACACACACCACACACACATGAATACACACAATTCTTGAATAAATCTTGAAAGAGCTTTGGTATGTTTCGGTTCAGGGAGTGATGATGATAACTGGTGGGGTAATGTTGATGAAAAAGAATGATGCTTAATTTTTCAGAACAAGTGCTGAAGAAATGAAGCAAAAGAGAGATTTTTGCATTGGTGATCTTATAGGAGAGATGTTGGCTTTAATGTGTATTAAAGTGTGTACTTATATTTGTTAATTTGTACTAATGGGGCAAATTCGTCCAACCTATGAACGTCATATGAAATTGTATAAGGTAATATTCTTAAAATCTCACCTAGTATCACAAAATCTTATGTTCTCCGATCGAGCTCAAAGTTGGGTAAAACGCTTTTCAGCATTTCCTGATCACGAATATATAATAATAATGCTGGCACAACATTCCATGAAGGAACAAGGCCTTCCCGCAAGGGGATTTCTAGACATGTATTATTACTTTTTCTTGTACGGGATAAGGTTGTCAGTCCCATGCCACGTGAAATCAAGTGCAGAGAAGCTCACTTTGTATATTATTATTATTCTCTTTGTATATTTTATTTTAAAAAAATTGAAAAAACTAAAAATGTGAATTTTAGAAGCAAAAAGAGTTTCAAAAAATTTTTATATTTTCTCACCTAGCGCCTAAACTAAAAAAGATAATGAAGAATGGATTGTCTTTTCGACTTTATTGGATAATAAAATTATCCTAGAAAACATTGTTTTTGAACTTTTTTTCGCATATTAAAGAAAACATCGTTAGAGGGTTAAATAACTCAAAAAATCCTTTGTGTAATATTTAATAACAACACATGGATACTTCGAGAATAAAACGAGACGTTGTTGGACCAAAACCATTCATACACCCATTCTTTAACGTCTTCAGAGTTCACAAAGTGCTGCTCAGGCACTAAGCAATTGGTAATCAGAAGGAGCTAGGCCTGAAAAATACAGTGGAATAGGAGAACATCTCATTTTATCTGTTGATGTTGCCCTGTACTGTACCATAAAAGTGCAACGCTACGGAGCGTGGTCATGTTGTAATATCAGTAGTTCGGTTTTTTTTTTTACCGATTTTGATCGAAATTGATCGGTAATAAAGGCCATTCATAGTATAGCTTAGTTTAATCAGCTCATCTTGCATAATTCCCCTTGTCAGTCCCGCACTAAGCGCTTAACATTGTCTTCTTGCAAAGAAATTTGATCGTGCCTTCTTTAGCTTTTGACGCTTTTAATTTTGAAAGGCGACATCTACGACATTTGAGTTGGGAATACTCGACTCAGTCTTTTTCATCGTTTGTAACTAATTCGATACTGGATACTCTTTTCATACGATAAATACAGTAGAGTTTAGAGTTAGACATTTCTCACTCGCCAAAATTGAACAATATTTTCAAAAACGTAACGTAATTCATGTAATATTCACTTTCCCTAGATTAAGACAAATAACTTTAGAGAATTTATCAACATAATTTGTTATTAAATGGATGGAATTTATACGACAATATTGAGGAAACACTAAAGTATAGTTCTAATTCAGACTCCATGCAAAACTTCCTTTACATAAAGCTCTCATTTTCCTCCATTTGGATATTTCCTATGGAATGTGAACACTAGAAACATCTTGGCCTATCATATTTAGTGTTATCGCAAGCCAATCTTATGATCTTCATCCAATAACGCTTGCTTTTAGAAGATGACAAAAACCAAAATCACATTCCTTAGATATGCAACTATATCTCTTAGTATATAAATATTTACCTACCTCAAGAGGCTCAGATTGTTTTCTTCTCAGTGAAAAAGATTAAGTAAAATAAGTTATCTTGTGTACGCCCTCAATTTGTGATAAGAATAGCTACTCGAGGAAATTTTATCAAAGCATTAAAATGAAAAAATATAGGTGATGTGTAATGTTATCACAAATTCCTTTCTTGTAAAATTTCACAATTAATTTGTATTGCTGAAGCGCAAAAAACATCAACAGCATCTTCCAATAGCTAAGGCATACATTTTTGCCTTTTCCTTTTTTGTGTAATACCTCAATATTTGGAGAGAAGAACAAAAAAAAAAAAACAATGGAGGGGATTTAGTTATATACACACCTTAATTTTTGTAAAATGTACACAAGTATGAGTTATACAGGTGTGTCAGTGCTAATGTGCATTTAACAGTACCGTGTCCTAAAAGTATATCATTTTAAAATACTTTATGGAAATATTTATTTTTGTCTCAATTTTTAATAACAAAAATCCCATTGGTATTTTGTAAGATTCTTAACAATCTCATCCTTTATAATCTTTACAAGATTAATATCCTGCGATTGTGTAGACCAATTTTGGCTTTTGCCCTTGAAAAACCGTTACTAGAAATGATTTCACGGAACTTTCATATTGAAAAAATGTACGCCCATGCTACCTCTAAAACGTCTATAAAAATGAAAAAGAAATCTCACAATGCGCTTTCGATCAATCGTAATTCCACACATTTAGTGTTGCAAACACTCCCATGTCGCCTGTAAAGAATTTCAGCTTCCATAAGCTTATCTGGGCTTATTACTCTCGTTTATTAATACACTTTTGATTTCTGAAGGCACTTGATGACTAATAGGATAACTGTTCCAAAATTATACTTTTCAAATAATCCTTGATGATCCATTTATTTTTACCACTGTGTGATGAATATCGATTATAAGCGATTGAGATGATAACTGGCGTTTTTGTCGCTAGTGTCGATTAATTAACATAAAACTATCGACACCTCTAGAGTAGTCGATTTGTACTCTCGAAGTGAAATTTGGTGAACACTTTATATTTTTTAGTAAGTAAATACCTTTTTTACTCTTTTGTTTTTATTAAATTTTGTTATTAATAAACAGTTCTTGTGAAATTATAATGGTTCTAAGTCCATAATTAAATACGTAATTCCATTATTATATAATATCACTTATCCAATATCACTTTATACTACAGAATCGAAAATTATAAGGAATCTAATAAATAAGCATTAACACCAATATAATTTATATATCAAGTTCGAATATTATGTAAAATTTTACTCGACGTTTACCAATGAGAGCAATAATATATTGTTGATAGTAGGAAGCACTGATTTTGACCTGATCTTCTCTTCCTTTGTCACTTTAACACTACATTTCGGAGCTTTACGGCTCCTTCCTCAACTATGAAAAGTAACTTGTGAGCAAGGAGTCAGACTGACAATTATTATCAGTCTACTTATTGTATGTAATGTCTATTACATCCAGTTGTAAATACATTGCAAAAAAAATTTGTGAGCCATAAAGTTCCGAAACGTGGTGTTAAAATATAAAGGACAAGAAGATCAGGTCAAAACCCGTATTTCTAGGGTGGATACCCCGAATTTGATAACACTTTGAAAAAAGGGGAATTTTTCAATATTACGATATTTTTGAATTATGAAATATACACAATAGTGATTGTTGCATATATTTCATAATTCGATAACATCGTAATATTGAAAAAATACCCTTTTATTCAAGATAGGATTAAATGGAACAGTTGCATTATTCGGGCGATTCTGGGTATCCACCGTAACTGTCTAAAGTTATATTCTTGACCGATTTGCCGATTACCATACCGCAATGATTATTCACCTACTTCCCTATCTCATAAATTCCTAACTTGAAGCGTTAATATACACTTTGTTTATGCTCTGTGCTCTGTCACAAATGTGGAACTTAGAGCGAAAATGGCACATATCCTAAGCCTTAGCCATAGGATATGTGTCCTTTTTGCTCTGAGCTCTACAAATATAATAGATGTCACATACGTCATGTATTTTATTTTTAGAAAAAAAATGTATATTTAGGCATAGTCAGGTACTGTGAAACACTTATACTACGAAAACAAAGTTTTATTTTAAAGTATTAGTCTCCAGTACCTATATGGTTGTCATTTATGTTGTGTGACTCAGAGCGAAGTTTCTGCACTGGTCTCACCTCAGTTGTGGCCGGAGCTTGTTTCATTTCGGATCAGTTACTCGTGTCTAAAATAGTGAATATACGAATATAATTAAGCATGTAAATTTAAAGTTGGAGACAATATTTGTAAAAAAAATGTTGAAAGGAAGCAATTACGTATAACTTCTTATTTGCCATAAAGCATAAACCATCTGTGTTATTTGGGTGGAGTGTGCGGAATGTGGGTGAAAATGTTGGCAATTTGTATGATTGAGTAGCACTATTTTTCAATGTGTAGTGATCAATGAAGATTGACCAAATACCTTTAAAATTCTCCCCACATCGAACTTTTTTTTTGTAGTGAAGTGGTTCTTCTTCAGTGAATTTCTTTAAAGATTCTATTTATTTGAATGCGAGGGAAGAAGATAAAAAGAGAAAAAATCATGGAATATATGAATGAATGTTAATGATTTTCTGACACGACACAAAATCCATTCATTGGAGCCAAAAACACCAGTGTAGTAATTCAAATGCGAGAAAATCCAAGTTTTGTGTTGTTGTTTGTTGCAAAAAAAGCTAGTGGAAGAGTAGAGTCCAGGGAGTGAATCAACAGTCAAATGGATATTTTCAGGGTAGGCTCAATGAAAAAAAGAGGGAGGAAACAATAATAGGAAGCAATTAGTTAAGGAGAGTGTATGCCACATGTTGCAAATCAGTGGAGATTGATATAATTAGAATAATGGTTGAGTAAATAAACATGTGGCGAGACATTAGTGCAACAGCTATTCAGGCACCTCTGGGCACTTACCAACAGTATCCAGCATCTGGCCCTCCTGCGCCTGGTGGTCCGGCGGTAAATCGTTGGAACGTGCCTGGTCAGAGATCTTCATATTCCCTGCCACATCCAGCTCATGCCAACAGCAATATGCGATGGCAGCATTTCGATGGGCCATCTTCCCATACTCTGGCGCATTCTCCGTCTTTTCAGCACATTCCATTGGCCCATGGGCCTGTAGATACGACTCGGCAGGTCAAAGCAAGGCCGGCTTCAATGTACGATACTCCACAGCAGTCTAGCTACTTACCGAGTTTTCTCCTCTCTGGTATAACCAAATCTAGCAAAACATCAAAAAATAATCATCACCATCAGCAGCAAATTGGATTCCATCATGGTCAGCAGCATTTACGTCAGGGCCCTGGAGAATTGGTAAGAACTTCCTCTGACCCACATTAGGCATTCGGTTGGATGAAAATGACCAGTATGATAGAGAGCGAAAGATATTACCTAATAACTCGAACGGTTGTTACACAAGACTTCGTCAAGAGTCTCTTTCTCGCACTGCATCGGTAATGTATTTGTATACTATAGCTATTTTTTAAAGACGTCTCCTTGTAGGAACTTTAAATACCAATTCTGCTTTTCAATTAGAAATGGAATGAATTATTGGAAAATTCACACAAGTATTTACATAGAAATTATCAGAAAAATGTATTTTAAGAGTTATATTATTCAGTTGATAAACTTCTCGCAACTTTCACAATATCTTACCACTCGAGCATAAGTGTCATCGATAATTTTTATAATTGATTCTTTGTAAAAAAAAAATTATCGTTTTCATAAATGATGAAAAAAATCAATATTCTCTTAGTGTTTCGTCACAAAGTAAAAAGAATTCGATTTATTCTGAAGTATTCGTAAGTACTATTTGCCACTTTAAAATTTAATGGCTTAGTAAAATTTGAAATTATTGTCATAATTAAAATGAATTGTTGTTTATAGATTCTTTGAAGCAATATCTATCTATATACATATTTAGGAGTCTTCTCGATTTTTTTTGTATATGTCATTGAAGCAAAGTTTTTTCCCGAATTATGCTTGTTTGAGTACTTTTAGCCATTTGTTTTAAATTGAGTTACGAAAGTACATTGGTATATGAGATATTAAAAGTCATTAAAATATTAGAATAAAACATAATATTCGTATTATAGTGACACCATGCATTGAATTATTATAGTTTTTTTTTAAGTAGCGAAAAGTCCTTACATGGCTAATGGGGCTTACTTCACCCTATTGGATTGCTTTTCGTGGTATTTGTCTCCATGAGTAGATGATGAAGAAAATATACTCAATGTTGTGAAACATCACAAATAACTACGGGTTTCACTTCTTTACAATATACAAAAACTTCAAACATTCACTGCACTTTTCAATACATTTCTATACATAAAAATTTTTATGCTGAGAGAGAGGGAGCAATTTTATTGTGGAAAAATGAAAATAGAAGATGGTGGGGCAATCGAAGACATTTTTACTATAATTTTTCTTACTATGTAGTTTATTAAATTCCTGCTTTGAAAAGTAAAAACGTTAAAGTGTTAACGTACATAATAATGCTCTAACAAATTGAAAGAAATAAACACTTTATTCACACATTACTGCGAGATAATTATTTACAAAATAGTGGAGGTTAAAGGGATGGGTCGTGCGCGTAAAAAATGTATCGAGATTATATAATATTAGTTATGAGGGGTGGCTCACAGAAAGAAGTAAGTCCATACCTCTTCCCGTTTAGCCTCTAGCCCGGTAACAAAATAAATCAATTAACATTGCTTCGCCGATTCATTACCGATTGAGACCGCCGCAAACGGGTTAAATATTTTATCACCTTTTCAAAATAATTCATATCTTGCGCATTCTTAAACTTTCCCAAACATTCACACTACCAGGAGGGGAATTCTATAATACTACGACAATGTCATGTGACTAATTTTCATGGTAAATTCCAAGTTAGAACAAACTTAAATTCCAGTGATCATCTTTCACTTAGATTCATAAACTTGAAAAATTATAAATTTATCATATGACATTGTCATACGGTTACAGAATTCCCCTACAGGGTTCTAATTAGGACACTAATCTACTTTACCTTTACATTTATTATTAAAATTTATACATTAGCTAAAATGTTTAAAATGGGCTTGAAAATCTGTTTTTAATAACTTTAATCAACCTCTGAAAACCTTTTTCTTTCAAAGTCTTTAAATGTACGTTTTATAATATTCACTCATCTCCCCTACATTTGCGAAATTGTCCTATTCTCTAGATTTTTGGACTGTATTGAAAATTATTTCATGAAAGAAAATGACGTGTTGGCTATAAATAACTTTAAGATAGTGATGAGAAGAGTAATGGAGAAGCAATGTTGCTGTCGCACGATCGAAATAATTTCCGCACCATTTTCAATTAAACACCATGACTTTTTTTATCTCATTTTCAATAAATATTTTGTATCTTATATACCCTCTCTTTGAAATTCTCTTTCACGTTGTAACCGAAGCGTGAATGTATAGTCAGCTCTAGAGACCTTTATAGTATGTATCTCTTATGGAAAAACCTAACTCTTTGGAACGGTGCTTCAATTACTCTTTCAAATGCCATTCGCCATCACATTTTCTAGGTGAGAATCTGTGTGCGCTATTTCATCGACAATTTTACTCTTATGCCATTTCATGGTCAACTTCTTTTGTATGTCGTACAGAATTTCTGATATATATAAGTTATTCGTTGACATTCTTTACAATATCACCTAACATAATATTAACAAAATCTTAAATTTTCCAATCTAGGTTAAATTTTGTCAAAATGTGTTTCGTCGATTTCCGTGGTGGCTCAAAAAAATTTTTTTTTTTGGCACTGCCCACAGGTTGTTCTAAATGATGAGACAAGAATGTTTTTTAGTCAAGGCCCGTGATTAAAAAACTTTACTGTCGTGTTTATCCATCCGGCCTTTAGAGCTTAATATTTTCCAAAATAAGAGAGATATCAACTTGTGATTTTTAACAAAGGTGAACATAACTTGGTGAATTGAGTTCCTGACTCTTCCTCCCGATGTTTTGAAGATCTTACTTATTTGATTTTTCAATTTCTTCGTCCCTGTGGCATAGATCAGGCTCAAATTTAACAACCACCCGGATATTTTTGTTTATTTAGCCGTAGATTCTGTTTTCATTGTCAAAATTTAATCATTGACGGCCTTTTAGAAAGATTTCATGAAATGATATATCTCTTTCTAACATCAGAAGTTCATAAAACCACTGTTTAGGGCGTTATTATTAAAAAATAAATTCACTTTTCTTTTGAAGTTTAATATCTCAAGCTCTTTCGTATGGACCAGCTTAAAATTTTCGAAATATTGTAGCTATTCTTTTCAAACAAAACCAGTGATAAGTCCAAATAAGCTTATTGTATCTGAGATTCTTTGCAGGCGACCTAGGAGTGCTTACAACTCGAAATTCTTGAAAATTGAATTGAGTTTTGGGGGTATAGAGTCGGGTCAATCAAATCTTAAGTTTTCTTTATTCATTTTGACTACACCAAATGATAAAAGAACATCTATATGAATTGTCAATCTAAAACCGAGAGGATTGATAATTATCTCTGGAATATTTTACTACCTTCCCTGCCTCCTAACATCGTTTATTTAATTAAAGTGGTTGGAAAAATTGCCACATACACACAAATTCTGAGATCTTTTTTTTAAAGATTTTTACACGCTCTGAAAAGAGAACTGGTAAAGAGTTATGTACCATATCTATAGGAGGATAATACAGTCACGCTAATTTATAATGTTTGTATTTCTGTGATAGATACTCGCTGATAAATGTGATGAACATCAGTTATTATCAAACTTATGTTCCCATGTGACACAAAAAGTTCAAGAAATGTTCCAATGTAATATTATATTATGATCCATGGAAGACAAATCAAGGACGTTCCGCTCAGTTAAAATTTAAATTGTGTCATGGCTGAATTTTCTTGCTGGAGTTACGAATCAATTTATTTGATTTATAATCTCTCCTGTTTTAATTTGTTCAAAACATTTGACGGTAGTTACAAATATTCATGTGGGCTGAATGAAAAAAGAGTTCAAACAGTAAAAATATAGGTATTTAGAGAAATTTGTAATCCAGACACAGCACATATATTTTCAGTGTCTTTTAAAACTCACACAGTTCTTACATTTTCCTTTATATATTTTTTTGTATTGTATTGTATTGTGATTATTATTTATCTTGATTCGGACAATTCCCACCCCCGTTGCGGCCATCGCCGTCTTATAATTCTGTTGACTAACCTGCAAAGAAAAACGTTGGAAAACTCCTTCACAGGTTGTATAAGGCATAGAAATCAAAATTGTACAAATATTTTTACAAATATATTTAGAATTTGTTTCATTTATTGGAAATGCCTTCTGAATCAACAGACAATGGTCAGGCTGTGACATCCTTTTAGCATAAAGTGTAAAAAAATATATTTAATAAAATAACTAATTTTAGATAAACACGCAAAATATAGCTAGTCATTTTAAAACCTATTAAGGAAAAATCCTTTTAAGAACGCAGACCTTAGAGCCTTTAAATTAAAAGGAACACCAAATGAAATTGTACAAAAACAGAACAAAATTGAATTTAAAAAAAATTAAAAGTCATTTAACAAAATATACAAATATAAACCAAAGACATAATATATAGAAATATAAACCAAAACTCACAATTATTGATTTAGCAACATTAAATGTTGTTGCCAATTTTCAGGGACAATCTTTTTTTTTATGTTCGAACTCTAGGACGTGCTTTCTCATATACCTTCGTGGTATTGCATTTCCCTTTCATTTTATGCGATAATAATTCGGGAAGAAACAAAAAATGATCTGATTCTTATAAAACACGTTTTTTCCTAATCTTTAATTTTACATTTTGAATTATTAAGCAATAATGAATAAGAATAAAAATCTAAAATACATAAAATCTTTAACTCTTTCCGGACCACAACATATCCAGCGAACGAATTTCAGTAAAACTCACTTTATTGTAAGTCTTAGTGGTCAAATATGATACTTTTGTAGAGAAAGAATTTTTTCCGCCTCTGGGAAGGAAAACTCATGGGTACTCTCGTCCCCATAAGAACGAAAAGGAGACAAACTTCAATTTTCCAAAGCCAATAATGTCAATTTTGGAAATAATTTTTGCTTGTCGAATGACTCCTTTACAAGGTTGATTACTAAAACAAGAAGAATTATTGACCAGTATCTTCTGAGATGTCCAGAAGTGGTCAAGAAGACTCCAATTTCCTGCTTGACAACAGATTCCTCAAAATATTTCACACAATCACTTTAACATACATTTCTCTCAACACGATGTCATTGCAGACACATTGAGCTTTCTCAAGAGCCAAAAAAACACTTCCTTGACAATCACAATTCATTAAAATCAGGAAAAACAGGAAACCCTTCCCTGAAAGCAATCTCCCACACTGCCAAATGTGAAAAATATCGGCTATATTGGCAAAAATATCGCTCCCGCTTGGAATTTTTTTACACTCGAGTCTTCGTTATCCGGATGACGTGGGGACAAAATGACATTTTGGTTTTTTGAATCTGGGCAACGTTTTTTATATTTTCTGCTGTGGGAATTTTTTTCTGTCGAAAAACAACAGAAATAATTTTCTTTGTGGTGTGTTTATGTTTCATTTTGTAGCACGATTGTGTGTTAAAAACTTTGATAAAATGAAAATAACACGTTAATTCACTCTGGACAAACTGCATGCTTCGTAAAACATCGTTTTGAATACATCAACCGCCAGCGTTTGGCAGCTGTCACCCGGATAACGAAGTGCCGGATAATGAAGAGCCGTGTGTACAAGGTTGGTGTCAAAAAGCAAATGGCGGGCATTAGCGGGATAACCTTACATTTGACCTCTAGATTTTTGTGGACGAGAGTACCCATAAAGTTTGAACAAGTTTTTTGAAAATTTAAGAAAAAATTGTTTTTTGAATTTATGCAATCTGTAATTGTTAGTTATCATTATAATACTTATTGGCCCTGAGAGGTTTTTCCTTATTCTGGTCTAGAAATATCAAAAAAGTCACAATATCTGCAAGGAAGCAGAAAATCGAAAATTCACGATTTTTGACCAAAAATATTTTAGCTCAGGAGTTAATTGGGTTCCTGCAAAAAATATCCTAGATTTGGACATCCTTATAGTTTGTAATCATCCACAAGAATCGGATTTTTATCGATTCTAAATAGCCCAAAAAAAATCTTTTTTTTCATGGGTACCCAGAGTCCCAAAGGAGACGAAAGAGTTAACATGTTTTTACCGAACTCAGCAACGACAACACGAGCTGCTTCTGCGAGCCTGTTGTTGTATAGCCTATCGAACTTGTTTTACCCTCTTGCCACTTCCTTTTCCTTCTCTCCTTATAAGTGATATATTGAAATGTTTATTATATTTATTCTACAATTTATTTTCAACTTATACGGTCTTAGAACCAATTTTTCTGCCATTTACTTGGGGAGACCGGTTGTGAAGTCGGTCGGCAGCTGCATTTTGATATTGATGAAGGAAATAAAATATATTAATATATATTATTATTATATTGATTCTAACGTTTTTGCATACAAGTTTGAGGAGTGCCTAGTTGAGAGACTCTATTGTATAATAGTGAAATAATAGTTTTTAGATGTGATTCATTCATTTAGTAATGTGGGAATTTCAGTGGCGAAATAGGCAAGACCGGTGGGTCTTGAGCGGATGAGATCTCTGACTCGACTCACACAGTTGTGAGTTCGAGTCCCGCCCGGTGCAAACAACTGAATGTTTAGAAAAAGATGATTTTACTGTGATATAACCTAATAAAATGCATTGAATTTGCCCAAAAACTCTGGGAGTAATAGATAAGGCATCCACACTGCAGAGTAGCATTCCTGGGGGAAGTGTCTGCAAACGGACTTAGCAGGTTCTTTCAACACGGAATCAACAACAATATAACATCACATGATTGCATTTTGTGACAAACATCCCGATACTATTATTAATAATTTAGTAATGTGAAGTAATTCAAATACAAAATAAATATTTATCTTAAATGCTTAAAGTTGTATAATTTCATACTACAAATGCTTGTAGTTTTTTTTTTTAATTTTTGAATTAGATTTACGTGAATTAGTCACTTTATACACAGACAATTTATTCACGCTCATCAAGGCTTGCAAATTCCTTTTCGATTTATATTAATGCCCCCGGAAACCAATCTGAATATGAATGTGTACACTTCATTTTTTGATGTTATTTACTGATGAAGCATTACACAATTCTGGCATATAAGGTAAAGTACCCTTTATTCGACCGGTTCCTCTATTCGACCGGTAGATTTATTTATTCAATTTATTTATATTTGCTATAATATTGTGCATATGATTTAACATTAATAGGTCAATTATTTCTTGAATAATACGATTCAGTGAAAAATTCATAGAAATTGACGAAATTGACTATCAAACATTCAAAAATTGACCCACCGGTCGAATCGAGGAACCCGGTCGAGTGAGAGTACCTTATCTATAATATCACGTTTTTAGTTGGAAACACTGTTTGTGGATTTGTTGTCAAAGATCTCGATAGTGCGAGGATTTATCTCTAAATGACTTGGGATCACCAGTGAGTCCAATAAGAGAACAGGTGCTTTAATCGTTACATAAAATTTATGGTGTTTGCAACTTTTAAACACATATTCCAGTGGTTTTATTATGCTCTGGGCAAAGTTTCAATTGATTAATTAATATTTTTTAACGTTATAAAAAGATTGATGAAATCACAAGTGTCATGTGTTGTTGTGTTAGGATGATATTATAACCCTCATACCTGAGGAAATTATCACTTTTTCTTCTACAACATAATGTCTTTTTTATTGTATTTTTTTCATCAATGCCATTATTTTTTTGTAGTAACTTACCTTTTCTTCTCACAATTACCCAATTTCATTCAATCTCAAAGTAAGATGATATTTAGTCTGAATGAAATTCCCTGTGAGTGCTTTTATTAGATATTATGCAACTTTTATATTGAAAGTTTGCCATTGTGTATAAAGAAAAAAATCATCATGAATTTCTTTTTTTCGCTCCCCAACCATTTTATTTGCTCTATGTGTTTGGATGAGAAATATTAAAATTGCGTAATTCAGATCCTTAATTTGGTAATAATGAGAATTGAATTGTTGAATTAGTTACTGAAGGTGGCAGTACATTTACTGGCCACAAAATGAATTGCTTTTTGTTGAAATATAAATCGATAGTACCCACATATCCTTTGGCACAAAATAATTAATAATTTGAGTAATGAATTGTATTACATCATATGTGTACCAGAAAAATCTTGAGATTAACTCTCTTCACAAATCATATTCACCACTGACTGTTTCAACACAAGGAAACTGCAGAAATTTCCTTTGATTTCAGTAAAATACGCAGAAAATAATGTTTTAATTTATATTTAAAAAGCTATTAAGAGTATTTCCTTATTTTTCTTAATGCATTTAATGTTATTTAGAAATGTGATTCCAGACAGCAAGCTTTATGAAATTATTAACTAAATCTTCACTTTACCTTCATTATAAGAGACTTATTGGTGAATTCTATTGTCTGTACTAACCACATAGTTCTCATGCTATTCTATAAATTCTCAACTAATATACGGAATTACTGAATTACCCAACAATACATAAAATTATAATAAAAAAGAGGTCGTAGAACGTCCCAGCTTTGCGCTATGCAATGTAGATCTCATGACTCGCGACTTAAATGCTACACCCAAAAAATAGTTTCGCATAATTTATCTAATAATATAACTCTATGAAGGGTTAATTTTTAGAGAAATGCACAGTGATCACAAATTCGAGGATTTTCCGAAGTTTTTTTCCCCTGCCAGCGCAATTTGTTTTAATGTTTACCGTTTTACATACGGCTAGGATTGATTTACAAATCATTGTTAAAATCGTTCAAAATAGCTAAAGAGTAATACAATTTACTTTCAGATAAAATTAGTTATCTGAAATCTGAAATTACAAATCACTGTTAAAATCGTTCAAAATAGCTAAATAGTAATACAATTTACTTTCAGATAAAATTAGTTATCTGTTCATAACCAATTTAAACTTCACATATATCCAGTTTCACTTAGCCGTAGTCTTTGCGAGAGAGACCGCTTATTCTCTCGGTAACTGTGCAGGATGTAGAACTACGAAGTGATGATATTGTGTTCTCGAGTAGTTACGATGCAAAGTCGGTCAGATTAAACCACAGGCACAGTATTGGCCAAAAGTTTCTTGGCAAAGCTATATTAGAGAAATCAAGTCGAAAAAATGTTAATAAAATTACTTTTTAATTTTTTTCTTTTTACAAATAAGTTGTCTGTAATACATAAATGTTATTCATGTGTTTCAAGAAAAAAGGATATTTTATATCAAAAATAATTCTTTTCCAAAACTAGAATTTTTCATCTCCCAAAATTTGCTTGACACATTTCAGTTGCAAAGTTATTCAAAGTGGTCTATTTTTATTCAGTTATGTTTTGAATTTGTTTTATTTGAGAGACAATTGGGTACACGCAGAGAAATTATGCTCTAGATTCAATCGCAAAATGGGATAATTTTGGGATTGAAAAGGCTCCAATACCATTTTGCGATTGAATTCAATCCCATTTTGTTATTGAATTTTAGAGCATATTGTGATTGATTTTATCCCATTTTTGCGATAGATTTTTCGAAAATATTGTGATAGATTTGATCGCATTTTGGGATTGATTCTATCCCATTGTGAGATTGAAATGGCTCCAATCACATTTGGTGATTGAATCCATCCCATTATGCGATTGAATTTTCGAAAATATTTCGAATAGATTTATCCCACAATGCGATCAATTTTATACCATAATGCGATCAAATATGTCGCATCATGGGATTGATTTTATCGCATTTTCAGATTGATTCTATCGCATTACAGGATTGTTTTTATCGCATTATGGGATTGTTTTTATCACATTATGGGATTGAATCTATACCACAATATGATTGAATCTATCCCACAATGCGATTGTTTTTATCGCATTTTGGGATTGTTTTTATCACATTATGGGATTGAATCTATACCACAATATGATTGAATCTATCCCACAATGCGATTATTTTTATCGCATTTTGTGATTGTTTTCATCGCATTATGGGATTGATTCTATCGAATTATCAGATTGCTTTCTTCCCACAATGTGATTGAATCTATCCCGCATTGTGCAACAATCCCATAATGCGATAAAAACTAACCCAAAATGCGGTAAAACAATCCTAAAATGCGTTAACACCAATCGCATTGTGGGATAGATTCAATCACATTGTGGGATAGACTCAATCCCATAATGTGATAAAAACAATCCCATAATGCGATAAAAATAATCCCAAAATGCGATAAAATCAATCGCATTGTGGGATAGGTTCAATCCCATAATGCGATGAAAACAATCCCAAAATGCGATAAAAACAATCGCATTGTGGGATAAATTTAATCACATTGTGGGATAGATTCAATCACATTGTGGGATAAAAACAATCCCAAAATGCGATAAAAAGTAACCCTAAAATGCGATAAAAACAATCGCATTGTGGGATAGTATAACGGTTTTACTGAGTCCGGTGAAATTTGCTTTTTTACCTTAAGTTCTGAAGTCTCAAATATTCCTTTTTCCACCCCGTTTCTCCCTATTTTCTCAATAGCTGCAGAATTTCTCCCACCAAAACCCTGCTCTTCACTTTTCTCTCAAGTCAAGTAAGAAAAACTCCAATATTTAAGTGGAAATTTCTAGTAAGAAGCCCATTTATTGAAGACAATAAGAAAACTTTAATTTACGTTAAAAGGCCCATATAATTGATATCTATTTTCTTAAATACCGGTTTTTCACATTGAACAATTAAAGAGGGTACTTAAGGTTTCTCCACGGTGTCCCAGTGATGTCTTCTACTCCTTCAGAGTCGTGGGGCGCTCTAATTTCCTTGACCAACGGAGTACAAGGTGGAAAGACTCCTGAAGCTATCCCTGATGGGCCGAACCTCATTTGAAAAGATTCCCGGTAATCATCCGGAAGAGTTGAGTCTCGAAACGACAGGCTCCTGGTGCTTTATCCACAGAAATCAGCCAGTGTAGACTATCCCAGTGTCTCAGTGGTAGCTCCAATTCTGTGCCAATAGCCACGCAAGATCAGCGCAACTTGGTTCTCACCAATAGCCACGTTTTCCACACGTGGGAGCGGCACAATCTCCCAGAATCCGTTGCCCTGAGAAGCCCCGAAGTCCGATGGTGCCGAAAAGCCTCACAGAGTTGTTGATTCGTTGGGAAAAGATGCTTCCACTTCCGCCGGGAATTGCCTCACCACTTCACTTTACCGCCCTGCCTCTTACTCCACTCACTTCTATTTTCTCTTCCTGGGGGGAGAAACTCACTTCAGAAAACTCCTCTCCACTCCAATTCCTGACCCAAACTGATCCCACCACCCAATTATGCAAATTTTATACCGCTTGGGCGGTGAGACGAAAAACACACACACACATAAACAACACAACACAAAATTGAACGAAGATCCGGACAATTCTCCGCCAACTTCGCACTGTTTCCAACGCTCTCGATATTGAATTTAAAACTCAACGGAAAACGCATGTTATAATAGATTCAATCACATTGTGGGATAGATTCAATCCCATAATGTGATAAAAACAATCCCATAATGCGATAAAAATAATCCCAAAATGCGATAAAATCAATCGCATTGTGGGATAGGTTCAATCCCATAATGCGATGAAAACAATCCCAAAATGCGATAAAAACAATCGCATTGTGGGATAAATTTAATCACATTGTGGGATAGATTCAATCACATTGTGGGATAAAAACAATCCCAAAATGCGATAAAAAGTAACCCTAAAATGCGATAAAAACAATCGCATTGTGGGATAGATTCAATCACATTGTGGGATATATTCAATCCCATAATGTGATAAAAACAATCCCAAAATGCGATAAAAATAATCCAAAAATGCGATGAATACAATCGTATTGTGGGATAGATTCAATCCCATAATGTGATAAAAACAATCCCAAGATGCGATAAAAACGATCCCAAAATGCGATAAAAACAATCGCATTGTGGGATAGATTTAATCATATTGTGGGATAGATTCAATCACATTGTGGGATAAAAACAATCCCATAATGCGATAAAAAGTAACCCAAAATGCGACAAAAACAATTCCAAAATGCGATAAAAGCAATCGCATTGTGGGATAGATTCAATCAGATTGTGGGATAAGTTCAATCGCATAGTGCGATGAAGTCAATCTCAAGATGGGATGAAAACAATCCCATTTGTTCCTAAATTGTAGATTTCCAAAAATCAATCACATTATGGGATAAATTCAATCGCACTGGTTTCTAAAATTCCATCTCAAAATGCGATGAAAACAATCCCATTTGTTCCTAAAATGTGGATTTCTAAAAATCAGTCACATTAGGGGATAAAATCAATCACATTGTTTCTAAAATTCAATCCCATTTCTCCTGGATTCAAGAAATTTTAGGATATTTTTGAGATAAAAATCGTGGGATTGAAACAATCCCATGGGGATTGAATCTGGATACTTGGAAATTTCTCTGCGTGTTGATATCTCCTAAACTAAGACAAATATTGACTTGCGGTTTTCGTCAAAGGTTATATATCGGATAGTTGAAGTTCATCAAATGAACACTTGGGTCGAAAAAACGAGTTCAGGAACAAACAACCTCCATTATCTCGGTTTCTGAGTAATCGATGAGATCAAGTTCTTCGGCAAAATTATAGAGAATATTCTGATCTACATTTCACCCATATATCACTTTTCTGTCAGTCCATCCAAAAATACAAAATTTGTATAATTTCACGAATTTCATTCAAGATAACTGAATGACGTCCCCCAACTTTACCTACAATAAGCTGATATATAGGCTTATCATTAGCTTTTCATTATTGTTGAAGAACTGAAATTGACAAATATGTACGTCACCCCAACAGTTCAACTGTCATTACCGTCTACCCTCATACAAATTTATATCCTTTTCTCAATTTTTTTTGTGTCTTGTTCCTTTGTAATTAAATTTTACTATATTTTTACTACTTTTATTTAACTCTAACTCCCCTTTGTTGCACTGAATTTGCGACATAGTATAGCTACATATATTTACAATTATTGTTTTTTATTTATATGTGAAAATACCAAAAATTTACATGAGTTAGAATATGTTCAATACCACTTTATTTATCTAATTTAATTGTAAGTAGTACATTGTTGTAAAAAAAACAAATTATTCTTTATAAGCTGTACAAGGAAAATCTGCAACAGTTCAATTTTATCAAAATAAAAATGAAATACGTCTGTGTTCTTTTTTGTCTAAAGCACAATTAATTTTCACACGTCTCTCACCTGGTCATTCCACTATCACTATCTTATCGTGGAAATACCAAACGAAGTATACTCAACGAAAAACAGAGAAATAAAATTTTGTCTGATATGGTGAGAGTACTATTTGAGAAAGAGCAATTGAAAGTATATTTGATGACTTTTTTCGTTATTTGTTAGAAACCTTCAATTAATTATTATTGTTTATTGTGCTGTGGTGTTGTGTGAAGGTTTTCCTGGGCAGTCTTTTAGTGTGAAAGAGACATTTATTATATTTATTTGTAGTGTTTGAATATTTTTTAAATTAATTCAACTTAATTCATCAAGAATGGGTATTTTGGTTCAGGTATTAAGATTAGAAATTTTATACGTTTCTCAATATTGAAAAATCAATAATTTTAAGTTAAGTTTGAAATGTGCTTTGCGATTTTTTTTTTGATAAATTGATATGTTCCTTAGAGATTGTTAATCAAAATAGGAGAAAACTAGTAATTTAACATGGAATTTTTCTTCATTAACTCAGTTATTAGTGGTCTTTCTATCGCAAGCAGAAATTTTTGATAAGATAACCGCGGAAATAATTGCTGTATTCCTCATAAGTTTTACAGCGAGTATGAAAATATACAAGTCATTTTATTCTTGTATATTATTAAGTTTCTTAACATTTTTATGGTTTACTTGAAATAAATATAAATAAAACACCCATGGGCTAACATGATATGGCTTTCAAACTGGTTTCCAAAGAAAGCAATTCGAAGTATTTCCGAAAACACAAAGAGGAAAGTTAAGGATCCCCAAGCAGATTTGCAAGCTCTCGTGCCTACATCTAAAATTTTGAATCGCTTTTTCTCCACTATTCATTATTAAATAAAAATTCTTTTGAATTGGTGGGAAAAAATTAAAAGAAAAATTTATTGGCCGAATGAAACGAATTAATGCTTATTATCTTTAGAAATAAATTATCTTCTAGTTGAACTGAAAGAATTGTTGTAAACCTATGTTTCAATTATTTACGGCATGTTAAATACTTTTGTTGCCCTTGATGTAAAGCGTGTCATTTGTGGTATATCTTCTAAATCACGAGTTCCAGCATTCTACAATTCTGAGACATTTTGTCACCCTTTCAATTTTGACCTTAAAAAGACAATCTTCTTTGACATAAGATTAACATAAAATAAAACCTATCTAAATTCACGCAATATTTCATATTTTATCACTGCTATTTTTTTAGTTCATCAAATACAAATTAATTAATTTACAATAGAAAACAGATATTACGTATAACGATCTAATAGAAAAAATATTTATGGAAAAGTGCTTTATTATTTTATTTAAATCTACTGATAGATAACAATACAGGCACTTATTTTTATGAATAAAAAAATAAAAATTTGAAATTTTCTATCATTGCAGAAAGTGGATCCCGAACTGATTTTCACAAAACAAGAGAGAATTGGAAAAGGATCTTTCGGGGAAGTGTTCAAGGGCATAGATAACCGAACACAACAGGTAAACAGTCCTAAGTGCTCATAATGAGAAAGTTATAGTAAGATGAGAAGGGGTAAATGCAAATGATATATTCCAGGTTGTCGCCATAAAAATAATTGATTTAGAGGAAGCCGAAGATGAGATTGAAGACATCCAACAGGAAATTATGGTGCTGTCACAATGCGATTCCCCATTTGTTACGAAATACTACGGATCGTATCTCAAGGTAAATATAATTCTCATTAAACCAATTGGCAGATATCATATAAAAATTATTAACCCCTTCAGAACGATTGGGTCACCCGTGACCCCCGTGACCCATAGAAAAAATAATTTTTCCGAGCTACTTTAAGTTAATTTTTTCTAATATTTGCATGTAATCGTAAAGTAGAAGATTGTAGGAATCTAGAATAATTTTTGCAAATCTACAACTATTTGCTATATTAAACTCAAAAGTGACGAATTTTCAAATCACCGCACCGATAAATTATTTTTATTATTTTTTTTTTATTTCCAATTGTTTTCAGTAAAGCTGCTTTGGGAAAAGAAAATACATAATATTTTTCAAGAGGATGCAATAATGTTCATTGGTATCATCAAAAAAATTATTTGAATTTTTAGGATATTCTGTTTCTATCGTCCACAAAAGCAAAAAATACACCAAAAAAGACTATGTTGGATTTTCTAATGTTAGATATAAAAAGTTTTACTGCTTTAGTTTATCGGTTTCTTTTCTATTGTTTATTTTCGGTAAGCGAAAAGTGTCTCGTCCTTAATGGGTTAAACTAGTAATGGTAATACTTCCCTTGTATTCCTTCTTTTTATCTTTTTTTTCTTTTCTCAAATATTTTCCACTGTAATTTGTAATACACTTTCGTTTACATTTCCAATGAATATTTTATAAAAGGGAGTGTTAGCTTTCTTTAACGATACTAAGGGAAGTGCTTGAACAATTATAATTTCAAACTTCAAATAAAGAATAATACAAAATGAATCACATAAATTTGTTCCCTAACTTATTTTGCTGGGTGATTTATCTGTGACTCAATTGGTCGTAGAATCGCGTTAATCAAATAAAAATAAAGGAAAATATTATTTGGAGGAGGAATAGAAAAGTGTGCGATGGACAAGTAAAGAAGTGAATGCCATAACTGTGAAACAATTACTTGTGGGTCAATTTGCATAAACAATATGGCTTCGTTTTTAATCCACCCCACTCTTTATTACTTTGAATGTGTGTGTGTGTGTGTGTGTTTTAAGTGGATTTTGAACCTTAATTAAAGTTCATTTTTCAGTTTTGTTTAAAAATATGTAGGGTCAGTATCAGTTGAAAATCCAAAATGACTACAGAATTAATCGAGTTTGTTTTCTTTTTAAACAGAACTTATTTCACATGATAAAGTTTAGTCTAAAATTCAAGAAAAAAAATGTACATTTTTCTATAGAACTGTTCTTAAAATTCAATTCAGTTATTGCGCGTTGGGCATTACCTTTCAAAATATGTTTTTTTATGAGTTAGCTCTTTGTCATTCTAAATGATGCGCAAATTTTCATGAAATTAGAATGACACGGGATCAACTTGCTTGAGTTAGTCCCTTGTTTTACTAAAAATTGAACCGATAAATCTATTTTGTGCCCCTTGACTCCAAAAAAAAACCGCGCAAGCAATCACAAAGAGTAAAATTTTGAAAAACTTTTCTAATAACGAAATTTATTGACTCATATCATCTGAAATTTTAATAAATTCTCTGTCTGAGTGCATTAAAACCTCAAAATCGCCAAAAAGTGAGTTGGCCCCTTGTAATTTCCAAGAACCGATATATATTATATATATAATATATAATATATATATATATATATATATATATATATATATATATATATATATATATATATATATATATATACATATATATATCTGAAATATTCTAAAACAGATTTCAATAACACGGACGTATTCAAGCTTGTTAATCATTTTACATTTTTTTTAGATCAGCTAAATGAGGCTTGAGCATTGTTTAGTATTTATTTCAGATAAAATATACATATTTATAGGCTTTACTTAATTTTTGTGAAAAGTTTGATTTTATTCATAAATGTACTGACTTTGAATATGACACAAATATATTCTGTCGATAAGCAAGTTAGTTTTGACCTCCCTCTACCCATGAATATTTAATTTACAAGTGAGTAGCAACGATGAAAATGTGTACATTAGAATCTAGTAAAAAGAAGTGTTTGGTCAGGTGAATAAAATACATAAGCTAGAAAACAGTTTGAAAGAAAATTGTCGATGTCAAAATAACTAAAAATTTGAAGTTAAAATGTGTAGTGAATGAGAATTTTTAAAAACAAATCATTGAGTAAAAATATTTTAGTAATTACAGCGAAATTGAAACCGTTTGACGATGCTCTTCATATAAATCTTTCATTTACATACAATACAATGTGAGTCATTAATGTGTGTTTGGGATAAGATATTACTTAAAATGCTTCTGGTGTTTTTGATGTGGTATTGTGTGTAAAATGATTCTTCTACTGATCCTATTTGGATCCTATTTGTTTGCTTTTCGAATATGAATTGGTTGATTGATAGCGAATGAGTGAGTTACATATGAGACGCTCAGAGCAGAAGTGGTCTCCTTTGTATGCATTTCCCTATTAAAACAGTCCTTTTCTGCTCTGAGCGTCTCATATATGACATGAGTCATCTTTTAGCTGAGATTTTTTTTTTACAATTTTAGCTTTTGTAGTTTAGCTCGTCAGACCGGGCCCATATTTTGTATGTACACATTTTGACACTTAGATCGCGGATATCATATGCGATAAATATCGATTTTCACGTCCCGTCCCGTACCGTCCCGTCCCGTCCGTCGTATAACCACTTCTGGAGAGAGAACGGAGAGAGATATCGACAAGCGGTTTTTGGAAAAGGTTAAATGTCGATAGGTGGCTAGAAGTTGATGATGTCAGACCCCCCCTCCTTCCGCCATTTTGGAATACCACTCAATTTTGTTTTCTTAATAACTCAGCCCCTCTATGGCATCGATCGGGCTCAAATGGGCCTAAAAACTTTTGATCGATACCAAACTTAAAGTACCCCGACCCCCCTGACCCGAGCTACAAGAGGTCAAAAATTCAATTTTCAAATGGACATATCTCCGGTTCTAACTATCGGAATTTCAAAAATTTTGGTCTTTTGGAAAGCTCTCGAGGAGTACTACAACCTTTATGACATCCCAATTTCATCCGATTTAATCGAAGTAATCATTACTGTACCCCGACCCTTACTACATTCATATGGACCGGATTCTATCTCTAATATTTATTAACCGATTTCAAAGATTTTTTTTTCTTTTGTTGGCCTTCCCCACTCAGACTATTTAAAATAAAAAATTACCAGTGAAAAGCTCAGATAAGCTTATGGTAGCTGAGATTCTTTACAGGCGACCTCGAAATGCGTGCAACTCGGGGTGCTTGCAACTCGGAATGCGTGAAAATTCGATTGTGAATTGAATTTTGGGGGTAAAGAATCGCGTCGAAAGGTGTCCAAAAAATATCCTTGATTCTTATAAACTTCTACTTTGTGATTATGTATAAACTTTAGAAAAAAAAATAACTTTTGATAGATAAGAAATATTATTTTCTCTATGGGTAACGGGTAACCCAATCGTTCTTAAAGGGATAATTAAAGATATAGTTGAATAAAATATCTCACAATTAATTAAGTTCTATATTAACCCTCTAACAGGTGTGATAGCCTCAAAACGGTCATTACAAAAATCACATTTAGTGCAATTACAAAGTATTTATGCATTTAAGCATTTTTGTAAAATGGGTATAAAATTGTAATTTTGATGTTACAGTTTTTGGACCAGTGTTTGGTTTTCTGAGTTTCTAGTCAAGATTTCATAGTTTTACCTCGTTTCTGGTTTAATAAACCTAATTAAAAAATATTTTTCACTTGGATAATAATTATCTAATTTTTATATAAGATGATAAACACTGAAACAGCCCTCGGGGCAGATGTAGCCACTCTTCCGTGGTGGGATAAAACTATCAATGATTTTTCACTAATACATGGATAATTGTTAGATGAAAAAGTACTATTGATATTCCAAGCAATATTGCCATTCGGATGAACAATTTGTGAAATAGATTTTTTCAGAATATTTTCATCAATTTTGCTGCAATTACAAAAATGTCATAAAAAAGTCGGCTAAAGCCTTTTTCTTTAGGTTTAAATGACATATTTAGCATCAGTGAGTGGGCTTCAGTGTATCAAGCGAAACAATATTTGGTGTCTCCAGTTTAAAATTTCGTCTGGAAAACTGGTGGCAATTAGCACCCCAAAAGTGGCTATATATCCCAGGCCGGGGCAAGTGTAGCCAATGTGTCATACTTTTTTCATTATCCTCTCTAGAAAAACTCAACGATTTTAGAGCTTTGGACTACACTGTTTCATACAACCAATATCCTAATGCTACTTATGAAACACAAAAACATTAGACAAACCTTATCATTTTTTCACAAACCACGCGCGAAAAAAAAAGCTTAATTTGCTGGCTAATTCTACACCTGTCTCCCCTACACTTCTAAACTAACATTGTTTCATAGTGATGAACATAAAGGAAAAATGAGGTAGTAGGTCAAAATTATACCTTGATGGCGTTCTTTCTATATTTCAGGGTACAAAGCTATGGATCATTATGGAGTATCTGGGTGGTGGATCAGCCCTGGATCTCATGAAAGCTGGTTCTTTTGAAGAGATGCACATCGCCATCATTTTGCGTGAGGTACTCAAAGGTCTAGACTATCTGCACTCTGAACGGAAGCTTCATCGGGACATCAAGGCAGCCAATGTTTTACTGAGTGAAATGGGGGATGTGAAGCTGGCAGACTTTGGAGTTGCGGGGCAATTAACCAATACAACTTCAAAACGCAATACTTTTGTAGGGACTCCATTCTGGATGGCACCTGAAGTAATAAAACAATCAATGTATGACTCTAAAGCGGATATCTGGTCATTAGGCATAACAGCTATTGAGCTGGCCAAGGGAGAACCACCTAATTCCGAGCTTCATCCGATGAGGGTACTCTTCCTCATCCCAAAAAATAATCCCCCACAGCTTACAGGAAACTACACGAAGCCCTTCAAAGAGTTCGTGGAGGCGTGCCTCAATAAAGATCCTGAAAATGTAAGTTGCCCCATTTTCAATGGTACTCTAATACTTGTCATTTTTTAGGCCTCTGATAAATATTTTTGCTTGTATTTGAATTTTAGCGGCCGACTGCTAAGGAGTTACTTAAATTTGCTTTTATCAAAAAGGCTAAGAAAAATTCTTACCTTATTGACCTAATTGATCGATACAAGAAATGGAAGTCACAGAAAGGTGAAGAAAGTGAAACGGAATCAGAGAATTCAGATTCGTAAGTAAAGTTTTAAGTCAATAAAAGTTTCGTGAATTCAAAATCGTACTAAGTATTACTTGTATCAAGACAACTTGTATTAAAATACTTTTATATGATTTTTTTTAAATTTATAACTTTAATATTTATATTTGAACAATGCAAAATAAACATTTTTCTTTTTACAATTTCAATAATTGTATTTTCAGGGAAGAATCAAAACCAGACAGTGACTTGGATGAACCCTGGATAATGACGGTAAAGGGACTCCACAATTATAATAATTTCAAAGGACCCCCACCAGCTCTAGTCGAAGACACTGTGTCAGTTCCGCTGATTCACAATGGAGCCAATAATTCGCCATCTAGGGATTCTAATTTAAATCTGTATAAATTAAATCAAGTAAGTCTAACTATATAATATTTAAATTCATACACTAGCTGATTCATTGATGTTCCAAATCAAAGACACGGCCATCATCAGCAACCAGCCAGCAGCAGATTGGAGACAATCGAAAGGAGCGTGACAGAGTAGATATGCAATCGACTCAAGTACAACAAACAACAACGGATGCTGCCACAACTCCTGCCAGTGTTCAGGTTATGAAAGAAAAGCAGGATAACCATCACAGTCCACAAAAAGATACACCGCAGTCGCCCAGTCAGCTGGACTGGGAGTCACGTGAACGAGAAAAAGATGCCAAAGAGTTGCGTGACAATAGAAGACTGTCAAAGGAGGTAGGTATCATATTCCCCACGAGTAGAAAATGCAATAGTACATAGAATATCAGTAACATTATGTAATAATTTACCTGATTACCATCACCCTTTTATTGGAACCGCAACTAAACTCGTTTATAGCCAAATCAGTTCCGTACGCAATACAAACGGAGCTTAGTGCTCACTGGTACTCACAAAACATCACTTTAATAGGATTATTTTATAATTTTATAATTTTTATAACACCTTACGTGTATTCTATTTAAAATGAAACTGTGGTTAATTACAATTATTTGTGTAGAGCTCACGGGCGATTCAACAGTTGTTAACCCAGTCGACGGCCAAACCCACCAATCCTAATCCTTAATTCCTATGACACACGCAACACATCATCCCTAGGTGGGTGCTGAAGGTTGTTATTTGGTGCTCTTGTTGCTCATGGCAATTAACACCAGTAACTTCAGTGAGTGAGCATCAGTCACCGGGGACAGTTCACTCCAAGGAAGTTGAAAGATAAGTGGCACCTTTAGTTTCCCAGTTTCCTTTTATAAGTTATATTTAATATTATTTAAGGGAGTCCCATTAGGGCTTACATTTATGATATGTAAGCTATCTCGCAAGTTATGTTCCCTACAAACAAGAGAAATTTATGTCCATATTTCACAGTTTTTCCTACACAAGTGTAATTTGCTTCTGGTGTGTAGAGGCTATTAAAGCATTTTGTATTGTGTACAAGTCTGACTTGACAGTGAACAAGCTTAGTTGTCTCTCCAAAACTTGATTTATAATTTTAAAAACGTTCAGATTAAAATGTTTTATATATCAATCGATATATTTTAATGCTCAAACGCCATCTTGAGATTAATATAATCTCTATGTTATTTAACCCGGTTTTCATCACATATACGCGAATTACATGGTTTTTCGGAATAGTTTTTCGCGCTGTTTGTTTACTGTCCTACTGGAAGTAGGAAATGGGACAGAATAAACTAATATTATGAAACCTTAAAGTACCTGATGAAGTATATTGTCAAATTTATAGAATATCGTAAAATTAGAACACTTTGCTATTGCCCCTCCCCCCTCTTATGAATAATATTGAAATACCCTATGTTAACCTTGTATATATTTAAACTAGAGAAAATAGACCAAGTTTTCCTCAAAGGTTAAGAAATTTTTTTAGAATTGTTTTATGTTAACTGTACACTTTTATATAAACCGCGAAAACTTTTTAAACTAACTAACATTTAATGTGCAATTAGATTCTCAGATTTTATTGCCTGAGTGAATAATGAACGTTAAAAGATGTTGAGTTCCAGTTTTCGGAGATATATAGAAAATCAAAAAAAAAAAACGGTAAAGCTAAAAATCATCATTTAATCATCAACATTTTGGGCTCTTTTTAACAGCAATTTAAAAATATCCTTCTAATATTTCAAAGCTAAATTATTTATTTGTTAAATAACAATCATAAACCATAAACATATCGTACAAATAAAATGGAAAAAACGACTAAGTATTTTTGATAATACTTAACCCTTCTCCCTAATAATTGTAGATCCATTTGAATGATCGAAGCCACGAATCCATGGTGGCTCAACAGGAAGACAAGCGTATCAATTTACGACGTGATTATCGCGACAGCAAAGAGGCTCTATCACCGGTCGGAGGACATAGTACAAGTGCTGCTGGTGGTATTCCAGCCAATGCTACATCTCCAAACTCCGTGACTGTCTCCAGCGCTTCTTCTTCCTCGCCAACCTCCCACAGCAATGCGGCAAACGGCAACGCGACTGGCAACAGTATTACTCCCATCACGAATATGGCAAAGACTGGAAATCGTGTGAATAGTTCGTGTCTCAATAATTTCATCTCACCACTCTTGTCAGAAGTGAGTGATGTCACTACGCTTAAGCTTTAGCCTTACTCATTACGATCCAGACTTTATGGTAATTTGTCTTGAAATTTATCTTCCCACAGTTACAGCGAAAGTATCACTACTCAAGCCAAAATCCATCGGCATTGGATGTTGTGGACTTGAAGGCGGCCTTTGAGTTAGCCGAAAGGAGCAGTCCTGGTGTCAGTGATCTCTTCGTAAAGGAAATCATCCACAAATTGGTGCCCGGCTTTTCAGAAACGCGAATTAATACGCTTATGGACAAAGTTACGAGGTGAGTTAGTTTCCCTGACTTATTATTTTTTAACTTGGGAGCATATTTTCTTTAACATCTTTTCCTTTGTCTATTGTGTTGTGCTCCCTGGGATGGTCACTTGTCTAACACTAATCCTTGTGGACAATAAAATATAAATAGGGACAGGAAATAATAGGAAATGAATCTACATCAGATTCAATTAGCAAATAGTTGAAGTATGAATGGAATTTATTGTTATTATTGCTGCTATAAATTGAGAAGACAACAACAAAATAGAGACAGAAATATGAAAGAAACAAATATTTAAAAAGATTATTTAGATAAAAAAAAAGTTTTCTTCTCTTTTTTGTGAAAAATATCACAAGTGTTTTTTTTTTATTGTGAAATGATGATAAAGGCAATTGCAGAGACTATTAAAATCTGTTAAAAATAAAAAATTGTTTGAGGAAAAAACTCAATATGAGGAAAATCTTCCAGTAATGCGTAGAATAATAATGTGAAAAACCCTATTATTGAATAGAGGATGATAAAATATTTCTAATTATTTCATTGTTTTTATCAGTTACAATTATTGAAAAAAAAATGATTGAAAATAAATTGCAGAAGCTTCATAATACACTATCGCTGTAATTTTGTTAACATTAGTGTGGTAGCACAATAAATGTCAGAGCAACGACAAGACCAATTTTTCACACTCGCTGCTATACTAAAACATGTTTACACAAAGCAATAGACATTCTGTGTTGCTCATAAAGTTTATTATGGAGAATATCTTGACAATTTTGATTTATTCTATTTTATAAAAAACAGTGAAATTCATACGTTATAATTTTATTCTGCAAAAAATACACTATCACAATTCTTTACTATATCCTCATTGCTTTTTTTAATGAGTCTTGTTTTATTTTATTTTCATCAAAACAAAACTTCGAACAATTGTATATAAATCAAAAAAAAGAAAAAGAAAATGAGTATAAAACTGATTTAAATCCATGATTTGCGCAATTTTTTGGATTATCTACAGTTCTCTAAAATATAATCTAAAATTCTTGGTGATTGTATTGATTTCTTTGTGAACATTTTCTGCAAAAAGTTGGGAGAAATACTGTTGAAAAGAAATGTATAATAGAAAAAGCGTTTTGAAGATTGTGTCTTCAATATGAAAGAAAAATAAAAATTGATGTGAATTTGGTGTGCAATTCTAATAAAAAAATATGAGAATAAGACAAATACTGTAGCTGTTTTCTAGAATGATGGTTTTTTTTAAATTTTAATTGGACTCCATGTGACAATAGAATTTGACTTAAGTTTTAAAAGATTTTATAGATAAAAATGAAGATAAAAAAAAGATCAATTTACTTAAGAAATAACATATAAATTTGCATCTTCCATAAAAATTTTAATTCGAAAAAATGTCTAAAAACAAAAATAAATTCAGAGAAATAATTGTATTAAAGTTGACTGATTAAGAGGTGAAAAATAAGAGCTTTTAGAACTCTTTGTAATTGAAAAAATGTTTAATTTTTATTATTTAGTTCCCTGGATACAAATACATGTAACCACACTTTAATTATTTTTAATGAAAATCGAGAAAAACACTCAGTAATTGCAGCCAAGCATTAACAAGAATGGTAGAAAATGTTGTAAATTGTTTTCCTAAAATCCTTCTTACAATTGTTGGTTTGTAGTTAGAATTTGAAAAAGAAATGAATTATTGAGAAGATAATGAAGTAAGAAAACAGATGAAACACATTAAGCTAATAGTTTAAATTGCAAATAAATTAAGAATAAACAATTATTTTAATATAAAAACTGGTATTTTGAAATTCGGAATTAAAAGGTACAAAAGCCTCTGCTGTGGATAGAAAATTTGCTATATTACTCTTCGAACTCCAAAGAGAGAGGAAAATGATCCTTCGATTTTTTAATCCCTCGAAATTTCAACTTTCTACTCCCAGGGACCACTTTTCTCAACATATATCTTTGCGATTCAGACGATTTGTGAGAAATGGCGTCATGCTTTTTTCCGTATGCCCGTCCGTCCGTCCGTCGTGAGTCTATGTATGACCACCTCTACCAGCCAGACGGTTAGACCTAGAGCGGTATCATTAATATGTTTCGCATTTTCCCTCTAACCCTCCCCTTCCCCACAAAAAAAATATTTCAAGGTCGGATTTTCAAGGTCAAAGTAAAAAAAGCTCTAGAAAACGTAATTTCTCAAGTGAGTGGAAAAAGCCTTGGAATTTCTGACAAAACTGAACTGGTTCCAATCGGTTCAATTATCAATCTATTAGTAATTTTCCTTCGAAAATCAATTGTATTACTCCTCAGCTATTTAGCTATTTTGGGTGATCTTTTGAGTGATTTGTGAATCGGTTCAAATCGATTGTGAACAAGTAAACTGTAAATGATGCGAAAGAAATTTTCAGGTATAATAATATCCAAGCCATGAGTTCCATGAGCTCGAACATTTCGTAAAGCATAGGACACTGTGCTGCTACTTTTTGATACAAAAGCGTTCTGTAAAGGAATTCTATAACAATATAGGGTAAGTGTGCCAAATTTTGGCATAGTTGCATGCAAGCACCAAAGTCTCAAATTTGAAATGTAATATCTTTAATAGAAATTGATTTTTTTCATTCCTTCTACTTTAGGAGTGTTGTTTAGAACCTTGTAGACAGATTATCGTCTTTAACTACTTTAAAATCGTTCTTAATACATTTTAAAATGAAGAAAAATGTAGACACAGCTTTGGTACTCTATTTCGGCCACCTTCATTCTCATAGTTCCTTGGCCTTAGGGAATTCTTCCAATGTCTTTTTCATGTAATTTCGTTTGTCAAAGCTACATTTTTTGTTATTCTTTTGCATTGTATAATCTCTAGAATATGTAAAAACTAAAAAATCATGGAAATTCGAAGAACAAAAAAGGTGGCCGGAATTGCAAGCTGGCCGGAATTTGGCACACTTACCTTAACAATGTTATCATATGACAAATTTTCGTGGTTAAATTCGGGATCAATTGGTCATTATATGCAACTTTATGAAGCTCTCTTGATATAAATCACATTTTCAAATAGTTTTGCTGAATTTAACACATCAAAAATTCTAAATTTGTCATATATCATTATAATACTGTTACAGAATTTCTCTATTGCACTGTTTCAGTGTAATTTACAGTATCATCGCAAAATTCATGAAACACACAGAAATTCTGACTATAATAAAAGATGAAAGTATTTAGAAAATTATAGGTATTTTATAATGAGCAACTGGAATATTTTCTCCATCAAAAAGTATATTAAAATTGCAAGGAGATTCTAAGAGTCGTTTAAATTTCGAGTACTCACAAGAGTAATTAACCAAAGGAAAATACTAAACGTATTGTTTTCTTTTTTTTGCATTTCACCTGCATTCCTATATTTTTAGCAACCAAAATCTAAAAAGGTTAAACTGATCTTTGCAACAAGATAAAAATCAAAAGAAAAATATTTTCAGACACATATTCTTTTCCTTTATTTTAGAATTACACAATAACTTTTTTTTTACACTTGGCTGTTTTATTTATTTTTTCTTACAAAGCTGTGTTAATTGTTGTTTTTGTCTCTAAACCGAAATGAAGGAGAAAGGTGTGGCTGATTCATTTTCAATCTATTTAGCATCTAAAGCTTTTTTGGAAGATTTTATTTTCATTTTGTAACGATATCTATTTCAAATATAAACTGGAGATTTATGTTGGGTTCAACGACGTAAAATACTGCTCTAAAAACATTTGAATATGACATCATTCTTTGTCTACTTTTAGAGATATGATATGGTTTAAAGATTTTTTACTTTTACATTTCTTTCAATCATAAATCTCTGTTCTGTACATTAAAATAAAACCTCCAATATTAGGTGATTTTTTTTTAAATATTTTCAACTACTATTTTGATAGTCGGAAGATAGTCTGGTATAAAAATGTTTGTTTGTCTTATTGTTAAAAAATAAGAAAATTCTCTGTGATGGCCATCTTAAAGGAGTGTCGTTTATCATTTGTATAAGTCTTTGGCTTTATGCTGTTAATTTTTGATCAATTTTACATTCATTTTTACTTTCTTCCTTTCATCGTTTAAAGGTCAACCATTTCTTTTGAATCATCTTCGTAGCGATCCCTCCTAAATAAATATAACAAAACTGATTTTGAAAAAAAGTTAAAAACAGAAAGAATTAAAAGACAAACCTCTTATTGCGATAACGCATAATCACAAGAAAAACTATGGCATTGATGATAAAGAGGCCGGCAATAATGAATGATGGAATTAGAATATCTACAAAAGAAAAGACATTATAAATTAATTATATTTCGAACAGAAGAATTTCTTTGAAAAAATAGAAAAATTAACCATAAATCATATCTGCCTTGTCCTCCATGTTGATTGGGGCTGCTCTTCTCACGTTGTACGGTAACACAAGTCCACTTCCTATAGTTTCTGCCTTATCTGAAACAGTTAATAGAGACCCATTACTCTCCTTACAGGACTCTACTGACATAACAGAAAGTATAATCTATGTTTAACCGATGTTTGCATATATATAAATTTTTCGGAAGTATAGTTTTTATCGTTTATATAATTTTTATCTGCAGGTTTCTTCTTTAAAATAGGGTAAAGGCTCATAATTTTGAACAGTCTGCTTATAAGCATCTAAAAATGGTGAAAACGTTCAACCAACTTTATGTAAACCGGTTACATTTTGAGCTTATGTCATTTGATAGGCAAATGGTGGATTTGTACATTTTTAAGGCTGTCAATGGTAAATATATAGGTGTAAAAGTGATGATAAATAACAAGAAATAATCAGTTTTTTGATAATTCATAATTTAGGTTATAATGGCAAATTACAAAAATTTGAAAGGTGGGATATTGTCCAGAGATACTGCTGGAAGGAATCGGCGTCGCTTAATTGCCAAATTTTATGGAAATTCATGAAAAGTTATACATAAAATGGTCAAATATTATAGTTATGAGGCACGAGTACATCTGAAAAACGCTACTGGTAGACCCAGGGTTTCGACACAGAAAGTCGATAACCGCATTCTAGGTATCTCTGATAGTAACCCCATGATGTTTGCTTCAAAAATTCACAGTCGGCTGGTTACAGAAGGCATACAGGCTTCAAAACCAACCGCAATTTAATGAAAGTGGTAAGAATAATTACTTGGTTTGCAGGTTTCCATTGGTAAACAAAACCAATCTGGTTAAAAGGTTGTAAATTCACTTGGAACATGCTAAAAACGTAAAAATACAACCTCTTACGCAGTTTGGTTTTGCTTACCAATGGAATCTTGCGAGCTAAGTACCTATGCTTATATTTTCTTTCATTTTGAGTTTGATTTTCGAAGCATTTGAAGCCTGTATGCCTTCTGTAACCAGCCGACTCTGAATTTTTGAAGCAAAGATCATGGGGTTACTATCAGAGATACCTAGAATGCGGTTATCGACTTTCTGAGTCGAAACACCCTGGGTCTACCAGTAGCGTTTTTCAGATGTACTCGTGCCTCATAACTATAATATTTGACCATTTTATGTATAACTTTTCATGAATTTCCATAAAATTTGGCAATTAAGCGACGCCGATTCCTTCCAGCAGTATCTCTGGACAATATCCCACCTTTCAAATTTTTGTAATTTGCCATTATAACCTAAATATGTTCCAAGTTTGAAGTGCGATATTTTCAATACTAATTGACTTTTTTTGTTACACTCTTTTTAGAAGGGTTGTTTAGAAACTTGGCTAGCTATTTATCGTCTTATATTTACTAAAATTAGTTTTAATACGTTTAAAAATGAATTGATATGTAGAGGTGAATTTGACTCTTATTTTGGACAACTTGTTTATTAATTTGGACAACTTGGCTGTAAATTTGGACAGCTAATCCGCCTCAACAGGATGCCCATTGTTCTTCATTTCATGAACCAATCTTACCAAGTCCTCTTTCTGTTTATGTAAGGGAAACGTAGAATATCACAAGAAACCCGGAAACTTTCCATATCATTCATTAAAGTGAATTGACTTCGGTACTCCAAGTACGTGTGGATTTGCTCATTCCCTGGCCTTTCCGGGTGCCTTTCAAGGCTTTTCTCACTACATCTCGTTCGTAGAGATGATGCTCCTTTGTTTCTCCAGACATTTACACAACCTTGTCATCGCAAAATCCAAAACTTCACGAAATTTCGTGAGGAAAGCACCTAAAATAAGGAGTATCACCTCACTGGTGAACCTCTTAGAAAATTTCCCATTTTTCACACGAAAAATCTAATTCACAAGGAAAATCTCACTTCAGGTCAAATGTACGAATCAACACAATATTCAATGAATATTCAATAATATCACTCAAAAAAGCGAAGAAACATTGTTTGTACTTCATCACAGCTAAATAAGACTGAAGTAAACACGAAGTTCTGTCATATTTCTCGTAAGCAATTGCTCACACTGAATTTTCAACAAAGCAATTTCAAGTCAAATCATATTCAAAATTTAACGTATTTAGTGTTAAAATCTTCCAAAAAGAACAAATATTTAGATAGAATTCATTATTCATCAAATATTGGATTAAAAATCCATAATTTTAATCAATTTATTTTTAGTGTCCAATTTTATCCTCAAAGTATCCAAAATAAGAAACTGGACAAAATTATGAGCCTTTCCCCTACATTCCAATAATTTTTCTTTGACAAAATTTAAAAAAAATCTCAGTAGGGGAAAGTACTCTCCTTTCGAACGTTCATGCCTTCGAATAATGGTAATTTTCTTTACGTTTTCCTAAGGGACTTTACACATTTCTATTAAATATTAGTTGACTTATCATCAATTGTTGATAATTCCGTGATAATTTAGTATAAATCTTTTACGAAAAACAAAAGAAATTCACATTATTCGAAGGCATGAACATTCGAAGGGAGATCACTTTCCCCTATCCTCTTTCTAATAAATTTTACCAAACGCCACAACTACTCACATTGTTAGAGATGGAAATTAAATTTGATTGAAAAGAACGCCACGAAAATAATTTTAATAAATGTCAGCAAAAAAGAGATTGTACCGTTTTAAGACTTTTAAATTATTTGATTTTTAAAACTAAAGACAACTAAATATTTATCAATAATATTTAGAATTCATATTAGTAATACACTTTTTCAAGAATATAGTAATAATAATAATAATAATATTAATAATAATAATAATAATAATAATAATAATAATAATGATAATATTGTTTCATGTCTATGTACAAGTACAACATAATGGGGCTATACATAAAATTTATTGGGATAAATAATTATGTTTAATTTTAGATTGTAACTACACTATAGTTCGGTTGGAGCAAGAAATCCTTGAGGATAAGAGAGAAATAGTTTAGGTCGCTTCATTGATTATGCAATATCATAATTGTTTTGGTGAGATACCTAATTAATTCTTATTTGTTTATTATGATTTTACTGTAATTAATGGCTTGATATTTAATATTTTGAATTCCAAATCCGGTAGTTCTAGATTTATTATTAACAATGAAAGATTTTTTTGTATTCATATTTTTATGTTTAATTCCATATAATAAGACATGTAAATAATAAAGAATTTTCATTATCGGCTAACATTTAAAATTTTTACGCAAAACAATTTATATACTCATTTTAAACGTATCGCTGATTACGTTTTATACTAAAGTAAACTGCAAATTGAATAACACAAAATATTTTAAAAAACATTTATGAATATGTATATGTGCCTTTGAGAGAGGAATGCAAATACCATAACAATTTGTTGAAAACTTATTATCAAATGCTTTGAAATAATTTTAAAGTTATAATAAATTTTAGCATCAACTCTTGTGTAGATTTATTTTTTGCAAACATAGTACCAACACGTAATCTCCCACTAATTTTCCATAAAACAGCACAAAACAGAAATTAAGGGGTGAAATTAGCCAAAATAAATCATATATACAGTAGTGTCTCTCAAATTCGGACATTGGGGACCGAAATGTCGCCCGAATTACATACTTATATTAAATATACAAAATAATAATTAAGGGAAAGCTAATATTAATTAAGGGTAGCTATTAAACTACCTTCGGACGACTCAAGCTTCGATCAATTCATTCATTTTAATATGTTTTTAATGAATTTGACTCACTATAATATTAATATTAATAGCTTGTCCGATGCTTCAAATTTCTTGACTAGAGTCGTATGGGTCAAATCCATTAGGAACATAGAAAAAAATTGAGTTGTTCGAAGCTTGAGTCGTCCGAGGAGGCGCGCTTTCCCCTATAATAAATTCCCTGAATAACCTCCAATAGGGAAAAAATCGCATCATAACTAATGGCCTCTACCTAAACACTAGAGAAATTTATGGTCATATTTGTCAGTTTTTCATACACAAGCGTAAGCAATTTGCTTCAATATGGACATAAATTTCTCTAGTATATACAAGCCATAAGAGAAGCAATGGAAATATTTGTCTGCTTTATTCCATTTCCATAATTATATGCAAGCTTTAAAAATTTCAACAAAGTTCTTATACATTTAACTGTTACTCGAATTAAAAAGTCCAATTTTAAAAGAACCAAATTAACGAGAGTCTACTGTACATCATTTTCGATACTTCATTGTGAATTTTCTTTAGCTCTTTCACGATTTATATGGAAATTCTTCAAAATCCGTACACCACTCCTAAGATAAGATCGACCCCCTTATGTTATAGGGTAAACTGGGGCACCACCAAACACTAATTTTTATTTCTAAACTACTTGAACTATCTCGACCATTCCTTCAGTGGACAAGCATCCCTATAGTGCCTATAAATTCCTATAGGTCTTATCCTCTGAAGTCGAATATCCGATTAAAAAATCGCAGTGTTTGATGGTACCCCGTGTTTGGTGGTGCCCCACTTTCCCCTAAATACAATTTATTTTTTCTATGATCGATTTTCCAGAGAATTCAATTTCATGGCCAATTGCCACGTTTTCCAAGCCTGTCACAAATAATTTATCTTTTTCAATTAAATATATATAAAAAAAAAACCAAAATGTGCCTCCAAAAGAGCCTTGCAGGAGAATAAATCCACACTTAAAGGCCATTACATACGAATTCTGGACAATAGCTTATTGTGAGTTTCTACAATAAATAATTCTGTAGTATCAATTGAATTTGAGTAGAGATAATTGATAAATTGTTCTTTTGCGAGTATATTCTGTGACTTTGTGATAAAGAATAACATCTTAGAACGTTTAACGTTATGAAGTGAAAATTGAGGAAGAAAACTACAAGAATTATATTCTCTTTGGAATTATTATTCTCTTTGGATTTTTTTCTCGCAGCCAACTTAACCCATTCCTTACCATAGTATTATACATCATACGCAAATTAAGTGATTTTAGATTATTTATTTCTGGGCAATTTTTATCCGAATTGCTGTCGAGAATGGATTTTCAGTAACTTTAGTTCTTCATTTTCTTGGGAAAATTAGTCCGACAGAGATGAAAATACATTTTGTTATTGTTTTCTTGCTTCATGGAAGGTCATGGAAAATTTTTGCTCAAAATGGAGGACGGAAAATACGACATCTCGTCGAATTTGTTAAAATTGGCCTCTTTCCTCCGTGACCGTTAAGACGTGTGTTTTACAAGGGCTCCCCGCGCCCCCCCCCCATAAAAGGTATGTTTTTTTCTTTTCAAAAAATTCATCTATTACTCTGTAGGAAACAAATCCCAAAATATGAACATTCTGTCTCAAGTATTTCTGGTACATTGACTGAATGGGTTAATGGGACCATCAATGTCCAATATTTACACGTAAAATAATGATAGTAGAGCGTTAATCCTCAAGGGTCACTGAAATGCCTCTGAGACACATTAAATACTCATCCATCGCCCCCAATCTTGCTTCAAATTCGCTTTTCGACGCTAAAAAGGCAGTCACGAAATTTTCTAATACTCTTGACGTCGGAATTATACCTAATATTTCTTTCCACTCTAATTATTAGTTGTTTGCTTACATACATACTGAATTTATGCGAGGGGAAGGCATAAAGTGAATTGTTTCTGTCGATTACATATAGAGATGAATTTACAAAATACATATATACTGTAACTGATAAGTAAAATATATTGAAAATGTGCTCTTAAAACTGAGAAAGGTTATAGTATTTTTTGGGAGTTATTTTTATCATACTAAAAACGTGGCAGATCTCTTCAAAGAAAGATTACAATATATTCTAATATATCACAATAACTCGTCAATTGTTGAAGTCATCTAACTCTTCTCACTTATTTTCTTACACTCTCATGGATAAAAAAACGATCTTATATAAAACACAATACACAAATTCTGACAATAAACATCAAAGAAAAGACTCACCAATGCAATCGGGCAGTGAGTCGTTCCACGTGTGACGCTCTGTGCACTTCAAGACGCGACTATGAACAGCTGTATCAGGAAACACGAGTGTGAAGGATGGATCACAGATGAATTTTGCGACCTCTTCACTCCTCTCCACAAGTCGAACATTTGGTGGGGTGTCCGGAGTAAGACAACCAACAGCTGAAACAGAATTAGGCCAGACTGGTGAACATCTCTTTCCCACTGACATTTTCCCACAACATTATATGAGAACATAATATTACGTGTAGAAATGCTTTAGAGACAAATCCCGTAAAAAATTAAATGAAATAAATTCTGACGGATTTGGTTTAAATTGAAGTAATGAGAGCTCCAGAGAAAATATACTTCTTTTATTGTGAGAATTTTTCTTCTTTTAATTTGAGAAAAAGAAGCTATTTCTGATGAACACAAGAAATTCTGAATTCGATTAAATTAAAATTGTTTAGGTAACCTCTCTCAGTGCCTTTTAAATCAACAGTTTTGTAGTGCCTACTGAATTGGTTTGCAATGATGTTAGACTTTCATAGTTTTTGTCACTGAGCAAAAAGGTTTTTATACTGAAATCCAGTATATTTATTTCTTTTTACAAGGAGTAGAGTCCTGTACGGAAAGGATACCTAAATTCTGGCGTATATCGTATAAAGATCACGAGTGCAAAAAATTCGCATACATATGTGAATGTAAGAAAATGGCTTCAACTTTGAAGGCCACTTGTCGGGGAGTAGATCGTAGACGTCTCAGCCTCAGCCGTAGGATAATTAAACTATATAATATGATAATTAAACTATACTTAGTATAGTATCTTGTAATATTGTAGTCTCATATCCTTGTTTCAAACATTATAGAAACTAGATATTTTGTAAGATTAAATATTTAATCACATGAGTATGTTATTCTGCATAGAAAAATGACGTTAAAATAATTGTTAATTTTTTTGTAAACCTTATTACATTAAAAACTTGTTATTTTTTGTACAAGACATGCCGAAAAAGACAATCATTATCTTTTAAGTTTTCCCAAAATTATATTCGAGAAATGTTATTAAAATAAAATAAAATGAAATAATAATAAATATAATAATATTAATTATATATAGTAATAACAATTTTATATATCTGTCTGTACAAAACCATTACTGCTACCTCTATCACCATTACATGTAATTTATTAACATAAAAAAAACGATCTACGTAGTATAACATTCTCCCTTGAAATGTAAGAAAGAGAGCAATAAAGCGTCTATGAAGTAAAAATACCCATCTAGTGGGAGCTAGAGGAACTCACCAGTGTAATGAATAAGTACACCTCTCTTGGGATAAGCCAACTTACTCGTAGATTTAACGGTTATCTGTAAAAAAAAGTAACCCTTTTATAAATTACTTGTGTCCTAAATTTTGCAGTTAAAGAAAATCACCTCAAGTTGATTTGAGTCACTTATCACAAGCCTAGGACGAAGAAGCTCAGTGCAACTACTGAAGAGAATACGATTCAGGGCAGATTCCTTGACTACAATGTAATCTCGGCAAGGATTATCGACTGAGCATGAAAGCAGAGAAACAAATTATTAAAGAAAAACTATAGCAAAAGATAGCTGTATCATACATCTTAGGGATATATCTAGCATTGTTAGGCGAATTTTCTGTCCCTCCGGAGCTGTTATCGTCCACTTGCAATCACATTCACCAACATAGAATTTGGGGTAACCGGGTGTCATAGCGAATCCTTGTATAAGTGCGGTCTTAAGAGCTGTTCTCTGGACACTAAATAAAAAAAAATTAATAATATTATAAATTTAAAGATATTGAGAGGGTTTTAATTGTTTAACTTTGAATACCTTTTATATTTTCTTCTTCCAGTGTTCCTATGCCCAGTTATGTAGTCATACTCGTCAAAATAGTAATCATCCTCCTCACTACTATCTTCCTCCTGTACTCTTGTTTTGTATTTGGTAACTATCACAGATTTTTCTGTCGAACCACCCATCTCAGTAAAATTTTCCCCAAGGCTTGCTAAAGTTGACTCAATTTCACTGAAATCCACGCCAAAAGTATTTGATCCCTCAGTAGGAAGTGCTCTAGTCGTGCTTCTTCTTATTATGTCCCACAATTGTGATCTTGTAGTATCCACAGACTCTGCATCTTCGACTTTTGTTGTATCACTTATCGGACTTTGTGTTTTTTCTGTGTCAATTGCATAATCTATCCTACTGTCTAAGTCTAAGCTATCTCTAATTGTACTATTTGTACGACCAAAAGTGGACGTTGGCTCGACTAGATTGGTCACCAAGTTTTCTTCCTTATCTCTTTCCGCTTCTAGATCGTTCTCATTGTTTTCCGAAGGACTCATGGTCGGTGGTTCGGTTGCTAAGTCACTTCCTTCATCCTTCCGGAAGTAAAATTCATCACCTATCTTTTCAATGTCGTTAAATTCGTCCACGTCTTTCGGCAATATTTTTAATTTTCGAAAATCCTGAACATAAAAAAATCATTTTTTAAATTTTTTTGCTACGAGAAGTACAATAAATTCTCATGAAATGCGTATCAATTTAATTTAATCAACATTAATTAAATCTACAGCGAATGGCACTTCAATTAATTTCTCTCAATTCTCCGTAATATTTACACTTGTATAGGTGGAGCTACATTGATATACAATTTTTTCGTATATTTCTAAAGAAACTGGGCTTTATAATAATTTAATTTAGATCCACAATTGTTTTGTCTATTTAAATTACATTACGTTGAACCCCAGTCTCCTTTAGAAATATGCGAAAGAAATCGTATATAAATGTAACCCACAGTTCAAAGCAGCCCCACCTCCCCATAAGTTTATACAATACTATATAATTAATTCCGCTCACGAACAAAGGAGAAACTACAAGTCGCTCTAAACTAAAAATTAAGTATAATACCTGGGAATAAATGTGGTGTTTCCTTGCATTATCAGGAGACAAAGTGGCTGGTACTTCTTTGAGTATCTTAAGGTTTGTGAATTGATGAAATTGTTGATCAATTGAAATTCTGGCTTCAGCTATAGGTTCGCCTTTTTTATCGTAATCATCACTCACGTTGATCTCATTTCCAATAGCTAAGTGATCTCCGCAGAATTTAGTCACACGGAAATCTGATAAAATTACAGTAAGAAAATCAGAATGTCTCACATCGAGTAATTCAAAACGAAACTTCACAAAAAGGAATAAAGAAAATGTGGGATTAATTCTCTTTCTGAATGAATATGCACGCTTCCTCAATTTCATTTTCTTTCAAGGTTTTGTGAAAGATGGAAGGAAGAAAATGAAACTCATATAGTAAAGCAAGTCAAATTTTGTTCCTCCTTCGCTATATGGTATCGATTTTCTCAGTCATAAAATTCATGGCCAAGTTAAATAGACAACCGTCTGTAACGTTTAAATGTTCACAATAAAAGAGGGAAAGAAATAAAAATGCTAAATCCTACAACAAAAACTCGGTTAGGAACATTTTTCAAAGGAAAACATAAATATAAGATGATTTGAATATTCTAATTAATATTTCTCTTACATTCTTTTAGTATATCAAAGAAAATGCGAAAAAATATTCATAATTTTAGTAATAATATCTGAAACTACAATTGCTTTGCTTTTATATTTACAATTTATCCCCTATATAATTCCTTTCGGTCTTTTATTCATAAAAATTCATCAATATCTCTGTCAACATAATAATGCATTTGAAGGATCTAGGATATAGCAAAAACGTGACGAAATTGCAACAATGCTAAATCATTCAGTATCCCTAAGGACATATTCCAGCATAAAAACCATGTACCCAGCTGTTCGATTTTAAATGCATGCCACAACTTTATCATCAATATGCTTCCAACAAGAGAACAAATTGAAATAGTTTCAAATTTATTTAATTATTTTATTCATTTTCAAATAAAAAATATTTGATTTTTTGTGTAACTATTGTAAGAAAAATTTATGTAGCGCTACGCTATTTTCAAACCAATTTTCACTGTTATATTTTACTTCGGATGGGAATCCAAAAAAAAAAGGAACATAAGATCTAGTGAACCTAGTACTTAATATAAAATTATATTTATATTTAAATTATAATTTAGAGTATTCCCTTAATGACTGAGATAAGATTAAACTTACTTTAAACTTTCTAATAAATGAGTATGTTTTTCAAAATATAACAATAATATGATCATTAGTTTAAGGAGTTTAAATATCATTTACTCTATTGCAGCTCTAGCGTAAAGTATCCAAATTTGGAAGTTCGCATTATTAGAGTTACATCGTACACATTTTTTATGCGTAATATGAATCGTATATGTGGAAAATACATCGTACATACATATGTGTGTATATATATATAGATAGATAGATATGGAAAGGTTCAGTCGATAAAAATGGTAAAGTAATCAATAGGTCTAAAGCATGTCTAGTCAAAAAGCTTAATGTATAGCTTGCCACACCACTTATTTATTTTTTTATGAAAGTAAACTAAATTTATTGACAAAGTTAAATTTGCCAGTGTGTAATAAATGAAGACCTTAACAACACCTTCATTAGCACGACATTTAGGTTAAATTGTTTTGAAGGGAAGAAAATGGAAGGAAAATAAGACCAATCCCTTCATTCACAGGAATATTTTCCAAATGTTTGGCACGTGGCCATATCGTTTTGGTCATGTGTTTCAAAGAGGGTGAATATCTTTATCGAGAACAACAAAAATCGATTGAGATCAGAAAACACCCTCATTCATCATTCATAAATCAATCGATCGATGCGTGACTGTGAACAATAAAACTAATATCCAAAATCTTGTGGTATTATCTTTTATATAAAAATTAATCAATAGCACAGAGAAAAAGGGAAATATGTCTGGGATAATTCATTCACATCAAGGAGTGATCAAGTATAGCTATACAAATTATTAATCGCGAGTAGTAATCAACGAAAGAAACAAAATCTCACAAATATCAACATAATACTGCTTTAGTAGACCGTGAGTTCCACAATTAACCATTCCTTGTTCCTAGATTGAGAATTCGACTTTTAGAAGTGTGTTTTTTTCTTTTCTTTTTTTTGTGATATTACGGGAGAAAATCATCGTTTGGACGTAACAATGCGCAATTGTAATGTTTTTTTTTTAAATATTAAAGAACGCAAATAATATAAGAAATTATAATATTTCTCAAATTTAAAAAACTCTTATAAAAATTATCGTTTCTTAATTCTATTAGAGAAATCGTAATTTCTTACAGACTATATCCTCATTAAAAGTGAAAAATGTAATATTACACCACAAACGAGCGAATGAATACAACTTGAGGTACCGTATACCCTATTGTATATCAACTAAATATATACCGTAACCGTTCCTGCGGAAGAAGATTTACATTCGGTTTCTTATTACAGTATCTTTCTAAAGGGTGTAGATGTAGAATATAATAAATTATCGATGTTGAGTGATAAAAGCATTTCACAATATATATATAACAGTTTATGCTAAAAAACTCCAAAATTTCAGTTTATAAATTGAGGGTACTATATTGATTTTAGTGCAATATTTTGGATGTTGAACTACATTTCGTGTGAACCATGCGCAACATCACCATATGGCGAAATTCACCAAAATTGTAACATACTATTCTTATGTTGTATACTACCCATGAAAACAATTTCATGTCAGTCTATTGAACTGCAATAGATAGTAATCGATTTTATGACAAATAATTTTGAACATATGCCCTAGTAAATTTCGTTATAGATTTTATTAATCTCTTTCCAATCTGTATTCTAAATCTTTATACTATATGAAAAACAAATTATAATTCGCATATAATCTAAAAAATGCTTATTTATCTTTAGAAAACTTTCTGCATCCTCAGATTTATGGTCAAATCAAATATGGAGAATTCACTATTGAGGGCAGAAAGTGTTTCGTATATGTAACATTTGAATATTAGAAAACAGAAAATGTCATTTCTACCATGACCCAGTAACAGGCGTCAAAGCCTTCCGCCCTCGTTTCAACGTCGCAGAGATTACTATACATATTATTATTTGCAAAAAATGAAGCCACTCAAAATTCTCACGAAGATATTCTTATTTGTTCTTTTTTTAAATAATGGCGATTTTTTTAATAATTTATTCAATAAAAGTAAATAATGACAAAGCTCATATTGAATTGATATTTATCAGACACATATCATTTTCTAAATCTAATTTTACATATAAAAATTTAAGTTTTGTATATACTTATAACGCAAGAAAATAGAATACGCGCATGCCTGATAGAAATAGAATATATATTTTTTGTCCCAATTTCTGTTTAATAATTCTCTTTCAAATTTCCCAATAATTGTGATATACTATCCTTTATTGGGAAGTTTATTAAATTAATTGAGGCCTAAGTTTTCTGACTTGAGACTTGAGCTCTACTTGAAAACAAGTCTAATAATTGTTAAATTCCATGCCCATTTATACACTAATAAAAAACAGAAATTCACCCACGAGTCCATAATATTCCTGTCATGCTTGAGAGCCGAGGGAACCAAATCTCCTGCTGTTAAAATTGAAAAGGGTAAATGAGTTCAAATTTTAATCATTTCAACAAAAATCACCAAGCGATATACACACATCTGCCCCATAGACCAATTTAATCTTGTTAACAATCAATCACAAGCCATATCGAAAAAGCCAGCAATAAAATTCTACCGTGTGTTGGAAAAAAATAAAAAATAATTAGAGAAAATCCTTCAACACTTTTTCTTTTTATTTCATTTATATGATTATTATCCAATATCTTCTCGGTTTTTGATCTAAGGACTAGAAATAAGACCTTTCTGTATACTCCATGAAATGATTGAGCAAGTGATTCTTTTTATATTTAGATTCGAGAAATATGTTGCCTTTACTCTTCAAGATCGAAAAAATGTATTTTTATAATCATTAACAATAAGTTTGAGACAATAAAAATGTTTGTTGTTATTGAGTAAAATAGGCAATTTTTTCGTAGCAAAACCCTTAATTTATTAGCAGCCAAATTCATATGCTATTAAAGAAACATTAACGAAAGAATTGAACTGAATTAAGTCGATTTTATTTACAGTCAAGATAAGTTCCTTATTGAGAACCTCAATCTATGAAAAGTATGCTTGAATCAATCAATATGTGCTTCGCTAACCTTATTAAAAATGTATAGTCTAATATTAATTGGGCAACGAATATTATAAACTATGCAGAAATTAAATTGCTTACCATCCATGCAGGCATATTTGATCCTCACGATACCACTGTCCCAAATAATTCTATAAGGATGATCTGCAGCAAATACAAAGCTACAATGATTTCTTCCAGAGCATCTGCAAGACAAATGATACTCAAATTAATATTGGCGGGAAATTTTACAAATGATAAATGATTTCAGCAGTTTTAATCATTTGTCTTAATCATAATTGACCATTCCCAAAAGTACATTTTCATTTTTTGTGTAATTTATCAATATTTATGAAAAGGAAGTCCAAATCTAGCTTTTTAATTACTGTTCCACACCACTCTGTTTCTAATGCACTGTTTCATGGTAAAGCCTTGTGTTATCTGTATTTATTAATCTAAGTACCATTTATACATATTGAGAATTAAATTATATTTCCATTTCCGAGGACAGCTCCTCACGCTCCCCTTTTCTGCCAATAACACATCCAAAGGCCGTATTATTTTCAATTTCCTGAACCTTTAATGAAAATTCTAAATGTACCCTTAAAAAAATTGGACCGCCTAAGGCTCAAATCTTAAAATTAGAAGTGAATATCAAAAGGAGGACATCTGACTTTTCAGCTCATGTACGACTTTTTCGAAAAATTCATATATCATAATGTAAAAAATGCATTTAAGGAATTATTTATCTGTTTTTTCTTTATCTCTGCCTAGAAGAGAAATCAGCTCAGTCATTGTATATATTTGAGGGCAATGAAATCTTTGGTAGGGGATAGATATTGAATGGCTTCTATCCAAGTTCAAACTTAAATCCCATTTACAAACCATTCTTCGTTTCGATGAAATGGCAAAATTTGAAACAGCTCGAAAATCAGTGTATTGTGAATAAAAATAGAATTTCCGGAGAATTAGAGACTTTACCAACGATATCAAATCAAATTGAGCTCACATGTGTCAATATAAAGCACCTACACAATTTTGATGGATAATGATTTTAATAAATCATTTTTGCCATTGAAAAATTCCACCAGATTTTTCTATGGTATTTTTTTATATCTTTTTAAATAAATATTATAATATTGTTTTTTATACTCCCACGCGGCCGGCGTTTCTGAAAAAAAATGTATGGACTAATATTTTATATAATGCATATACTACTCGCCTTTGGATTATTGATTATAAAGATTTTCTTTTTTATCTTCTATTTCTAGTACATATCTCAGCATTATTCCTCATATTGTCACATTTGGTTCTACTGAGAAGTACTCTAAAAAGTAAATGCTACTCTGATGCGGAAATACTTAGACTCAACCTCGGTAAAAAAAACACTGTTGCATACTCCCACACATAAAGTAAATCAAATAAACAAAATATGCCTCACATTTACGAGTCAATTCTCATTCCCAAACACTAAAAAGTAATTTTCCAACTTGATTATCTCACATGTGAGAGATGGTAATTAGTGAGGTGGTTGTAGGCTTTACTCTTTGCGTACTGACTTATTCGTAAAAATAGAACTATTGGAGTTTCTTCCGCGATGACAAGATGCCTTTTAATATATCCAGAATCATGTGTCTTGTAAATATTTACAACAAAAAGAATTCTCCATGGATGTATCGGACCAATTCTCAAAAATATGATTCACTTATTAGGTACAATTCAGCATCATAAGTATATGTATAATTAGAACGTAGCATAAGTTGGTAAATTCTATATAAAACCTATTACATAATACACTATTTGGTTTTTTTCACAAAAATTGCTCGCAATGCCCATACATAATATTGCATAAGATATTATAAATATATTTTTGCTACATTTTGACATTAAATCCATCAAGCCCACTGAAAAGAGACCTCCAAAGTAGATTTTTTTATGTAGCCTTCCACACTAAATTTCTTAGTGGTTGTGTTTTTGTAACCCAAATCTCATCCCACCCAAATTCAGCACTATTTACCACATAAATTTGTCATAAGAAATGTACATAATTATAACATTTTAGTTATTCGAGAAAAGAAGTTTGAGATTAAGTGAGGCAAAAGAAAATCCAATTTTAAATTGATTGAATGATGATGATTACCGATCGATGTCATTTTTTTTATAAAAAAAATAAAAATCAAAACTCAGAAATTGTATACGAGATAATATTAAAAAAAATATACTATACTAAAGTGAATAAAACATTATATACAGAGATTTCATGTAAATCCTAATTACGTATTTTTAACTATTAAGTGAATAATCTCAAAAATATATATTTTTATAAAATTATATAATATTCATATTATAATATATAAAAATATTATTGTATGACAAATAATTTCTTAAAAATAAGATCCATGTTAGTATTTGTTCTCTATTGTTGAGCAATATAAATTGATAAACGTGAGAAACCAAAAAAATTGTTATCAAAACAAAATTTACAATTGTAGGACTGCATGACATACAAGGGGTTACAGAACTTTTCTATTATTTTTTATGAGACTCCTGGAGGACAGTTTAATGGAAAAAAGGAGATTTTTTCAATATGAAGCATGTATTAAAAACATAGGAAATAAATTAATTATACTCTGAAGCATACGATATTATCTGAATGAAACGCTGAAAACCAAAATACGGTGTAGTCATCACTTATGAACGTTCTACACTTATGTACTGCGTGGAGAAATATTAAGTTTTTTTTTATTTAAACGATTTAAACGAATTTCGAAAAATCATAAATTTATCGGTTTATGATGTGATCAGCAATTTTATTTTATTTTATATTAAGTAAGCTCATTATTCTTTCTTAAAAAAAAACAGGAATTTCATATCATATAGAACACGCTATTAATTTGTCGTAAATTGTGATATTTCTCTGAGAGATTTATGATCATCGTAAACATTCTGCATCATTCTCAAGTAAAGACTATAAAGTCATTAATGTAAGATCTCTGGTTAAGTCACTGTGTTTGATACATATCAAGATCAACACAAATTATTCTCTCTGGCACAATATCAAGAAAAATTCTTAAACCTTCTATTCATATTTGAAATTTCTCCACAATTCTTTGTTCTCCAGAACCCCTTTTCTACCAAGTACCGAATTGTCAGTTCTATTTTACTTTCTACTATCCCAAAAATAAAAGGGAGACCGCATTCAATACCGTGTATTTTCTTTGTTGTTTGACAAAGTTAGGGGAAAACGCATGCGTCTTAACGCACGCGAACATCTTTTGCTGGAATGTTATATACGCATTTTCTTGAAAGCCTCAAATTTACCCTCAGGAACAGCAATACTTCCCACAATCCCATAAATTTCAAGTGCTATACGGGAGAGAGATGTTTTCCCCTAACAAACAATTTTGCACTTTATTCTCAACTCTTGACACCCCTATAGACAAGAATAACGTAAACCAACAACAGACGGCAAACTCTTTCACGTTTTCAAAATTTTGAAATTTGCATAATACAACTATTAGTTCCGGTAGACAAGGAAAGTATGATGTTATAATGTGAACTATGTACAACAAAAACAGGTGATAGGAACAGGGGAGCAAAAGTGTCATATTTTGGGTCACAGCGCAAAATATTTCTTCTTCATACAATGCACTTTTTATGCCTAAAATTCATGGGAAAATTTCGGCAGGTGTTTCCTAACAAAAACGGATTTTTATCTAATTTTTGCATATAGCTACTATTCTTGCGAAACAATCCAAAACCCTCCATCCCTTTTCGTGTTTTTCTATCAGACATAAAGAAAGGAATTTGCGCTTGTCAGCAAAAGGATCCTTTTGTATTGAATATGGTGAAGATCAAAACCACCCCATTTGAAGGAAAGGCCAAAAACTAATGAAATGTTTTTAAACAAATACATGAAATTGAATTTGCTGTTGTACTTACAGTTCCATCTTCTATAGTAACATTATGTTAATGAAATAGCTTCAATTGCTTGCCTTACACAGAGTGAGCAGAATTTATGTATAATCATCCCTCTATTTTTGATCCCTAAAATAATCCATACCTTTCATGCATCTGGGACTCATTTCTGGGGTATGTCTTCACGAATCAGATAGTTTCTGAAAATTATGTCATTCTATTATGCATGCGTTCGTCCGTTCGACTGTTTGGTCACTACCATAAGACATAAGCCATTGCTAGAGCCTGGTCTAGATATATAAACTTATCGATTTAGAATCTTCGAAGAATCCCTCATAAGTCGATATTCATATTAATAACATGACCTACATTTTTACTCCACTCATCTCCTTTCTTCCAAAATCATATTTGCGATTGTTTATTTTTGGGTAGAAGTTGTCTAGGTTCCCATTTCGTCGCTGAAAATATATCTTGAATCATTTCTAATAACACATTTTTAGGGTCAAAAATTTAGAAATTTCGCATAAGACATCGCTTATTGGAAGTCAGAATGAGTTATAATTATTAAGATTTAAAGAATTCAGTCCTGTCAACTTTACTTTAAAACACCCAATTTATACATGCATTGACTAAAAATTTGATGATGTAAAAGACAACTCTGTAAAGTCTGTCTCTAATCTAAAGGCAAATCGAACCATTGAATTTATAGTCCATTTGAAGTTACAAAACGCTAACTAATTACTCAACATTAAGTCTCTTTCGTGTCCTATTATGAGCACTTCTCATATCCATGTAAATGATTTACGTAAATTAGGGTGTAAGGTAAAAATAGAAATATTATTCTAAATGTATATAAATAAAAAAGGCAGTTAGATACTCTATAAAACGGCTCAAAAATTTAGAACGTCTTTCATGAGCTAAACTCATGTAAAAAGAATAAATCGGAAGTGTGAGGAATGTGAATTATATAAACATCCCTTTTTTTGCAAGGAAATTGAAAAAATCAACATCAATTGATTAATAATTTCAAGAGTTATATTTTCACATTAAGATGCTAAAATTAGAATTAAATAAATCTCAAGGGTCTTGTGGTATAAAATAGTTGAGAAATAAATGTAACCAGCCAGATGCCCAGCATTTTGCAATAATCCATTAGGGATCACACATAAACTCAATACCATAACCCTTTTGATTAAATTTCAACAACGCACACATATGTTTCACTTAATTCTTGGAATAAGAATACATTACTACAGGTAGTCACACTATGAATTTAAAATGAGAATGTTGACCTGAAAATTCTATGAGAGGATCCCCAAAAAGGGTGATTTAACTCCAGAGGAAGAGGAACAATCGAAAACTTAACAATAGAGATATTCATACAGAAAAAAATGTGCTGGAAAAGTTAATTTTAGAATACATTAAAAACTCGTAAAATTATGTCATTGATAAATTCAATCCTCTTCTCAGCAATCTTATCATAGTGTATTTTCAACATTTTTCGAAAGCAGCAGGAATTCAATTCGATCTGCGTATAGAGGAGACCGGGGCAGAATTAGCCACGTATAGTATTAGATAGTAATATCTTATAGTCTGCCTACGAAGGAATATTGAGGAAACCACGCTTTATTCGAAGTATATACTTCCCTTCCTATTCATTAAAATATTTATCAGCCTTATACAAACATTTTTTGTGCAAATTATACGCAATGAAAAATTTCATTTGGTGGCTAATTTTATCCCGGATTCTCCTAATATATTATTCCAGTAAATCAGCGTCTTATTTTATTGTTATTTTATAGGGGGAAAATGATAGTAGTGTCACAATTAGGTAGGAAGCCCCAATACTTCTCTCCCTGGGATATCACATCTATCTCCGGAATACAAAATGTGTGCCTTCTGTTGCTAACGCAAGTGATTTAGTGAGATTCCCTTTGACTTTATCACCATCTTCAATTTATCTTTTTAAAACGACAGTATTGCAGTTGCAAGACAAGTGACGGAAGTTTGATGAACTGGAAATGATTCCTTTTGGTACATTCATGTGGTGTTTAGTACATTAATCCAACAATCCACACCCAATAGAAAGAACTCACTATGGCTAACGTGACTCACATAACTAATGATCAGTTCCATTTTAAAAAAGCTTCAAATCCTCTTTTTAATACAGAGATGTACGCGTTAGAACATCATGCTCCCTCGATTAATAATAATAATCATGCTCCCTCTAGGGAAATAACATTTAATACAGAAAAATGTGAGAAATGAAGGTTTGTAAGAAAAAAAATAAGTCACGATTTGCTATAAAAAATATCAGTTTCAGAAGTATCCAGTGGAATATGTACACTGTTAATTTTTGATAGAGAAAATTCATTAGTATATAAATTGGTTAAAATTTAGTACATCGTAAACGAGTCTAAAATTTCAAAAATACGACATAAAAAATCGCCTATTCCTCTTAAGGAGGATGCTTGAAATATGTGGCCAAAAATTATGCTTTCCGCGATAGTTTTTTTTAGAAGAAGAAAAATACCAATCTTTATGAAAATTTTAGTGTAAATTTATACATATTTTAAAGTATTTAATTACTTTAAAAAAAATAGAAAATGGCAGGCTAATGAGAAATTTGCTAGATCGCCTCGTCGCAGCAGTCCTTAGTTAGGGAAAAATGGACATTTCGTAATTCTTACGTTTTTTTTTAAATTACAGAAATAAAAGCATGTATTCGGACCTTGTTTCCATGCTTAAAAAAATGAATTTCTGAGAAAATTAAAATAGGCTCATAACAATTAATATAAATCATTTAGTAGAGAATTTAATTTTGAAGAGAATAAGCCTTAAACCATTTCAATTGGTCCAGTTTTTTTTGCTATACTTCCCGCTAATTCGATAGACATTTTTTTATTGATAATGATTTATAGATTTGGAGGCATTATTTAGTGTGTCGGGGAACTCAGTGGCGCAATAGGCAAGATCGTTGGGTCTTGGGAGGACGAGATCTCTGGCTCGACTCTCACAGTTGTGAGTTCTTCGAGTCCCGCCCGATGCAAGCAACCGAATGTCAGGAAAATACATTTTCACTGTGATAAAACGTAATAAAATGCACCTCCTCTGCCCGAAAAAAAACTCTGGGAGGATGGAAGAAGAATCCACACTGCGGTAAGGCGCTCCTGAGCGGTCTACAAATGGACTAAGCGGATTCTCCATCATGGAGTACAACAGCTTATTATTACATTGTAATAAAGTATTCCGATAATATTAATAATAATTTAGTTTATATTATTATGTAACTTAGTAAAATTGGTAAAATATCATACTTATTGGTCATTCTCTGATTCTTATCATAATCAAATTAAATATTTTGAGCATTTTTTAGTGTAATTCTTATATAGAAGAGCCTTATGTCGTACAAATCTTCTCTAATGCTACATAATCTGTTGCCAGCAAACTTTAAACACATATACCGCCAAACCAATAATAATTCTTTAAGCAGAAACCGATCAACGCGACGCCACGAATATCTAGAACCATAATCATTGCATTATTCCGAGGCAATAGGTTAAATATTGGTATTCCTGCTTACATTAACTTTGACCATATTAGAATTTTCACAGAAAACCATCCACTTCGCTACCCTTCAACTGGTGTGTTAATTAAATAAAGGGTTTACTGAAAACCCGTAGGGTAATATTTAATTGCATAAGTATGTTTTATCTATCCTACTTTTTTAGAACAACATGAACGCTCATGCGAAAGATTTCTGCACATCAATACCACATTATTAGGGCATTCATGATGGGTGGGATAGAAAATTACTGGCAATGGATTTTGTGCTCCCCTTTATGTATTTCCTTTATGATTAATATTTTATTTCATCCAAACCTCTAAAGTAGAGGCGAAACGTTTGGGGTAAATTTCGGTGGGTCAGAGAAAAAGAGACATAACAAAAGGAAAAAAAGTTTTCCCAAATCCATGGAAACCCTGTGGAAAATTGTAGGGATTGCGACTCACCTGTGGTTGAGAATCCTCCTGATGTTGTACTCATGCTCTGTTTCATTTTGCACAGCCTTATCCAACTCAATGCGATCTAGACGCGTGATTCTGTGTCTCCTTTCGCTACACTGAACCCTCTCACCTTGCCACTTTCGTGGCTTCCATCGTCTTAGTGGATCAGCAACACTTTCATTCACTGTTATATTTCTAGCACCAATTTGTACTCTTTGCACCTTCGCATCATCCCCATTAACATCACTATCAATTAGTTCAACGTCGTCCGTTAAATTGAAGCCACTAATCACATTTTCGTCCATCATCATCGTCATTTGTGACAATGATGTGGTATTTCCGGCTACGAGATATCGACGCTGTCGTGAAATATCATCATCAACTTCTCCATCAAAGTCTTCCCCGGTCAATCTCTTCAGATATTCCACCAACATTTTCTCGAGGTTCTCTTTCAGTAACACCGTGTCATCTCGACTGGCACCCACCTTCAACCCCACTTCCTCATTCTCATACATTTCCACATCATCATCGTAAACAGCATCCTCTTGATTTTCATGTGATCTCCGGAGTGTCTCTAAAAATCGCCGGCCAGCTTCTGTCTCTTCTAGTCGATAGTCGTGGCGTGGTTGCAAAAAGGCCCTCACAATTCTACAAATACCGTAAGAAAAATCAATTTATTTAAAATAAATTCACATCCACATCATTTATATATATATGTGCCAACAGAAATCAAGAAATGTTTTAAAGAGAGTCAAAGAACGGAAAAATATTACTATATTTATAAGTAAAAAATATCCAATAAGAACATAAAATTGTCCTCCAAGTTTAAAGTATTTCGCAAAATTTTTACACTGAGCAATTTCTCAATAAATTTATTGGTTCACAAACCATTTCAACGAAATTATTCTGTAAGATTTTGTAAAGGGGAAATAAAATGTCCGTGCTTCATCTAAAACCCCTACAACCACTTTAGATATTATTTATAGACTCTTTTTTTTTGTAAAAAGTTAAGTTTATATAATTCTAAATTTACAGCTCTACATAAGTGATTCATTCGAAGGAAATCTTAAGAAAAACTGAGTTTAAATAATACTACTCTTAATTCTTAGATTTTGTTTGAAATATAGAAGAAACTAAAAAAAAAATATTTTTTGTAATCATTCTTGACAAAATAAAAAATTTTAAAAAGGCATTGGATATTTAGTAAATATGCGAAAAGAAAAGTACACATTCGATTTGTTAAGAATGTCGCCTTATACTTACCGTCCCTTGGAATCAAAAAATGGGCAGTTAATTTTGTTGTCTGTGCAATTGGGAGTGAAGGTTGCTTCAAGAATAGCAATTGTTGAGTGGTGGTCATTACACGTCAACCGTATAGCTGAATCATGACATCCCCATTCTTCCACAACTTCTAAAAAATTCTCAAAAATGATATTTCATTACTAAATATATAACTAAATACATAACTATATTTTGTATTAATCATTGGAAAATGTCTAGAATAATTTTTATACTATTTGAAGGATAAAATATTACTCAAGAGAACGATATTGTAAGAAAAACATGTGAATCTACGATTTAATGAAAAACATTAAGATAACTCTGAGTACTGCACTACTTCTAATCATAATATCTCCCTCTTGACACTATCTTAAACGCTAAAATGGGAAAATATCAAAATTAAACTATTCTTTTTAGCTAATGCAATTTATATTACCCTAACAAATTTAAAATAAAAGTATTCAATGGATCAGCAAAAGTTACCAAATAAATTATTGGTGTTTTCCGACGGTTGATTCAAGTATTATCAATTCCGGTAAGCGTAGGGGGATGAGGCAGCTAAGAAAAATTTGATTCTTCCCAAAGCTTTCGGCTCAGACTCCAATTACTCAGTGGTCAAATCTGTTCTCTTCTTGTTTTGTCATACGTCTCCTTGGTTCACAGAGCATAGGATCTGGGGCACTGCACTTTTCCTTTCTAGTTATTTTCTCAATTTTTTTTAATAGGTTTTGTTCTGTATGTCTTTTTCTCGATTTCTTTGTGAGTAGTCTCATAGATAGATTTGACCATTGAGGAAGGCTTGGAGTCTGATCCAAAAGCTTTGGGAAGAATCAATTTTTTCTTAGCTGCCCCATCCCCCGACGCTTACCGGAATTGATAATACTTACCAAATAAATTTCTCTTTCATAGTCTACGAAGAGGGTGCAAAATATCAAAAAAAAAAAAAAAAAGAGGGAGACGGTGATGCACAGTGCAAAAACCAGAGGAAAACTACCATTGTATTGGGATCAAATTCAAAGTAGAACATTTAAAGTAAAAGTTACAGGATCGTTATTGTGAGAGAACCATTTTAGTATTTATGCACATTTCTTTTAGAAAAATACAAACCTATTGGTGAGAGTAGACCAAAAATAGCACTATTAACACCATCCAAAAGCCCATTCACCGTGGATTGTTGGAGGAGGAGGAGTAGTAAATAATTTAATTTCAACAGGAATTTCATTTTTCTATTGCATTATTAATTCACGGTATTTCTTCAAAAAATTCTCTGATCTTTAAATTTTTCTCCATCTCACTGTTAATCTCACGTAAAATATATGAAATGGTGGAAAAATTCGAAACTTCACTTTCAATGTGTCCATCAAGAAAAAGATTTCCAACAATAAATGAAATTGCTAACCACCCACATTTTTTCACTCAAAATATAGATTCTTTCCAACTACTTAAGCCACTTTAAAAGCACATGAACGGACATTGAAAAATTCTTTTCCGCTTACTATGAAGTTGAATATCCCCCGAAAAAAGATGCGAGTAAAATTTGGCCAAAAGAGCATTAATCCTACATGTACAAGGCAAAAAATATTCCCAATCCACGCACATCTATTCCCATTGAAAAATCTACAGCGACTGAATTGAATGGTTTTCTGCCCGTATTCAAGAGCTCTTGTGCCTGTGCCTCTGGGTTTGTGTGAGAAAGAGAGTGAGTATCATGAGACCGGCGTCTCCTGGCGCAGCTTGTAAAAGAAGTGCTCGCGCAGGATAGGGATGTTCTCTCTTAATAAAAACGCTCTACAGTAATTTCTATTATCTCACCAATTCACATGTGGAACACCAAAAAGTGATTCAATAATTGACCTAGTAATAGCGACTTCAGACATAGTTGTTTTTAAGTACAGGGTGTATACTAATTTACTAGAGGTTTCCGAATTAGAGTAATGTAGATTCATAATTCATTTTCAATTACTGGAATTCATACTCAAGTAAATATTTGTATAACTTGATTGTCCCTGTGGATCTGGATATGAATTAATAATAATTTCTTCTGTGAGCTTTTTTAAGCTGCGGTTTAAAAAAGCTAAGAAAAAAGGTTTAAAATTCTTAAACCTTTTGTAACAAACATGCGAATCTATCTAAATTAAAATATTTTCCAAGAACAAAAGATATATGTACTCACTGATAATGATCAATATTTTTGCCAAAAAGTGATTCAATAATTGACCTAGTAATAGAGACTTCAGACATAGTTGTTTTTAAGTACAGGGTGTATACTAATTTACTAGAGGTTTCCGAATTAGAGTAATGTAGATTCATAATTCATTTTCAATTACTGGAATTCATACTCAAGTAAATATTTGTATAACTTGATTGTCCCTGTGGATCTGGATATGAATTAATAATAATTTCTTCTGTGAGCTTTTTTAAGCTGCGGTTTAAAAAAGCTAAGAAAAAAGGTTTAAAATTCTTAAACCTTTTGTAACAAACATGCGAATCTATCTAAATTAAAATATTTTCCAAGAACAAAAGATATATGTACTCACTGATAATGATCAATATTTTTGCCGCTAATTGTCCTTTAGTGGCATTAACGGAATCCTTATTGCAGATTAGGTACCTTTGATCATCTATCAAAGATTCAATGCACCAAAAGTCGCTCATAGCTAAGGGACCAAACTACAAAGAGTAAAGTTCATGAGAACTAAAGAATCCTTGGAAGAGTGCATCTCAGTCAATTATAATCTGTGAGTTTGTTTACAGACAGCATTCCCTGTCCAATTCAGACACGATATTATTGTTGTGGTTATCTTACAGCAGCATCTTGTTGATTTCAGTAGCTATTAGCTGACGAAAATTTTATGGTTTTTTAAAATTATTTTTTAGACCCTTTAAAGATTTTGAAATATTTTTATTGACTCCGTTTTTGAATGAAGCAAATCTCTAAAAATTGTGTATTGATTTAGCAATAAATACGAAAGATGACAATCTTATTTATCATTGACTGGTATTAGCATTAAAATTTTCCAAATAAAATCCAAAATTAGCAATATTTTCCTTTTCCAATAAATCAACGAAATTCAAAAAAAATTCTAGTAATACTTTTTTTCTGTAAAATTACACTATTTTACTTATATATCTGGTGATCCAGACTTTTGCTTGAAAATGGAATTTTAGTTAAATTAATAAAAATGTCACTATATATATATATATATATATATATATATATATATATATATATATATATATATATATATATGTATATATATATTAAATATTTTAGAGCAATGTAACAGTATTACCAAAGACAATGTTAACATCTTCCTCGAATAAATATTTTGTGACAAATAAAGCATAGCAATTATAAAAATTTTCCTCATAAATTGAATTATTTTTTTTTTTTTTACAATTTTGATAAGTTCCGATGTGCAGCCTATACCCAAGGATATAACATGAACTATAGAATATTTTCCTAAAATCCACTTCTTTTTTTAGAAAACCAAGTCAAATTCGCACCTTTCAAAAGTGTTTATTACTTCTCCAGTTTTCCATATGTTCTCCAACAGACAATGAAGAGGAATAAGTACTACAGCACTAGAATGCAAAACAATATAAGTATAAATTAAGTGTAATATTTTGTTTAATTAAAATATTGCAATCAACTGACAAGAATAACAATATATGCAATGATATTGTAAAAGCACTCTTGTGTTAGATCTAGAACTTGACTAAATTAATTATTGTAGTCCTCATCATCAAAATTCCAATCTAAATCTGTACCCGTTGATTCTTCGCTGAATCCCTGAAAATAAATTATAAGATATTTTCAAATGTAATACAATACTATAGATATGAGTCACTTACATAGTCCCAGGAAGTGGGGTTGGGATATGAGCAGGGATAGCAAACAACATAAGCTATTCCAGAATTGTGTCCTGTACATTCACAGGTCTGACAATCAGCTGGTGTAGCTGTCTTGGCCACTCTCTTGGCAAAAACCGTTGAGAACTTCTTCACTGGGCTTTTCCTCTCAGGTCTAAGCTTCCTAGCCGAGAATACCGATCCCGAACTTTCAATGGCCAATGGAGTACACAGTCCGAGAGTAGCTTTGGGAAGTCTCACTTGTTTTCTCAACTCAGTGTCTCCTTTGAGCTCATGCAGATCTTTTTTTGTAAATGCAAAATCTCTATCCATACCAAAGAACATCCTTCCAGCTCTGCCTTTATCAAAAACTATTTCCTGATCCATGAGAATATGCAGCTTTATCCCGTTTTCCAGCAGCAATTGCAGCAAAGATGAGTAGTCGAATTTGCTGTCACTGGATTTGCACTCTGAACAAGGAAGAAGGATAAAGGTCTTGGATACTCCTGGTCTGAAGATTAGTTTAGCTGCTACACTAATTGCCTGAAAAATATCCTTGTTTGTTCCATTACCACTCTCGATGTAGTCAAAAAAGGCAGGAAGATTCTTGGCTTCTGTGAAAACTTCATTGTTCACGACGATACTTCTGGGTTTGTCAAAGGGAATATCTCCTCCAAACGCCACCACAGAATAACGATTATCCGTTATTCCAGCATCCAGAAATTCTTTCTGCAAAGCATTGACCACTGAAGACAGACTCTTTGTGGTCAGAAGATTTTTGTTGCACTCTTTGGCTTCAACGATGAAGACAACGTCAGTGGATTGAGCGACTTCTTCCTGAAAATTGAGGAAGGTCCCCTCCGGAACAAAACTTCCATTGTTGAGTTCACAAAAAACACATACGTCTGGCACTCGGAGGAGAGTTTTCTCAGCATTGCAAGCTTCTATATAAGCCAGCGCAGCTGTACAAGCTCCTCTTGGGCTGGGATGTTTAACATCAATCACATTCTCAATCGAATTCTCACTTAAATCCACACACATTTCCAAAAATGGTGAGGAATCGACAACTGAGAAACACGGGGAGAAGTAAGAAATCTTGTTCTTGAAGAAGACATCACAGAGGGTAGTGTTGTGATCAGAAAAATCTTCTATTGTTTGGTATTCTGGTGTTTGATGACATTCATTTAGGGCCCAGCTCCTAATAAATTCATCCTCGGATTTGGCTACTCTGTCTCTATTAGTAGTGAAATCATCAGCCATTTCATTGTTCATCGTACCTAAGAGTCCAGCTGTCTTTCCAAAATACCATCCACTCAGTTCTAAGGTGCAAATATCAAACTGAAGATTGCATGCCAAATCAAAGCCTTTGTCGGAATGCAGATAAATCACATCAGAATCTCTATAAATCACTGTATCTCCAACTAAAGCTGGCAAGGATGCAATGTTGTTCCCAATTCGAACTCCGTGACCCAAAATGTCTATGTAAATAACTTCATTTTCCGTGAGAAGAGAGAGTTTCCTAGCAGAAATCAAATCATCTCCGTGTGTGTTGATTGAAGGCTCCAAGATTAGGGTAAAATTGTAATCCAACCAATCTCTAGCCAGCAAATAAGAACACTGATCAGGTTTAACATCCTGCTCAATCTTTCCATATTTCACATTTAACTCTACAAACTTTCGGTCAAAAGTCATGTAGTGGCGGGATCCGATTAGTAAAGACGATGATTTGTAGGGAGGGAACCAAATGTGAGGATCCAGTTGTCTCTTGATCTCATACATAGCCATCCAAATTGAGAAATTGGTCCCAGTAAAGAAATTTTGAGTATCATGAATAAGCTTGTACTCAGGGATCTCCTCAAACTTGGGCGTTTCATTAAATGCATGCCAGGACATTGGAAGTTTCTGCTCTAGTTCAATCAGTCCAGTATCTGGGTCAAAAATGAATTTTGTCTTTGCTTCCCGATTCCTATCATCTGCCTGTAAAGCTGTCTGAGCAAAACTAAGCAATTCACTTTTGAGCAGTGCCAGAACCTGCTGCAAACGCTTTTCTACTTCTAACTCATCAATCACCCACATTATCTTATTTTGTACTTCACTAACTTTTTGCATAAAGAACTGTACAGTCTCCAGCTTTTTCAGTCCCTTGATTTCTTCCCACAGCTCCAAGTAGACCTCATGTAGTTCCTTCCCAAATGGCACAAATTTAAAATATTTATCCTTAAGGAATTGCCACATAATCACAGAATATTTCTTGATATTTGTTATTGCATCATTTTGCACGAAATCTTTGTAAACTCTATCCAAATCCTGCGTAAAGTTGGAAACTTTGTTGAAGTATGGCGATTCTGCAAATTCATTGGTCCTCTTATAAAGAAAATCAAAGACCTCTTTGCTCACATTCCACATCATCATCTCGACGTAGTGAGCAAATTTGATAATGGACGGTTCAATATTCTGCAATATCTTCTTCCAATAAGATGCTAACATGTCCGTTAATCTTGTGTATAAGTTCTCAACGTATTTTATAAGTGAAAGATGAAGATCTTTAATAAATTTGTCGTACTTTTCAACAGCCTTTCCCAGAATCGACGAAATGTGTTCCAAGGACTCTCCATGCAGAATCTTTGATATCATGTCCACAAGATTCTTGTAAGACTCCTTAATCTGTAATACAATAGTGAACATCTAACTTTAATATTTCAAGGTAAGACAATATTAATCAATATATTATTTATTGGCAAATTTTCTAATTATTTTAAAGACTTCTTGAAAACTTGCTCTAAAAATATAGATAGATTTTTAAATTTACCGTGTCTTTAAGCCAGATAATAGACCTCCTAAGTGCTTGTCCGGACTCTCCCATCACATGCCACAATTCTTGAAGAATCTTTGGTACAGACTCAATATGATTTCTAATCGCCAGCTCATCGATGATGGTCAAAGTAAAATTAACCACTGATCTTACATAAAAGTCATTAGCTTCGTAAGAGGCATTCAGGAAATTGTGAAACTTCTCAAGATCCTCCTCCAGAAATTTCAACTCTCTGAAATACAAATAAAAAACACTGTAGCCCATAAAACAATAAATATCGGAAGGTCTTACCCAACATCTTCGAGGAAGTATTCAGTGTATTGTCTGGCATTATACCAGACATCCTTGATAGTTTCATTAGTTTCTGTGAAGATTGTCTTAACCCAATAATCAATATCATCTGCCATAGCATCATAGTAGTTCCCAACAGTTTTCTTTACAAAGTTCTTCAGATCTGCCTTGATCTTTGGTCTCCAGATAATTTTGCTGGTGACTAGTCGAGAATGATTCATCCGGATGTAAGATGAAACATCCACGACGCGGATGTCTTCGTAATCTCGTAAAAAGTAGAAAGAAGCACTCCTGGAATCTGGGATTGAGCCAAACATTTGAATATTCTGTGTTGCATCCGGAGTGAGATTGACATTCATTTTTACAAATTTGTCATCAAAATTAATGATGAATCTCATATTGGTGTCAGTATCAGGAGTATCCTCGAGACTTCCATTGAGGGTGTAGATGGGATAAAAACCGTCAGCTTTAGCCCACAATTTATTGGATTTGGATGGACTTGCTCTCTGGAAAACATTACAAAAAATAATATTCTAAATTTTATTGCTCAAACTCTACAAAGAGAGAGCATTACAAATACCTCAACTATCTTAAATGTTACTGGCAAAAATTTAGCTCATTTTTGTATATAGTCAGTTTTCTTTTTTTGTAATTTTGTAATTTTCTAACCAAATTTAATTTCGTAGTGACCAAAAAGATTTCTTAATTTTTAAAAATCAGGTTTAAAAATACTCCAAAAAGTTTATTTCCCTACCTGTACTGAACCGTCTATAGATTTATTGGAATTCTTGGAGTTCTGAACAAGTCTGAATCATTTTTAAACTATTATATATATGAAATTAAATCGATTATATAGCGATATTTTTAATTGAAGATCAATTGTTTTATATGTAAGCCAGGTTTAGAAAATTTAATTTAGATATGAATCACTTTAATTCAGTTATAAATCCGTAAACATAAAAGCAATGGGCCTATGAAAAATGGCATAAAGTTGAACTCATAAATGGAATTATTTTTCCATGAGTTAGAAAGCTTAAATTTCCTCGATGAAAAAAAAAATAACAGCAATCCATATTGAAGGCACATAATGAAAATTCTGAGTTTGATCATTCCTCAAAGCTAAGATGATCTACTATCTCTTCTTTATATCAAAATCTTAAATAGAAACTTACATGATAGTTTAACTCCTTGTTTCTAACATCAATCAATCCTAAAATTATTCCTTCAGAGAGCGGAAGATACCCTCGTTTATACCTTCCATTGTTGATAGTATTATATAGTCCAGGTCTCAAACCCAGAGATCCAGCCACATGAAGATCCAGTTCAGAAATCTCATGCCAAGAATACAGTAGATAGGAATAATTTTTGTATCCCACAATGTTTGTCCAGTCTTTTAACTCAATACCCATTCTCAATTCATGTTCAGGATCATCGCAATAATTGACAACAAGATGGGTTTTCAGAAGATCGTTCTCACTTCTATACCACAATCCCTTGAAAGTGACATCTTCGTTAAAGGATGGATGTCCGATTGAAAAGGTACAAGTTTGATTATCTTTTTCTAAAGCTGTAAGAGGGTGACTTCTCCATTCAAGTCCTGCTCTCATGATTTTTGGATCCTCATCTTCTTGATTGCTCCAATTCAGTGATACATCAGAATCAAAAGCGTCATCAGTTACAGCATACCACCCGGAAGCCCCGAGATTCCTCTTGGGATAGGACACCTCAATAGAAAACACCTGAGATTCATTGTCTGCTCTTGAAAGATTTTGAAGTTGCCAATCATAAGCAATCCAGACGGATGGAGCCAGTTGAAGTTTGGATTTTTGTTTCGTGGTGCTATTCTGGTAATCATATTCTGAAGTGAAGATTACAGTTCTGTTAGGATGAATAGCCAGGATCTTATACTCTTGTCCAGTTATTGTAGTCCTCACATGTAACTCTCCAGTAATATTGTAAATCTTGCTGTTTCTTAACTCAAACAACTCTGCATGCTTCATATCGTAGTCGGGATCATCAGGTCCAGCAGACTGCCTCTGATGTACATAATGGATTCCAATCGGTTTTAAATTGTTTTCCAGTGCGATATTCACAGTTTCCTTCTCAAATCCAGCTCTAGATTCTGTTTTGCAATTGTAAGTTCCATCCAACACCTTCCGGTTATTATATTCAACAACAGCGTTTCCAGTGGTCAACATTGGACGCTCTTTCAACCCATAAACGATGTTAGCGAAATGTCTGGATTCGATAGGAACTTCTAGCTTAATAGTTCCTTGAAAATCTCTATTTAAATTTACGGATTTTAGCACACTTTTCGAATCATAAACTGCGAAATTTGTTGGCCAAGTTGCTTTAATGAATCTGTTGGATTCCCCACCTTTTGTCAGGAAATCAAAATCTGCTCGAATCCACGTGAGATTGAAGAAGGGAGTTGTGGAATTAATAATTCCTTTTGTGTTACTCAAACTGGAGAACGACACATCAGCATCAGCAATTTGGCGAGTTGATGGAACAAACAACCTTCCGGCTACCACATGATAAATATCTTTATAGTCGTAACTTCCACTGGCTTTCAAAGTATCAACTGCATGTAGAGGAGTAGCCACTCTGACGGCAAATTCTTTCCGGATTCCTTTTCTTAACATCTGCATGAAAGCTTCAATGCCATCTTGTCGGACATTTGGACCCCATTCAACTCTCAAGAAACCCTGAAGATCCGACACATTTCTGAACTGCCCACGAGATGCTAGGCGTTTCTTTGACTCAAAAGCTTCATATCTGGCCTCGTAATTAATCTCCATATTAGGGTCATTCGTTCCTATGTTTCCTCTGTACTTCCCAAAGAACTGATGAATATCTCCAACGGGCTGCGGCAGCCGTATTGTTGCACTCATGCTGATATCCTTTGAAGAGGGAATTGAGAGGCTGGTGTTAGTTTCTAAGCGCCAAACATTGTCCACATTGATACTCCCTCCCATTTGTAATCTATGTTGATTTCTATTGGGATTTACGTATTTGAATTCGGTTGCAAGGAATCTCTCAGTAGCTTCACTTCTCTGAAAACGATTTTCGAGAAAGATTTGCATATTTTCTAATATAACCCAAGACCATGATACTTTGCTATCTCCATTTACTGACGGTAGGTGATACGAACTATAAACTTCTCCAGAATCTCGTGTGACTTTAGCCCAGGAATCCAGCTGGATTTGTTCCAATCCCAAGTGATTCCAAGGAGAGTTAAGTTCAAAATTTCCATTTAATCTGCCATTTCTATCTGGTAAGAGCGAACAGTTCATATTAACTTTTCCAATCTCCGGTTCGGAGGATGCCAGTGTCAAAGCATAACGCCAATTTAGCCTGCTGAGGTAGGAAATTCCTCCACCAACCTGAAGGAACTTATCTTCCTGCTCAATCTTCGCCTGGAAAGTATGACCATTTCCGCCCTTCACGTCATTTAGTATAAAAAGCATTGAACAATTCGCTTCTCCAGATATTGGAGTCAAGACAATATTGGCGAAAATTGGGACATCTTCTCTAATATGTAGATTCCCTGACACATGATAGAGATTTGAGGATCGATTCATATGCCCGTGAACGATGAATTGACCCTTGGTTGCAGTTTGAGAAAGAGTACCATGAAGAGATATGTTTCTGTAATTCCCAAGAGGAGAATTAATTTCTAACTCCACATTACGATCAACTTGTTGGGCTCTGGTAAGAAACACTGAAATCATGCCATCCTGAGTCTGATAACCTACTCTAAAAACAGCCAACGGATGGGGTTTTCTCGTAATCAGCACAGTTCCATCGATCATCTTTACTTTTAAAAATGTTGTACGGATTTTTCCTTTAGCACTGACATAATGCAAATCGTCCTTCCTCCAGGATGTCCAGATATGCAAATTGTTGGCTGTATCACTGTCTTTTGTATCGAAGCCAAGATCAAAGGTGTTGTCAATAGTTGAAGAGTCCCTCTTGAAAAAGACTCTGTACATATAACTGGGCACAAGAGGAGCTACCAAACTCATACCTAGAGATCCATCCATGTAGGTTTCATCTAAATCCAAATTACCAAACACCGATAGCTGAGTAGTGTTTGTGCTTCCTGTGAGATTAACTTTATAGTTACTGTCCTCTATCTCAAGAAATGCGTCTAAGTTTAAGAAGGGCATCATTTCAAGGGGTGTCTTAAATTTGAGTCGGATATCATGCGTTGAGAGCTCATGAGGATCAACTCGCTTAGAGTAGTTCACTTCCAAACCACTCTCAATCCATGACACACTATTGAGATAATTGAAATCTAAACCAAATAGGTAATTCATATTGTGACCTCTTAGGTCAATTTTCATCTGATAGTTGGACTTAATTTCCCTTACTTTTGCGAAAGGAGTCACAATTTTAAGAGTGTTCTTATGTGTCATGTAATCCGGAAAATAGAATTTATCTCGAACCTCTATGATCCCTTGAGGAAGGATCATCGTTCCGAAGCAATAATAAGTATCATCAACTTCCTCAACATCGAGATTTCCCTTGAGAGTTGGGAAGATAATTGTGTCTAACTCAAGGTAAGCGATAAAATTCAAATATTCGTCTTCATCACTGTAATCCTCATTGTCTTCCTCATCCTCTTCTTCTTCAGGATTCTCAGAGAAATCCTCTTCTCCGGAAAACAAATCTTTTATAACGTTGTGGACATTTTTTAGACGTAATTGTCTGATCAGTATGGGCTTTGGTTTAGCCACTAGCTTATACCCAACTTTGTATTGAGCCAATTTGAAAGAACACTCTGTGTCTAATTCATTATCGGTCTTCATTAAGCGTACGACAAGCCCATTTTCTTCGAAATTCTCTAATGGAGTATAAACTTTGTAAGAATATTCAAAATCTAAAAAGCTATCAAATTTCCATACACCTACAAAACCCAAGACAACTTTATTCCAGCCTCCCCGAAAATCGACGTGATCGTTCTGCATCAAAGCTATCAGGAGCACCTTCTCAAAAGCCTCCAAAGGTGTTGCCAAATGGAACTTGATGTCAAAGTTTGTAAAGGAATGCACAAGAAACAGCAATTCAACTCCAAGGGCATCTTTTGGAGCTCTGACTTCAGCCACTATATGTCTGTTTCTTTCATTGATTCCGAACCTCCCGATAATGTTTCTGAACCTTTCAATGGGAGTCGTTATATTGACCACCAACATGTTATCCGTGATTTTCTTAATATGACCTTCAACAGCTAACGTAAATTTTTTTTCCTCAAGATCCAAATCAGCAGCTCCTTTCAACTGTCGTTTGTCATTGAGCGAGAATTTTGTCACCAGAGCTCCTGTTGTATAATTCTCGAAAGGACTCCTAAAAGCCACTGAGCCTGAAACATTCTGATACTCAGAATTGACATCAAACTGCCAGGCTGATTTTATTGAATAGGTTTGACTACTTTCATTGTAGGCTGTATGCTTTACAGTGGCATCTGTATCCACTTTTTTATCATCATGACGATGTTTGAAGTGAATGCTGAAAGTAGGCATAATTGCAATTGAACTATTCAAGGCTGTACGGAATTCACAACCAAATATAGGATCCTTAATTTCGTAATCTCCCATGAATTCAGCTCCTAAGTAGTTTTCTCCCCAAACAACGCTTCCATTGAGCAACAAGAGATTGTTGTTGTAGTGAAGTCCTGTGTTTATTGAATTCTGTCTCCATCCATCAAAAGGAGTGTTAATAATAATAGTTGTCCAAATATCTTTGATCGGTCCTGGGAGATTTCCACTCTCATATTTCAACTCAATGGCCTCATAAGAACTCCATCCCAATCTCGCATTCGCCTTACAAATCGCATCCTCATTTCTATAGTCAAAAGTCCCACTGAATGTTCTTTCCGGATAGGCAATAACAAATCTCCCATCGTAGAATTTCGTCTTGGGCGTATTGAATTCTCCAAAAATGGCCAATTTCTGGGTTGGATCCCGATTAGCGTCCCATTTAACCTCGATTCCTGCCTCTTTCTTCTGTTCATTATTCAAACACCGGAGGATTACGTGAATATCGCGGAATTTGTCCAGATGAATCTCAACTATTAGCTGCTTTGGTTGCTCGGACGTCATATTTGCTGACAACCAGTACAGCCTATCCTTCCACTTCACTTCCATGTTTGTATAAGTCTCGTATGGGGATTGCTCTGAGTATTTTAGGCTTACTCCATAAGGATAACCACCGTAATCTACTTGGCAATCAACCACTACTTCGTATTCATCTCGAGAGTATCGAGCATCAATGAGAGTATCCTGGAATGAAGGACTTTGAATGCTTAATTTTATGTGATGGAAGGTCTTGATAGAAGAACTACGGTCCTCATATTTCCCTAAGGCAGTCATCGAGTGTCCTGAGAACCATTTTCCCTTGAAGTCAATCTGAAAAATTATGATATTTTTATTCAAAAACATGCCTTAAAAGTTCAATTCATATCATACATACATTATACTCCTTTCTAGTCTTCTCATACAGCTTCAAATTTATAGTGCAGGAATCAAAGGCAGGAACTGTAAGATTCAGAGCAGCATCCACAGCAAATAGTTGTCTGCGTGGGAAGAGGAGAGAAAGAACCCCAGTGATCTCCTTTTGAGGAGCATATCGAGCCAGAACTAGTATATTATGTTCAGAACCATTCTTAGCCTTTTCCTCATACTTGATCATAAACTTAAGATCAGTTTTTGAAACTGGACGTGTTATTTCAATTGACGCTGTAGTCCTGCCATTGTCAATATGATGAAATCTCGCGAATATCATCCTAACGCCTAAATTATAATCCGGATTGATTAAATCTTTGGCATTGTTAAAGTTCAATCTCCATTCTGCATGCCCCATCGCTGAGACGTACTTCATATTGCTGGCGAAATTGTATTTCTCATAAGCCGTTGTCTTTAACTTGGCAGATCCTTGATAGTCCGTTCTTGCTTTTTGACTTCTATTCGCAATATCTCCCTGGAATTCTAGTCTTTCAACTTTTTGATCTAAAAATCGATACTCCATAGCTAATTTTGTGGAGACAGAAGCTTCAGTTTCAGTGATATATCCCGATAATTTGGCTTGAAGACGCTTAGTTTCAAAAACCAAATTCACATCCCATTGGGAGACATCCTTTTTATTTGTTAATTTTAGCATACCTCCCAGTCCAGCGATCTTTTCATTGTTGACTGTGAGAAAAAATCTCGGATAGAACATGAAACCGTTCTTTATTTCCGATCTGTTGTAGCCCATTTCCAAGGATAAACTCTTCTGACCATTTATATCTAGATACACTTCTATATTTTTCTCATTTTCTGTATTTTTGTATGTTCCGACAGCTGCATAAGAAGTTGCTGCATTTTTGAAAGACATTGTCAGAGCATTTTCAATATCGCTTGTCGTGAGATTTGCACTGAAAATTCTTGGAATTTTTGATCCAGGAGTTTCAAAGACAAAAGATCCCACAGATCCATTTGCATTTGTGTCCCAACGGAATTCAAATAGAAATATTTTGGCTGTAGGATCAGCTTTATCTACGTGAATATCTATGTTGATGGGTCCAGTAAAGAAAAAGTTTGGCAAACCCGTCGAATTACTGCCATCTGGCAAACTGTACTCAGTGCAGAGTTTCAAGCCAATAGCTCTATCAATAACTGGCCATGTGCAAGTTTGATTCTCGTAACGTTTCTCAATGCCTCTCTGTGGTAGAACTTGGTCATGCTTTATTACAAGAAGCTGAGATCGAGCACTGAAGATGTCACTGCGATTTTGAGGAATACTTAACTGCAAAGATACTAGTTTTGTCCCCCTGACTTTTAGTTTGGCCTCTACCGATGAACTCGAGTATAAATTACTCTTGACTTTGATTCCGGTGTTTGCATAAAAGATATCAGCTTGCATTGTAGTAATTATGTCCACAGAAACACTAGGTTTGACTCTTCCTTCGATATTAAAATGTCTTGTTTTGACGAAATCAGCTCCTCTGAGCAAACCTGACATTCTTATGTCAATCGAAGAAGCTCCCTGGGCGGCTAGGGAAAGTGGAACTCCAGAACTCATGGGAATTTCGTAGGAAACGTCTAAGAAAATCCCTGATTTCGTATACGTGATCTCCCTTCCGGATAACAAATCCGTGATGTACTCCATTGGGTTAAGTTTTGAAGCTGCTTTAGCTACTTCTCCAAATCCTTCAATTGTGTAGTACTTAAGATCATTTCCAAAAACTTTGAGCCCAAATGCCGCCTTAGGTTCGCTGAATTTATACTTTAGCTTGTAACCTAAATCATTCACTGAATTTTCAAGATCATATTTCGGTGCAACTTCTCGCTTTTTTCTTGTATCTTCAATTTCTTCAGAATCATCTTCTCCGCCTTCAGAATCTCTTTTGATCTTCATATTTAGTCTCTCGAAATTAAGATCATCCTCTAGATAGAAGAAAGAATAATTATTACAAACCTAATAAAAATTCAGCAATTTATTTGACAAACCTTCTGAGCTTATTGATGAATCCTTCCAGTAATTTCCAAGAAAAGAAAATTTTTCTCTGAATTTTTCTGTATTTAGAGGTCCCTTAGGGCCAAAAATAGTTTCAAAATAGTGCTCGAATCCTTCAGTTCTCCCTGAAATTTCCAATAAATTTACACTCTCTCCAAAGAGATCCGCAGTAAAATTCAGAGACATTGTTCTAGGCAGGTAGGAATCCGTGCCAAAAATTAAATTGCTGTCCACATTTGCACCCAAGTTGTATTCATTAAAGAAAACACTGTGTTCGAAGTTTCTGGAAAACTTTCGGATATCCATTTTATACTTTGTTCCCAAATCTCCATCAACAATCAATCCCTGGGCTTCCACTCTAACTGGTGATGAAGATTTTGCGAGGTTTGTTAGGTGAGACCAAACAAAAGATCCTACTTGATTTACTTCTTCCCTGACAAGAACATCTCTGATAAATTCAATTGATTGGTAATCTGGACACTTCATTGTCTGCAAATAAGCAGCTATTCGAATCTCAGAGTATTCTGTGAAATTCCCGTAAGTTGAAAGAAAGTAGTCTTTACTTTTGTCACAATCAAGCCTCCTGAAGACATATATAGCCTGAAGACGAACATCGATAGAAATTGTATGATCTTCAATCAATTCCTCAAGTACTTCCTCAAAATGTTCACTTATTACTCCAATATTCCCTAATCCCTTGAGCGCTACCAGCAAATCCTCCTTGTCTTTTCGTGTATGAGTAGCTTGATTCATTCCTGTCATAATCTCATGCTCAAGATAATCTATAATCTTTCGTACATTTTCGCTAGTGCCACATTCCGAATGGTACTTGCAGAAACTATGAACCACTGCTGTTGCTGATAAAATAGCACTGGGATTCTTAACGCTTTTCCCATATTCTATCAACGTAAGCATTGCTCCCATAACTTCTTCATCAGGATGGGTAATATAAGCAATAGATGATATCCAATCCTGAGCTACCTTAGCGTCAATGGCATTCCGGACAATTTGATCTCGCATCAATAGAACTGATGCTGTGCTTCCAATGTATGGAAGACTATCCAACACATGGTTCTTCCCATTATCACATATGCTACCAGCCCGGGCTAGGAGTTGCTGGAGAGCATTGTAAGTCAAAAGGCGTACATTAGATAGGAATTTCATGAGAACATCTGGGAAATCTCGCTGAATATCAGGGAATCCAAGTTTGCACATTTGCTTAAGGTATTCTCTTGAAGCTTTGATCTCTCCATGAGTGGGCTTTGCTGCTGGTACGTGATCAAAAAGGAGACTTGATCGTCGATAAATAGGTAGAAAATCATCATCCACTGAGTATTCTATTGATACTTCATCACTAAGTTTCAGATGAAGTGTCGATTCCGTTACAGCTCCCGATTGATTGTTTGAAAAAGGCACTAGTTGATGTCTTTCATAGCACTTAACATTATTATAGATAGAGTGATCAACAGAAATCTGTGAAGAAAATATATATAAGTAATATCAAAAAAAAATTTTTATTAACTTCTCAAATAAAAAAAGAACTTACATTGCAGTAACTTTGAGTTTGAATGATTGGCCAAGCTGAATAATCCCTGCGGAATTCGTAGGAAGTTGTCTGCAAAATTGAATGTGTTTTATAACGATTTCTGCAGGATCCTGTATTCTTAGTCTTCATGATGATGAGACTAGTTTCCTCGGATCCCTCCAGTACATATTTAACATCACAAACTCCTGATACATCAGTCTCAGTAGCATGGTGATCAATATCAAAGCGAGTCATTGTGTTCTGGAAAGCTGACAGAATGCCCCTTTTGAGATTCAATACCCAGCTAGACTCTTCATCGTGAGGGCAAATTTCACCAATAAGACCGTCTTGGAAGGAAAATCTGAGTTCGTATTTGCTGACTTCTTCGGCTAACTCATAGCTTCTGGGATGGAGTTCAATTTCTTCAGGTTCCTCATAGTCTTCCTCATCGAATTCAGCGGAGTCCTTGTCCCTGGACATTTCAGAAGAAACAGTAGGGACAGGAAGACGATCCCTAACTTCCAAAGACAGAACTCTGAGAAGTCCTTCGCACTTCTTGGGAAATATCAATTCAACACCTCCGATCAAATGAACATCCGACGTGTTCTCCCCACTTCCGGAAAACTGTGTCCTCACATGGAGTGAGTAATCATAACGATAGATGATGCTGGGCTCATACATGAATTTCCAGTTGGAATCATCACATTCTGGCCTCCCACAAATTGCTGGATCCTTAAGTGGATCTTCAGAAAAAAAAGAATTCCTTAGCACTATATATAGATTCAGTAATACCGATAGGAACTCACTGCGTCTTCCACCAGCCACAAATCCGGAGATAGCCAAAACAAAAATACAGTTTGTCACTAAATTCACTCGCATTTTGTAACTTTGTTATATCACCGTAAATTCTTATTCATTGTCCACAAACTTCCAGATATCTTTTTATTTTCAAATTTTCCTTAAGCACTTGCTACTAGTGTCTTGTGACTGGCCTGAAAATTTTAGTATTAGAATCATCACAGAAAAATCCATTGCGAATTTAATCAAACTGTCTACCCTGTTTGAAAGACCCTCTGACACTGGTTCTGTGTAAAAAAAAAATAAACACAACCGGCAGATTTCATTGAAATCCATCGCACTCTATTCATTGACGAGGGGACGGGCTTTTTATTAAAGAGATTCCACAAGAGCACTTACGTTAATACAATGAAACACTCACAATTTCATATACGACTTTACTGATAACCCAGACAGCAAAGCACGTTTTCTGTGTTCATTCATAGTGAACAATGCACATGCTATTGGCACTTAATTTGATTATCAAATGACCATACTTATGAATTTTCTCTTATCGCAAATAAAACAAGCAGCAAATAGCTTAGAAGATAAGAAGGTCATTGATAAGACTATTCTTAATTCTGTCGAGTCATACAAATAAGATTAGGAATATTTACATAAATTTCTGTGACGAAATTATTGGACTCTGCTAAATTGATAAGAACTTTTGTTATTTTCCATTTTAAATTTTGATTAGTTTATAAGATTATAAAATGACCGCTCGAATATGGCTGAAGTATTTGAATGAATATTATTAGAAAAAATCATACTTTTAAATTAACACAGAGGGGCTTAATTACGCATGATTGTCCATCAACGAAAAAAATTATTCTAAAGCTATGCTCACCGAATTATGTGATTTGTTTTTATATAAATTACCTATATATATATATATATATATATATATATATATATATATATATACACATATATCTGCTTGTAACTAAGATTTTTAACAATTCTACCCTCTCTGATCCTCCAGGAAAGCCAATCTTGTGCAATCGGGGTGAGGCGTTGTATGAATACATTTTGACTGTAATAGATCGTAAATTATATCGCCTTAAAATTCATTCCAATTTTAATTTGCCTGTTTGTCTATTTTTCCGTTTTCTAACCGCTTGTATCATTTTGAAATACCTCAAAATTATATTTTCCCCATAACTGAACGAAGTACACTTAAAATTTAGTAAGTTATAGTTGTGCCTTAAACTACTCGATTAATTAATTGGTTTTAAAATAAGTTTTAGAAGCCCACAATATATATTCTAATTTATCTTAATTTTATTGTTGATGGCGCTTAAAGCGATTTCGATTGTTATATTTCCTAATTCCGTGAAATTATAAATACAGAAATAGAACGTTTCTGACGATAAGTGAGCCTCGCCTGCGAAAGAGTGCTTGCAAATATCATTGTGAGTTGAGTTTTGAAGATTATGAATCTCTTATACCAATCTGTTGAATATACTTTTCAATTTTTTTTACATAACGTTGTAAAATAATTTAGAAAAACTAGAGTTTTTTTTATAGGAGATTCTATAAACACTCTTGTATCAGAATTTGAAAATTCCTATCAATAATTAATTGCTCGTGTACAGAAATTAAAAAAAAGCCACGTTAACACATAAATTAATAACCGAAATATTTCTCTAATATGAATTATAGTTATGTCCAATATATTCTTTCAGGAAACTTTTATTACACTATCACATATATTTAAAATTCTCGTATTTTTCAAAGATTTCTGGATACTTCCTGGGCCAATACTTAATAAGTTAAAATATTTTCACTGATTTTGAACTGTTAAATCCCAAAGACGATCACAAACTGAAGACACTTTTAAGAGATTTCTGTGTAACATTCCAGATAATTGTGAGTTATCAGGGATTTCGGGGTTAAAGATCAGCAGTTTGTGACCGAGTTCCAATCAACACATGAAAACATCTCTGCCTTTTATCAACTCACACTTGAACACTCGGATGGACACTCGGATGAATCAGAAAATGCTAGATTAATTTTCAAACAATAAAAAATTTTCTCACAGTCACTGTTACAATCAATATATATTAAGACTTTTGAACTGTCTATGATATTTCATTGGTCTTAAAACAATATTTTCATTTCAATTCACTCTGTATTTAGCATGTTTTATTTGATAAAAAAAATAAGATGACAAGAAACATGATCGAAAAGTGGTTTTCAAATTTAAAAATCAAAACTTCATTTCATTTAATATTAAAATTGCAAATTCTATCCTTTCAATGTTTCTTGTCTTTCTTTACAGGAATTTAAAAATTTCAGTGCGCACTCAATGGGTCAAGTGGCAGAGAACTCGTTCTATGATGCAAGTGTCCGAGGTTCGATTCGAATCCCCTTTGGCATCCAGTGAGCTATTTAGAGCTATTTAGATTACATCCAGCGAGCTTCACTGCACTTGATTTCACGGGCATTGGACTAACAACTTCATCCCGTACAAAAAAAAATAATAATGCATGTCTAGCAATTCCCTTGCGGGAAGGCCTTATTCCTTCATGGAATTTTGTGCTAACATTATTAATATTATTATTATTATTATTAATTTAAAAATTTCTGTAAAAGAAATTTTTTTGCATTTTTTTTTAATTTTGTACACTTTTCGACCTTCTTCGGAAGAAATAAAAGAGATCTGCAAGATAAGTATCGCTTCTCCGCTAGTTTGACTAGATGTGTTTCTGTCAAAAGTATATTTTTTAGTATGAGCAGGTATCAATTATGAATAAATAAATTAATAGATGAATTTATGAATGAGATGTGTTCATAATAAATATTACGAGACGAAGTTAAGAGTCCTCTTGGAAATGCAACCTGAAGCAAATGTACAACACATTACCCCACATTACGACTGATTAAAACTTTAAAACGGACTTTGTGTAACACATTGGACATCATAGGTGACTATAGTGCTATAACCGGAACAGTGCACCATCCCATCTCAATGTGGGTCTCCCTATTAGACTTCCTCCTAGCAATGTGACAATTGCAAAAATTATAACCAGTGAATAAACTTTCCCGTAGTTTTCGAAGCAACACTAATACGGTAATGGATGCAAAGCGATGATTTAATGTTTAATTTTTGATGGGATTGTGATTGACTTATTAATTGAAAAATCCAAGTGATAGTTTTTAATATATCATGTATTATCGTGATTAATTATATAAATCGCTATTTTATATGACTTGCATAAAAAGCTTGTTTTTGTAATTTAATCTTATAATTTAATTAGGAAGACTATATCGTTATTTGCTTCTAACCTTTAAGCTTTATCTGGGTGCTTTTTAAATAAACTCTCAATGCTGAATTTGAGTTACAAGATATGTTTGTAAATTTTATCGTATAAAAATCATTCCAACTTTTAAGAAATTAAATAAGCTAAATCAATGCATACAAATCAATCACAAAGGAAAAAAAGAGTATAATGCGTAGCTTTTTTTTTACTAACACTCCTTTTTTAATTTCAAAATATTTCTTTAATTAATTCTGCTGCTAAATATATTAATAGTTTTTACATAACCTTATATCACAGTGACTTTATTTAATTTTTTTCAATTTGGTATTTTTGGGGTGTTTTAATCTAAATCATAAGTATATTTTTTGATCGCAATATAGAAGAATTGAAGGCAAAGTAACACTCTAGTCTTTTGATATTTTGCTAAGCAAAAGATATAACTATTTACATTGGCATTATTCATATTCACGAAGGTAAATAATTTGGTAAAAATCCTTAATTTTTATTGAGTATATGAGATTCTGATGTTCTAAGCTTAGTACCTGAAACTAAAGGAACAATTGCGAATAAAAAATAAAGTATTATGTTTTTCATTTAAAAATTAAGTCAAGAAATTCTAAGAAAGTTTTCTTGGATGTTTTTTTACATAGCGCTAACCTTATCTGTGACTAAATGTGCTTTCCGTGTAGTATTTTGTAATCTAAAAAAAATATCTGATAAGTACTGCATGACTATAAACCTACCAAAAAATCAGTAATTCTTTAAATATTTTATGTATTTTTCTTGCTTAATTTTTCACCTAGATTTTGATCGTGAAAATAAAATGATGAATAGCCTTTTATCCTCTTACAAAAATTCTGTGTAATTGCGAAAATGAATATTTCCTATATGATATTCTCTCACACAGAAATTGTTTGATATTCACGCGAGAGTATTTATAGAAGAATTAATTGGTGCTGCATTGGGCTATATCTCAAAGTAGCGTTGAAACAGACTTCATTTTACCATTCCTAATGATTTCAGCCTTCACTCCTAGACCGGCAATTATTGTATCGTAAATTATCAATTTTTTTTATCATCATATCAATGAAAATTCTCACCTGACGTGGAGCTGGTATGGCTGATCCCCATAGCATCGAGGTTCTTGAGAAGTGGCCCAAGACTAGTCTTATCAGACTCTACCATGTGATCATCGATTTTAATTGTGGGAGCCTTGACTTTAGTCGTTTGTGTATGCCAAACAAAAATTTCTGTGCAATTATTGGCCTTTGGCTCAATATGCTCCATTTTCAGTTTAATACTTTTAAGGAATTCATCCTCTTCATATCCTGCTTTATATGGCATTGTAGCATTTGGATGTTGAGCCAAGTACTCAAGATTTACAGCAAAGCCCGCCATATCCACTGGCCATTGTCTCTTGGCTGGCCATGAATCAAAAAATCCTACAACACGACCATTTTTCACAACTGGTGTACTAACAGCGTATTTCCCAATAAGACCCACTGGAAACATTGAGACTCGCTTCGTGTAGCGAATTTCAGAAAAAAGACGTAAACTAAAGGTATTGTCATCATCGCCAAAATAAAGGACTCCTGAGCGAATGTTGTTAGATCGAATCCATGAGAGTGCAGCCCGTCGATTCGCAACACCACGAGGAATTGTGCTTTTGCTGCGGTAGATATCTGGCATAGGACTAGCAATATGGGTGTAAGGAATTCCTGTAAAATTTCCCAATCAAATAATTCAACAGAAGACTTCCTTCAAAAAGTGTACTCACCAAAATCGTTGAGGATAAAATCTAAGTAACTATTGCAAACATCTACATCATCGGCCACGATCCAGTGCAAATTAGGAATATGCATTAGGGTTTGGCCTAGCCTGATTAGTTCTGCAATTTGTTCCCGACGGGGATACGTTGGCGTTACAAAATATATCGTAGGCCATGTTGAATCTTTTTCATTGAATTTGCGATTGTCTTGCAGATTCACATTGCAAATGAACATGCTATCGCTTTCCGAAACTGACGCTTCGTAAATTTTAACACCTGCAAGAATCAGATGTGTATAAAATCTTGAGTGGCAAACAATTATGAATATACATTAACAGCACGGAAAAATGGGCAAACTGTAGTAAAAATCAATAATGATAGGTGAAAAAATTAAGTGAGTTTGGTATGAATTGTGCTACTCTGTTAACCTCTAGTGCTAGTGACTTGTTAAAAAAATCGACAGCAATTTTTTCTTTTACCAATCCAATCATCTTCAATTTTTCATTATCCCTTTCAATCGTTTCTAGCTTTCGTTCACTATTTGTTTATTTCTCGAACTGTGTGTAATTAATTGCACATTGTTCAGTGTATGAACTACAGTTTCCTGGTATAATTATTCTTTTACATTTCGCACTTGTTGTGTCAATCAATGTATTAAGGCTGAATTATTAAATTTCTAAATGACATCACAATAAAACAAAAATTGCAGCAAATAATGGATTTTGTGGATAATTGCGAGGAAAATTATTCATGATTATTTCATCAATGACGATATACACATTATATCCTCTCCAAACAAGCAATATATCCTCGGTTTTTATAGGTCAATCGATTACTCTCTGTCATATATTGGCTAAAAAATTAAAAATTGTTAATAAAAATGTTTCTGCACGAAACTAATTAGGGTTCTTTAATAGGAATGATTTTTCTAAGTAAGCAAGGTAAATTTAAAGAATTCATACCCGCTATTCTTTAGTTGTAATTCTTTTATTAATATAATACACTTTTTACCAATTATAAGTACTATGTGACTTAATTAGAATCATAAATCATTAATCATAAATAATTAGCCTTCAAGTTCAATATCAAATTATCAATTTAAGCTTTCTCTGACATTTTAAATACTTCGTTTTTTTTTGTTTTCAGAACATGTAACTAACCGGTCATTGACGAGCAAAATTAGACCCTATGATGCCGAAAAAATTATGTTATCTCAATTGTAAAGGGCGATAAGGGTATGTGACTAAAAGTATGTATATTTCATTTAACTAACTAATTTGAAACCTTTAAAAAGTATTACATGGTATTAAATGTAAAGTATTAAATGGATTGGATGTCTTTTTAGTAAAAGACCAATTTTTTATAATTTTATATAGCTCAAAAATATTTTCTTATTGCGTACTCAGAGTCCTTACATAATAGTGAATATCCATTTCATTATGAAGAACTTTATTAATATAAGATACCAAGATAATAAAAAGAACGAAACTTCTTGAGATATAACATTTAAATCACGAGATCGATAATTTCTCAAAGTTCTTTCTAATGCGCTTCTCACTGTCCTCAGATTTTTTTATTGACAAAACTTAATAAAATCAATTGACAAAACGGCAAAATCTTTCGCAACAAACTAGACCCAAATCATCAAATAGATTTTGGCAAATGCAAGGACTGTTGTTCCACTCTGAACTGTTTTTTTTTAAAAGAATTTCTTGATAAAACTATCTTTTTTTTTTGATAGAGAGAGAATATAGATAGATAGATAGATAGATAGAAATAGAATTTATTTCATCAACAATGTCTTAATATTTTCGTAAAAAACTTTATCATACGTAATTGTTTTTATAGAATTACAGAATTCTTAATTATTTATGATAAAAATCTGAAAAGTCAAAGGAAATTTAAAGAGATAAGGAAAATGCTCCTTAAGTGTTTTCCGAGAAATCGTCCTTTAGTACCAGACATTAGAAGATCTACTGTTATTAAGAACAAAATAAATATCATAAAATAATTCTACTCTTTTCCTAGAACTTCCATTCTAAGATATCTCAAAAATTTCACGTAGTGAACTTTATAAGCTCCTTCGGGGGAATATGTTCAAGACACAACAAGACAATGTTCAAGACAATCAGATGGAGTAGTCAGAAGTGAAATTTAAAAATAAATAATTAAAAAAGGTTAACTTTTTATTTACAAGAGAGTCAAAAATTGAGTAAAAGAAAAATTCTTTTTCTTTTACTTTTTACAAGAAAACATAGATTGGCGGAAAGAATTGATCACCAGTGACCCAATCGTCCTTTGAGGGAGTCATAAGTCGACGTTGACCCGAATTTCATAAAGATTTGTTCAACCCGTTGAACCGTATTTGGAAAATAAAATGTCAAATTTGAAAATTTTCAGAAGGATGAATTTTCAAAGACTGATAATCTTTTTGGGGTGTCTGGTAATTCTTAAATCACTAATATATATGAGATGGACCTTAGTACCTTCTTTGAGAAGAAATTGAACTAGCTCCCATTTTCCTATTGTCCTTTGTTATATTTTTATTTAATTATTTTTTTCTTTTTTTTTTGTATATGGAAATCTTTTGTGACATAGACACTTGAAACAAACATTGTATATCACCTTTCCTTTCATGGTCACTGAGTTTGTGATATAACTTCCCACTGATTCTGATGATTGCAAATTTTTTATTATCACGTTATGATAATGTCTCAATTACTGTATAAATGAAATTGATGTTTCTTTAAATATAATCATGAATTCATAGACCTTTGACATTAATTTATACTTCAGCAAATTGACTTTTAATTTTATCAAATAAACAAGCATAATTGCTGTTATACTTTATAGATTTTAGGAGGCATGGCACATGGGATTTTTTCTGTGTGGAAAAAGCTGTAGAAAAATTCATTATTCATCGTGAACGCTAATGAGAAACCTTTTCTGTACAGAATACATAAATTACTGATTAAACAACAAGATTTCTCATAAAGAATTTGTTTTCGTGCAGAAGAAGAAAAATTGTGTATTAGGCACCAGTAGTTTTACCTGCTGATGATGACCATAAGATGTACAGGAAAAGAAGGAATAGCAGCCCACAGACACCAAGTGTATTTCGGCAGTGGAAGACATGAGTATAATTATTCTTCCACCGCGAAAATATTTCAAATCCCATTTCTTGCCTTAACTAAAACTTCCTGGAAACACTATTCATCACAGACCGACAGGCGGTTACTAGTAAATCACTTTGGTGTGTAGTGTAGATGTAGATAAATTTAAGTAATTTTACGGAAGGAGAAATTTCACATGTATCTGCATCTTGGACTTTTTATAACCTTATGAATCATATGAAACATATCAGAAAACTATTAGGGTTTCCCGTAGAATTTCACCAAAATCTTCGAGACTGAAAGTTTGCAAAGTTTATTTACACACTCGTAACTATTTTTGTTCATATTTTCACTTAGAAAATATTTTTTTTCAAGAGATTATGCAAGCGACTTATATTCTCTATGGTTCTTTATCAACTAACTCACACAAATAAAAAATACGAGGCTTAAGTCACATTTTCGCCGTATTCGCTTGCATTTGTCAAGAATTAAGATGGCGAAAAATGTGACAAAAATATGCTGTGAGTGTTATGACAAAATGCTGTGAGTTCTTCACGAAATCCTCACAAAAGTGGAATCCCCTGCCTAGTAAGTGAGTGGTTAAGACAAAATAATATCCACGTATAAAGCTGTAAATTGAAGTAAATACAAGTTTTGAAAAAGGTATAAGCCATAATTTGCAAGTGCATTCTGTGTAATTTGCGTGAAAATTGTACCCCAAACCTCACTTCGTCAAACGTCGTGTTTTGTAAGAAAAAAAAATTGTAGTGATTTGTCCCTGGTGCGTGAGAAAAGCAAAAAAATATTGAACCCTAGGAAGTGTGTATAATAAAGTTTGTAGTGAATAAAATGGAATGCCCCCATCTTTTTAGTGAAGAATGTGTTAAGATAAATCGAGACTTTGTGAGAAAACAGAAAATCGAAATATCAGCAGCCACTTCGACGTCAAAGACATGGCGATGTTTAGGTAAAAGAGAACAAGAAAAGATGCCCATACGTCCAGTCATACACCCCCATTCTAATACTCCCAATATCATTGCTTCATTAGAGCTCCAATCACAGGAAATCTCACCTGAGTATTCGTGCCCTAATCTTGACCATTTTTTTAATATGGTTTATTCTAGGTATTGCCTTTGTTCTAAGCAAAATAAGTGGGAATTAAGGGTTTTTTTCCATGCCAAGTTCAATGATTCTCTGAAAATTATGTTCTGCGACGATTCTTTCCTCTTTGTCGTACTCCCTTCTTTAAAATCATCTACTCGTAATCATTTTTGGGCAAAAGTATCCGCGCGTTGATTGTATATTGAAAATCAATACATCTGTAGGTTCACATTAAACTTAAATTCTCGCCCTCTAATCCCTGACCAACAACAAATATTACTAAGTATCTGCCATAATTCCACGTCGTCTGCCATTTCTTGTTGGATTTTTGTAGCCTATCATCAGTGTTTTCGGATACCAGCTGCTGCCCTAGTCTTGCACATGATTAACTCTAAACCTCCCCAAACGACTAAGTGCGATATCAGCATCCCCCTAATCAAAGAAATCCCAGTAGCTAGCGATATGTTTTGAGAATTCCCAGGGTTATAAGAAAGCGCTATGCGATTGCTTGTCAATTGCTTGACGTCGTCCATTTCTTTGTTCTTGCTGTTTGAACTCCCATCATTTTGCCATCGTCTACAAAAAGCCCTATCACAGTCTCAAATGTTGTGAATTGTGCTTGGATATTAAGTGTGTGTACTGTACTTCATACAAGATCCTGCAAAATTTCTCATAAAACCATGGAAATCAGACTTGTACAGAAGAAACTAGAATCATTTCAGTATCATTCAATTTTCTCTAACATCATATGCACTTAGGTGCTCCGGACAGACTGCAAAGCTAAGTTGCTGTGGCACTTCGGACTGGCGTTTTTGTATCGGTTTTGTCCCGGGAGGGGAGATTTGTTTGTGCGACGACGCAGAAGGTCGATAAAGATGACCATAGCAAAATCATACTCTATTCATCTCTTACTATCACACAACACAACTCGTGCGCACGTCAGAAGAAAAATGTTGCTCATTTTCTGTGTACCTTAAACTCTTTAAGTGACCTCATCGAAATGATACGCACAGTTTGTGCATCTTAGAACTCAATTTATACTGTTTTCAGACCTAAGGTTTATCCATATACATATATATGACTTTTGAACTTCTTAACAGTGAATTTTTGGAATTTTTTTTTTAGGAGTATATAAATGCAACTTGACCAATTAGAAAAAGAATTTAAATTGTAATAGTTTAGAAATTTGAGGCCTTCTGAAATATGGGCTCAACTTCTAGAAGAAATTGTTTTAGGGTGCGGTAATATAAGCATTAAATCAACAAAATATATTTAAAGTGACGAACTTGCTCTAAAATTTAATCATCCTCATGAACACTTTTTTACAATTTCTGTCCACTAAATGTTAATTAAGTTAAATTCTATTAATAAAAAAAAGTGGTGGCAGAAATAAGGAGAATAATCAGAGTACTTATTATTAAATATTAAAATTATCTTTTTTTTTATCTCTTGCCTGCAGAATGTGCATCAATGAAAGAGAACTGGATGTGTCTAAATTGTGGCACAGTACTGTGTGGTCGCTACGAGAATTGTCACGCCTTGAAGCACTCAACGTACCGAAATGATCATAAGATTTGCATGAGTACGATAAACTTCTCAGTGTTCTGCTACAAGTGCGACGATTTCATTGTCAATGACACAAAAGACAGGCGCTTAGATGAATTGCGTCAGGAGTTGAGTAGCAAGGATGACGATTCGGCATCGGAGACATCCACAACAACATCATCCTCCTCGTCAACATCATCTGGCGTGGAAGATCCAGCATCTAGTGGAAAATATCAGCAAGAACTGACAAGTACATCATCATCGAGTGATTCAGGCTGGGAAGAGATGCCACTGGGAAGGAAACTTCGTCCCCGAAAGCGTACCATCTCAAGTGATAGTAGTGAAAATGCTAAACGAAAATCCCTCCGAAAGGTGGTTGGTTTGCGCAATTTGGGCAATACCTGCTTCATGAATTCCGTATTGCAATCTCTAAGTAACATTCACGAATTCAGTTGCTACTTCTCTGCGCTCCCTGCCATTGAAACGGCCAAGCAGAAGCGCTTCTACCATTCCCGCAGCCTCAAAGAGAATGTCGATGATGCCAATGTAGTAGAGGAGTTACGCAAGGTTCTGCTGAATCTCAGTCAGGGTGGAGATGGATCCAAAGCCATTTCGCCTGAGTGTCTTTTTCTCGTGATATGGAAGGTGGTACCACAATTTCGAGGTCATCGACAGCATGATGCTCATGAATTTTTGCGTTATATGCTGGACCGATTGCACACAGAACTCCAACAAATTAGCCTACCTGATGCCGGAGGCGGTGGTGTAAATATCAGCGGTAAGACAGCAGCTGTAGTCAAATGTCACACAATAACATCCACGGAAAACAGTTCAACAAGTAGCTTCAAGGGACGCAGTTCTATCGTAACCAGTGTCTTTGGAGGCACTTTACAAAGCGAAGTGCGATGTTTGATTTGTGGTATGGAGAGCAAAAAGCACGATCCATTTCTTGATCTCTCACTAGACATTCCAGAGAAGTTCTACAAAGAGTGTGACGAAGACAATCAACCTGTATGCAACATTTCTGATTGTTTGTCAAGTTTCACTGAAGTAGGTTAAGAAAAATCAGTAAATTTAATAAACTTATGAAAAAATATTTTAACTATCAATTGTAGATTGAAGAACTTGCTGAGACGGAACTGTACTACTGTAGTTCATGCAAATGTAAACAAAAATCAACGAAGCGTTTTTGGATCCGTCGACTTCCTAACGTTCTCTGTCTCCATATTAAGAGATTTCGATGGAGCAACTTTTTTAGGTAACTAACAACTTTTCTTTAACTTGTTCAAATTCACCAAATATTAATCAAATATTTTGTTTTACAGAACAAAAATTGACTTAAGAATTTCATTTCCTATCAACTCTCTGGATATGTCTCAATTTGTTCTTAACAATGGTCCAGAAACGAGACGATCAAATTCCTCCAACAATGTTTACGATCTTGCAGCTGTTATTGTACATCATGGAAATGGGTCAGTTTATTTTTACTTTTATGTATTTTAAATTTACTAAAGGTTCTTTTTATATTATAGATCAAGCTGCGGCCACTATACCTCATTTGCTATCAACAACGGCACTTGGTTGCATTTTAATGATCACACAGTGAAAGAAGTGCCGCCGTCCGCTGTTGCTGACTGCAAACCTTACATTCTTTTCTATATTAGAAGAGATTCAAGCAAGAATTCGTGAGATTAGATTTAAGACTGATTTCATTCAAACAAGGAGTTTTTTTTACTCCATTTTTTTTTTATTTTGAATCTTGGATTCAATTGGTCCTAGCGCCTATACCCTGTCCCCATTACTTACATAAAAAAAACATACATTTAAACCAAATTTCTAACTGCTAAACTCCAGCAATTTCACTGAAAAATAATTTACTGGAATATCACAGTAATATCCTTACCTTACATATATTATGTCTCTTTTATCAGAGTAGTTTTCTTTCTATCCATAACTCTCATATAGTATTTGATGAAAAAAATACAAATACATTATAAATGAAGAAATGAAATACAAAAGTAACCCATTATTTACGTAAAATATTAATTTAAGAACAAACTACTTTTGAGATGAATAGAGAAAATAAGCCCCAGTCTTTAGGTATGTCAGTAAAAAAAATGTATTTGATTTTATGTCAAAAATTCAGAAAATGCATAATTTCTGTTTAGAATCTAATGATAAAAGAAAAAAAACATATTTGAATATATCTACAAATTATTGCGAGAAAAAAAAGAAACAATAAAGAAAGAAAACTTATTCTTTACCTTCTAGAAAGAAAAGTCATGAAAATTCCTTACCACAGCTCTAAAAAAAAATATAGCTTCTTAGTGGGAAAATTTTACTAATATAAAACAAAATCTCCAGAAAATTATTGAAGTGTATACGGGCTTAAATTGGACAATTGCAAAAAAATAAACCATGTTCAGCCAAAATTCATCAGGATATAGAAATCTAAATTTGTCCAGATTGCAGCAGTGGAATATATTTCTTAAATACATTAAAACTGTCAAATTGGATGATGTGTGTAACTTCTAAAAGTAAAAACCCAATCATTTGTTTCTGAATAAGTAAGAAAAATTCCAAGAGAAAACAGATATATGTACATACAGAATACATTAAACTTGTAGTTTATTATAATGAAAAGTAAAAGAATATTTAAATGCAGAAGAAACATTTAAGATAAAAGTATAATGGATTAAAAACTCAAAGTAAATAATTAAATTAGAAAGGAAAATTACTGAAAAATATAACAAAGAATCATTTTTTGCGGTTTTATTGTATAAAAATGAATCTCGTGTGATTTCAATCATGCTTTTATTTTGAGCTGATAATTATGTGAGTGCATTTATGTACGTACAATGCACAGTAATTTCGAAAATAATATTAATTTTATTTTTTTTAAGATACAAAAACCTTCCCACAATTTTCTTAAATATAGACCGATTTTTTTTTAAATTTTGGATTTACAAATAACTACACAGGACAGAAGAACAAAAAATTATAACTTTAATTTGAGGCTATACACTGGATGATCTGTAATATGTTAAATACTTTATGGATAACATGAATAAATAATTTTATTTCAAGTATTGAGGGAAGATTTCAATTTTGTGAAACACTGTATATAAGGTGAGTAATGTAGTATTTTTTAACAGTGTTCTTTTTGACGTTACGAACTGAGATTTGTTTTGCTTCTTTTTGAGGAATTGCTAAGAAAAATACAATAGAAATTTTTAGTGAAATGTGAATTTATAGAGAAAAAATTGTAATAAATTTAGATATTGGTAGTGGCAGTGAGTAGCTTTTCTGTAAAATAGATCGTTTCTTTAACCAGGGGAAGATGAAACTTTATAGACATTTTACAATTCCGGGTATGTATCTTTTTTAATACATTTCCCACTATCAATAAATATATATATATATATATATATATTTTTTTTTTCTTTTATTAAATTCTTTTTAGTTTTCATACTACTGTGCCTCAAATTTCCCGTGGGAGAATTTACATTATTTTGTCATTCGATTGATGTGTTTATGGAAGCGAAACCCACCCCATTTTGTAGTCCTCAAATAAACCCTACGAATTTTACAAAGGATATTCCAGGAAGCATTACTTATATCCTCTATGATGTGAATCCCGTTGAAGGATTCAATTTAAGGAGAGATGTCTACATTAGGATGGCTGTTTTCGTAAAAAATCTACGCAAGGACGAACGATATAAAAATACCAAGTTAGTCCTACCTCCTTTCTCGGATTTGTACCATTGGAGATCTAGGTACTTGGATCAGAGTCATGTTTTCTGGAATACTTTCTTTGATTTAAAGAGCATGAAAAGATATACAGACGTCCTGGACATGTGGGAATTTTTCAATGAAATTAAAGCGATAAGCAAAGACAAAAGGTACCAAGATTTTGCAATTGACGAAGTATACAGGCTCAAGCATTTTCAAGAAATGTTTGAAAATGGAGTGTTTGAAGATAAATTCGAAAAGACAAAATGTGGAGCTGCAGAAGGTGGTCAGGATGGATTCTTCCATTATAGCAATCTCACATCGAAGAGATTTACATGTATAAATTTCCAAGGAAGTGCTAGTCTACTTAAGGACCTTCTCGAGAAATTCAAGCCCAAGTAAGTGACCTTAATTTTAATTTCAAAATTACATAAAATAACCATTGATCTTTAAAAATGTATTACAATTACATTATTGCTGAGCTTTTTTGCCCCAAAATGTTTTACAGTGTCAATTTTACGCGTATTTAAATAACATTTATGTAAAATGTCAATGAATGACAAACACCATTCATTGACGTAGTCATTTAGTAATAATATGAGTGGAGTATATGGAGTATTGGTTTTATAAACAAACTTGTATTTTGTTCAAAAATGTCTAATGAAGTGCAAATATTGAATTTAATTGATGATATTTTGGTAAGTAAATAGTAAATACAAAACATGAGATTGAAGAACTGCATAAAAATTGTATACTTGTTCTAGAAAATCGATTCAAACGAAGATGTCTTCCCTGGTGAAGAAATTGACAAAACAGGCGCTTTTCAGAAGAAAATTGGTTAGTAACTGCTTTAGAATGTTTGCAAAACATCAACCCAATTCTTAATATTATTGCTTTTTTTTAATTAGGCAACCTCTTTGGTGGTCTAACCAACGAGCAGAAGGAGAATACCCTTCGCCAGTATTTGGTTAAAGCAGCTACCCAAACCAATTTAAGCCAATTAAAGCTTTTACTGGATACATTATCAACTCTTGTGAAAGAAAATATACTTCCGGCACGGTAAGTGAATAAAATTTAGTTAGTTAAACAAAAATTAAAACGAAATTGAAAATTTAAGAAAAAAACTGAATATTTTATGCATAATTAAAATTAAACAATTTTTACTCCTTGTAAAAGATTGCTTTGTGAGCAAATCCTCAGCTGCGAGAAACTGGTATTTCAGAATCAAAACTTTTGGATTGAGAGTCTTACTCTTCTCAAATCATCGATCGCTTCAAAACGTGGAAGTGGAGGTGTTGACTACAAGGGAGTGCGCGAGATTATGCGAGGATGTCGAGAAAAGGCTCAAACTTTCCCAAAAGCTCTCAACTCTAGTACTCTACCACAAATGCTAGTTCTCGAAAGTATTATTGAATACATTTTCGATCGAAATGCATGCCTCCTTCCAGCTTATTTCATTGCCAATGAAATCCAAAAGACCGATTGTCCAGAACCTCATTGGAAGATGGCTAGACTTATGGCAACTTTTGTGGAAGAATTCCGGAATACTGCCCAGATGCTAACAATAATTGGTCATTCGGCAATGTTGCCTATCGTTGAACACTTTGGATATGCTGATCACTTGATTAATCCATGGAGATTAGACAGAAATTCACTGAAATTCAATTTGAAAGGAATTCTTCCTTATGATGCTGAATTATTGCAACCCCAAACTGGACTTCTTCGGTTTGTTCTTGAGCAGCCTTACAGCAAGGATATGGTGTGCTCAATCCTCAACCTCCAGAAGCAGCATAAACAGAGATGCGTTGCACTGGAGGAACAACTGGTGTGGCTTGTTATCTCAGCAATGGAACGTTCTGAACAGGAAACTGCATCTTCTGTGTTCCAGACACCAGATGCTGGTCAAAGTGACGAAAAAATGACTTCTGTTCATTGGTTGTGGTTGCATTTATCATCTCAGCTAATTTACTTTGTACTCTTCCAATTTGCCAACTTTCCTACAATCGTCATGGCTTTGCACGATAAATTGGCCGTAAGGACGGAACTGAGAAAGGGTCGAGATCATCTTATGTGGGTGTTGCTGCAATTCATCTCGGGAAGTATTCAGCGCAATCCCTTGTCAAATTTTTTGCCTGTACTTAAACTGTACGATATTCTATATCCTGAGAAGGAGCCCCTTGCTGTCCCAGACTTCAATAAGCCATATTGTACTCGGCAAATGGCTCCTACTTGCATCTGGATTCATCTGCTCAAAAAAGCCCAGACAGATCAAATTAACATTCATAGACAGATTCCGAAAGCCCTGAAAAATCATCATGAATTCCTACAGGAACTTGTTCATCCATCAAACACATCAGTTTTATCAATGGGATCAGATTTTCGAATTGCTTTGCTTTGCAATGCCTACTCTACCAATCAGGATTATTTTTCTCGACCAATGGCTGCTCTTGTGGACACAATCTTAGGCACTCAGAAAAGTAGCACAAGTTCTGGCGGGGGTGCAGGTCAGCAAGTTCCAACTGTTCCCCTTTCAATGGTCATTCTGGACAGTTTAACAGTGCACAGCAAAATGTCCTTAATCCATAGCATCGTAACACATATGATGAAGCATCCTCAGTCAAAGAATGCTATGCCAAATGTGACTAATATGGCCCCAGCCTTAGTTGAAACATATTCAAGGCTCCTGGTATATACTGAAATTGAGTCTTTGGGGATTAAGGGCTTCCTAACTCAATTGCTTCCAACAGTATTCAAATCTCATGCTTGGGGGATACTCTACACTCTGCTTGAGATGTTTTCCTATCGAATGCACCACATTCAGCCGCATTATCGTGTGCAACTACTCTCTCATCTTCACTCATTGGCTTCAGTTCCTCACACAAACCAGATGCAACTGCATCTTTGTGTCGAGTCGACAGCCCTCCGTCTAATAACAGGGCTTGGATCAGCAGAAGTCCAGCCTCAAATTTCACGATATTTATCTGAGCCTAAGACTCCGGCATCTGTTGTATCTGCTGAAAGTGAAGAACTTAACCGCGTATTGATTCTCACAATAGCTCGATCAATGCACATTACTGGAATAGGAAATGATCCTTCAAGCAGTTGGTGCAGGGAGCTCCTAACTGGAATAATGCAAAATACCCCACATTCTTGGGCATCACATACACTTCATTGTTTCCCTCCTGTATTGAATGAGTTTTTTACGCAGAACACAACTCCAAAAGAGAACAAGCAAATGCTGAAGAAGGCTGTTGAGGAAGATTACAGAAACTGGACATCTATGTCTAATGAAAACGACATTATAGCTCATTTTAGCGCAGCTGCAACTCCACCTCTATTCCTTTGCCTACTTTTCAAGATGATTTATGAGACAGATGGTATTAGTCCAGTTGCCTACAAGATCCTCGAAAGGATTGGTGCCCGAGGCTTATCGGCTCATTTGAGAAAGCTTAGTGACTACATTGTATTTGAGGTGCAAAACTCTAATGTCGGAGCTCATGTTAACAAATGCGTAGACACCATAAATGATATGATATGGAAATACAATATCGTCACGATCGATCGTCTAGTGCTTTGTCTAGCACTTCGAACTCAAGAAGGCAATGATGCACAAGTAAGCTTCTTTATTGTGCAGCTGGTACTACTTAAGTCTACAGATTTCCGCAACAGGATGAGCGAGTTTGTTAAGGAAAATTCGCCTGAGCATTGGAAGCAGAGTAATTGGCATGAGAAGCATTTGGCATTTCACCAGAAATATCCAGAGAAATTTGCTCCTGATGAATCAGTTACACATCCACCACTTCCTGTTTATTTTGGAAACGTTTGCTTACGTTTTCTACCCGTTTTGGATATTGTTATCCATCGTCTGCTGGAAATAACTCCTGCAGGGAGCACAACTCATTCTCCAACCCCAGTAATCCTGGATCATCTGGGATGCCTCTATAAATTTCATGGTAATTTCTGTTGCTGGTGTTTTAAAGTTCTTTTTTAAGACTTTCTTTTATTGATGTGCCCTTTCTTTCCTAGACCGTCCTGTTACTTATCTTTACAACACTTTGCATTACTATGAACGTAAGCTGCGCGATAATCCAGCGATGAAAAGAACAATTGTGGGAGCTGTTATTGGTTCACTGAAAGATGTTCGTCCAGCAAATTGGGCTCTCACAGAGCACTATCAGTTGTATCTGCAGAAATCCGAAACTGAAGCTGCTCAGTGGAAGCCTGAGTTAACATATTACATAAGCTTACTTCGACGGTTGATAGAAAGTAATTTTAAGAAATTCATCATATTGATCAAATGAATAATTCTTTGTAATTTTGCAGCGATTGACGGGAAGCACTTTTTCTATTCAACTGATTGGAGATTCAATGAATTTCCCAATCCAGCTGCTCATGCTCTCTATGTGACTTGCGTTGAGCTCCTGGCTCTACCAGTTGGACCGCAAAGAGTTGCAAATAGCCTAATGGATGTAATTTCCCGAGGATATACTGTTATTCCACCAACACAAATTCATAATTGGATTAATGCTTTTGGACTAGTGATGTCTAATCTACCGGAATCTTATTGGAATGTTATTTACGATCGATTGCGCGATGTCCTACAAACTCATCACATGACTGAGTGGAAGTTGAGATACTCTCCCTTCGAAATGTTCAACTTTAAGACAAGTAACTTTAGATTGATTTTGACGAATTTTCCATAATCTAAATAATTTCTTTTGTCATTCTAGCCCAACATGCCATGTTGGACAAGACATATGTGTTCATGTTAGCAATGGCTCAGTCGCTATTTCACCATTTTGGAATTGGACAAATTGCAACAATGCCTGAATATATGAAAGACAAGTTGAAACCAATAATTACAACAGAACACCAGTTGATTTACATTTGCCACTTGGTAGGACCTTTTCTGCAACGTTTAGATTATGAAAGACCACGCCAAGTAGCCGAGATAACAGCTCTACTTTACGAATTAGTGGAGAAAGTAGACAAGAGTCAGGGATCCAGTCCATTGCTTTATATGGATTCCATATGCGATCTACTATATCACATTAAATACATGTTTGTGGGGGATAAAATGAAGACTGAGTTGGAAGCAATAATTCGCAGATTGCGTCCAAGTTTGCAGAAGCGACTGAGATTTATTACGAGAATGAATGTTGAGGAAATCGGTGTCGAGAAGACAGAAAACACTACCTCAAGTGCTCCAACTCAGACTACATCAATGTCAGGCCAGATTTCAGCACAAAGTCAAATGACTGGAAATATTGGGGTAGCCACACAGAGAATTTAAAAATATATACCTATAATATTCACAAAATAAATTTTTTCCAATAGAAAGCATTTTTGTTTTACTAATGCATACGATTTTTTTTTAAATATTTAGTACTATTCATTTTCAGAAAACCTCAGTTTAGTACTATTCATTTTCAGAAAACCTGGGCATATACGGACAGTCTTATTTCTCAACACCGAAGTGGTCCTTCACGATTACTGGGGCAATGATGAATTTTGGCGGGCAAGACGTTCAATGCGATTCAATGAAAAGCTCGTGGAAAAGGCTAATGAGTTCCGCATTGAGAACTTCAATGCCACAGATGAATTGGATGCCGTTCAGCGTCCAGAAAAATGGGAGGATGAACGGGAGTATCGAAATGCCGTCGGAGGTGACTATATATGCGCACATCTTCGTAGAGCGGACTTTCTCTATGGCCGAGAACGTACAACCCCGACACTGAGATCAGCTTCTGGTCAGATAAAGCGTGTAGCAAAGATGCTGGGTATCGATCAGATCTTTCTTTCAAGCGATTGTTCAAGATCTGAACTGATGGATCTCTTGGCATTCATGAAGCGCTTAAGAGTATATAAATATCTTCCACCAACGAGAACTGATGGATTGAATGCCCTAAAAGATGGGTCAATAGCAATAATAGACCAAATAATTTGCTCAAATGCAAGATATTTCATTGGGACTTACGAAAGCACTTTTACTTATCGCATTTATGAGGAAAGGGAGATTTTAGGATTTCAACCGCGAACTACATTTAATACATTTTGTAAAAACGAAGATTTGACGGAATGTGAAAAAAATTCACAATGGCCCATCGTTTATTAATAAGTGAATCCTTGTACCTTAAAATAGTGTAAAAGAATCTCAGCTAAAAATATTTATGACCGTAAGTCTTGCAATATTTAAAATTTTAATAATCAAATTATCATACCAATTTTACGGATAGAATTGGGCTGAGATTGAAAATGAAATTTATTTATTCATTTTGTAAAAAAGACATTCGTGAATAAAAATATGTTAATTTTTGAAGCCTGCACGAAAGATTTTAGAAAATTTTTAATCTTAAAATCAAATAAACCCTTATATCTTTCCAATTTTTAATAGATTGACGACACCTAGCAATTTTATACAATTAAATTTGAAATTAAGTTTTTTTCACTATCAAGTGAAAATAATGAAAAATGTCACGAAAAATATAATATTGATTGTGAACTAGCATTAATTGGGCATGCACAATTTATTTTGTTTTTGTACCATTATTTGCAAAACAACGTTGTATCAGATTTTTTTTTAAAACAAATATTTCAAAATCAAAATAAATTGTATGTTCCTTATACTGCTAAATATTAGTATTGTATTAACAATCATGTAGTAAATGTGCATGTTGTGAAGTGAAAATTACGGTGTATAAATCAATAAAAGTGTAAAGTACCATTTTATAAATCAGTCAATTAAATGTGATATTATTTCACAAACTTAGTAAAATAAAAGAGCGTCAAACCAGAGCTGTATTAATGTCTTTTATTGCACGGACTTAAAAAGAGAACAGTTGTTTATTGTCAGGATGTATGTTCGTTTTTTTCGTGTCTCTCTACTAGCCTAAAGGACAAACAGTAACAATTAGGAAGACCCAGAAAACAACATTTATGAAAAATAATTTATGAAAAAAAAACACGCTTAAATCAGACCGATAAATATTTCAATGGACAGGAAGGGAGTTGACCCTCCAACGCTTAAGAATTACTCCAGAATAGCATTACCAAAATCTCATTTACTGAGATAATAAAGATTTTATTTAGTAAAAAATTGCCTTATTACCTTCTATCATTGCCTTCTTACTGGCATTCTTGTGAAGTTTTGAATTCATTTTGACTCTTCATTTCATTATAATTCCCAGTTTTGTGCGATATGTGACGTGACACCAATTTCAATTTTTACTGAAAGGTATGTCGTTCTACTTTAAATGTTTTATTTTAAAAAAATTGAAAAAATAAGTTTGAATTTTAGAAACGATTAAAGTATCAAAAACTTTTATATTTTATCACTTTAAAATGATATCAATGAAAAACACGTGGTATTATTTTGGACTATAAAAATAGCCTAGAAAATATTAAATCACTTTTTTTTTTTAAAATATTTTAAGGGTTGGACTTTAGAGAGGGCTTAGTTGACTCTGAATAAATAGTTTGCTCAATATTCTTTCCAAGGAGAACTATAACACCCCATTGTATAATTCCACCCCGGACTGATTCTGCCCACCCCCCCCCCCCCTTCTCAAATTTCAGTATAGTAAATTTTTATCAGACGTAGAACTCGATCTCTGGAATAAAATATCTTATTTAGTGTGCTTAAGGAAAGAGATGATTATAGATATTGTTCTCCTTCTCAGAGATATTTTTAAGCAAAGCCTGTAAGTTCAAGTGTATATCTTCGAAGGTTTGAGAGTATAGAGGGAGAGCTGACAGGTATTAAAATTACTTCTATTTCCACCATGGAAAACATTTAATATTCCCGAAAAACGGGCAATATATTTGAGAATAGCGAAAATTGAGTTGGAAAGGAAAAGATTAAAATATCAGGTGAAATATAAATCTTATTTTGTATTGATCTTTACACGGAATTTTAAATAAGAAATATCTCCTTCAATTAACATTAAATTAAATGTGTAATGTCTGCATGAGTTGTAAGTAAATAAAAAAAAGAGATGAAATGTAGTTTAACAATTTTTCCAACACACATTTTGTTATACTACATCAATCTTCGCCCTCATCCGTTGTTCAGCTCGCAAAGAGGAGAGAATGAAATCCTTTTAGTTCTTTTTTTTTTCTCTTATTTAATTGCCACCCGGGAGCAAGTCTTTTTTGTCTTCTTTACTAAATATTTCATCCCAAAGGATGCATCTCCATCTTAGAACAATAGCGTACTCATGCCTCCCATCTCAGATTGCTCCTTCACGAAAATCTCAAAGTACTGGTAAATAATTGTTACAGCTAGGAGGATACCCGTGCCAGAGCCAATTGCACCCAGGAAGTCAGCCAGCACGGATAGAGCCCCAATGCAAAGACCACCGAAAGCTGCCGCCGTGGGGATGTAGCGATTGAGTTCGTGGATCATCGAATGATCTCGATGACCTCTCATCACCATCTGCTGCTCCTTCAGCTGCTTAGCTACCTGGATTTCATATAAGGCAAACATTAACATCACAAGGCTTAAATTGCTGAGAGATTGGTGTTTTACACGGTAAATCCATTGACAAACTTTGAGTGAGAAATTTCGAAGTGTTTGCAACCCGGTAATACCTATATGCAACTTCATTGATCTTCTATTTTACACATGAACAAAAATATGACTTCATTTTGGAAATATTTAACACTTAAACGTACTCTATCTGATTTTAAACAAGATCTGAAAATGCAATTTTTGGAATATTTAAATTTGTGCTCTAGACTAGTTAATGATAGTGGAAGTGCCTCGTCTCGAACTGACCATGTATGAGATATTATCTCTTCACATATTCCAAATATCTTTCCTAAATCATCAACACTGTAGCATTATGCAAAATTTTCTCGGAAAGAGAAGATACAACAGACTTCAAACTTTAAGTCATTTTTGAGCCTCCGACACTTAGAAATTTGCAAAACTGCTTTTGATAAAAAGGGAAATTCAATAAAAATCAGACAAAACATATCTTAAACAATTTAAAAGCAGAATATCTTTAGAAATTATGCACTCATAATGGAGCCAAATTTAAATTTCTTGAAAATTTCTTGTTAATGAATCGATTATAATCCTTTGTACACGGAGCATTGGATGGAAGTTTGCAAAAAAATCAAATTGCTTTTATAAAATTTTAAACTGACATAGCTAGAGTAGAATGGAATGTAGCCCTCCATTTGGATTTTAATTTAATAAGTATTTTTATCCCCTTTTTTGTCGAAAAAACCGTTGCCAAAATATTGAAATTGTATTTTTTTTTTACCGTGTACTAAGAAAGAAGAAAATTACTCACATCCTTAGCAGAACTGCCGGAAACATCAATCCACGTCTTGGAGAAGAAGGCGCACGAGCCCAGCATAAAGACAATGTAGAGAAGAGCGTGGATAGGATCAGTGAGAATGTGCCCGACATTCTCCGGCGGGGATAAATAGTAGCACAATCCTCCTATAGGATATGACCTGGCAGGGCCACCACCACCCACATCAGCCCAAACGCCCAGCAAATTGACCAGGAAGTTCCCATGGAACTTCACTGCCAACATCTGTGAGATCACGTAGAGATTTGATACTAGAGCCGATTGAAGAATGATGGGAATATTGGAAGTGTAAAAGAGTTTAATGGGATAGCTGCTGTACTGCCCTCTGTATCTTGCTGATTTTATGGGCAGATCTACTCTGAAGCCCTGGAAGTAGATGACAATGGCGAAGACCAGCACTGTGGCCAAGAGGTTCATGAGATTTGGCAGATTTTGCCTATAGAAAGCCTCCCGGAGAGCTCGAACTTTATCCTGACGTGTGGCCAGAAGGTGAAATAGAGCAATAACAGCACCCTCAAATTCTGTTCCGCGTCCAGTATTGACTGTGGTCGGTGAGAATGCCTTCCAAACAATTGTCTCGCAGATATTTGTTGCAATGAACAGGGAGATTCCAGAGCCCAATCCATATCCCTTTTGGAGGAGTTCATCCAGCAGCAAGACAATTAGACCCGCTACGAATAGTTGAATAATAATCAGGAGACAGACTCCAGCTCCAATCTCTGATGGCTCTCCATACATTCCAGTCATGACATATACAATGGCCTGGCCGACCGTGATCACCATACCAAAGAGCTTCTGGGCACCATTGAACAGTGCCCTGTCTTTTGGTGTATCACCCACTTCGATAATCTTAGCTCCGGCCAGAAGTTGCATGATCAATCCGGATGTAACAATTGGCGAGATGCCCAATTCCATAAGAGTTCCACGATTTGATGCCAGAATAACACGAATCCAGTAGAAGGGATCAGCTGAATCTGAGCTCATGATGCCAAAAAGAGGGATTTGGCAGCATACCAAAAAGATGAAGAGTGTTATGGCTGTCCATAGCACCTTTTCCCGGAATTGGATCTGTGAGCATAGGTAAAATGAGGTTAGGATATCAGCCGGGAGAATCCCTTACATAAAATTCTCAAATACCCTTCCAAAGAGTATTTAAATTAACAAAATCTTCCTCTGACAATCTCCTACATTTAAGCAATCTCTGATATACCCTGAAACTGCTCCTGTACACTCACCTTCCTCTCTGGCTTGGCAATCTCAGGTAATATGCTACAGAAGGGTTTTATCACCTCCAGGAATTTTACTGAAAATAGGACATGGTTAGTATATTAATTCCCTAAGTATCCTATCCAGGACTGAGTCGCTGTAGTTAAAGGATTCTGGAATTACGGTAAATTCTCACACTGTGTTGTATACGTAAGCAAAATTATGGGACTCTCCCAACGCAATTTTTTGCCCAAATTCCCATGAATTTACACCAAATCCCACAATTCCTGCTACAGCTTCAGTTCTGGGGGCTCCCCTACTTACTCCCCATGGTGGCAGATTTCTGGAAATTACACTAGAAAGTGAGAAAATCGCTGGAGAAACTTGATCACTGCACGACTGTTTGAGAACTTCTTGTCGGAATCGCGAGGAGAGAGCTCGCGCAAGTTTTGACACGATGGGCTACGTGGCCGTAACTCGCCTCCAAGTCGCCGGGCGCCACCACGTGGAACGGCCAGTTTGCGAAGTTCATTAATCTTTCGACGAGTTTTTCGTCTAGAAAGTTTGTTTTTACTTTGCATACCAAACCATTGATAAAGAGAGGCTCTTTTTGAGAAAATTCAGTGATATCATATGGAGAGTCCACGAATACTGTTATTGTTCAGTGGTAAAAGAAAAAGTGGCAAGGACTTTCTCACTGAGAATCTGCTTAAGATGTAAGAGAATTAAAAAAATAAGGTGACGGCCATAATCACGTTTGATTTTTTATAGGAGGAGTTCTATTGTAATTGACTAATAAACTTAAAATTCAATAACAGTAGAAGTAGTATTTTGTTTGTCCTAGGTCCTAATCCTAACTATACGCAATTGCTATGTACGGTAGAAATGAAAGAAACACATTAGAACTATTTTTTTTTATTAAAAGAGCGCAACATAAAAATATTTTTTTTTACCCAAAGGAATAATTAGTAACAAATAAATTAAATTTTGCACATCAACTCAATCGGGTATAAAAATAATTATATGAACAAGCTCTCTAGAATCACAAGGGTACTTATTAAATCACACTGGCATATTATTCAGCTCAGATTTGCATATGAAAGATTCTCAATAATTCAATTCCATGAAAATTAAATTCGTTACGTGGATTTTTTGTTTACTCTTTTCCTTTTATAATAAGAATAAGTTATCTTTTAACGAAGGCTTTCTGCCTTCACCTTCATTCACAATTTGAATTTCAGATTAGGCACGGAAAAATGCGAAATTGTTCGAATCTCTGAACCAATAAAATCCTTCTGGGCCAAAGACAAGAACCTAAACCTCAAAGAGCTCCTAAGCGATGGTCCATACAAAGAACTCCACCGTAAGGAAATGATTGTTTGGAGTGAAGAACAACGAGCGAAGGATTATGGGATCTTCTGTCGAAAAGCCATGCAACAAGTCACAAAACCTATTTGTATCGTTAGCGACATCCGAAGGAAAACCGATATCCTTTGGTTCCAAGAAAATTATCCTTCACAGATGCTTAGAGTTCGGGTTGAGTGCTCAGATAGCACAAGAACTTCCCGAGGCTGGAAGTTCCAGTCGGGAATTGATGATGCAGAATCTGAGTGCGACCTAGACAACTATTCCAAATGGGATCATATAATAAACAATGATCAAGCTGGGAAGAGCGTCGAAGAAATCCTATCTCCTCTCCTACAATCAACAGATTTTTGACAAGTATGATAAATTACAACACAAAAATGTGAGCGGTATTTAAAAAAAAATCAAATTTGTACATGTAAAAATAGGTAAAACAACGATATGGTTAGCAAAATAATAACTTAATAAGGTAGTGATAAACAAGTGAGGGACTTTTTGATTAATTTATTCTCAGGTATTTAGATATTTTTCAAAGAAAATTATTTTTTTTTTATTTTACACTATATATTTCATTAAATTCCTAAGTATACCCAATTTATTTAGTTGGTTTAATAGCTACGGTTAATGTAATATTTTGGTATAATAGGAAATAAAAGTATTTTTTCACCTACAATTTTCTTTGAATATACAGAAAACATTCAATTTAGATTTAGACAAAAAAATTTCACCCGACTTGGAGTGTGAAAAAAACCAGAAAAAAAACGAAAGTAATTAAAAAAAAAGTCGCACCTAGAGTAGAAAAAATGAGTCTGAAAAATTGGGCTAGTCATCAATTAATGACGGCTGATCTCTTATCTCGGTTCTTGCTTCTGGATATTGTACGAGCCTTGAATGCAGCTGCATTGATGAGATGCTTCTCCAGCTTGCTCTGTTTTGATGCCACATTCCCAATGGGCAGAAGTTTCTCACCCAACTGCAGAACATCTCGCAGAAAATCATTCTCAGCCAGATGCACGTTGATTCCCGAACCAATAGCCGAACAGACAGCTGTGTATTGATGATGCATGGACCAGGTGTTGAGTACCAGTGTTTCTTTTCCAAATCTCACATTGATTTCCGGAGATATTTCATCCTAAAAAGTCATCTTAATGTGTCAGAAAAAAAAACCCTCCTTCTCTTCCCAAAGACTTCTTTTACCTCAATGTATCTTAGAACATCCCTAAAAGTAGCCCTCTGTGTTTTCCTATCCCTCTTCGCTCGGAACTTTTGTGAATCTGTGGCTAGTTGCTTTGTCATGTCAATCAAATCTGGCAGATGTTCATCCATAAAGTCCTCATCATGTATTCTCCCACACTCCAGTACCAAAGCTATCGCCTCTCCAGCCGTCATTCTCACTTCCAAATGTGGTGAACGCAGCATTCCAATGAGATTTGGCAGAGTTGGCAGGAGAGTTCGCTCCTTCATAAATGAAACAAAGTCACCAGGTGGCAAAAGTGTCAATAGCAAACTCCAAGCTCCCAGAGCAGCACTGTGAAGTACAGCAGCCTCAGCGGAGGCTGAACTCGGTGTATGATCCCCCTTGAGATAGCTGCCACAGAAGATAGACTCAAAATTCTTCATATGACTCAAAATATCTCCAATGTTGTCTTCACTCAGAAAATTGATCAAACCCAGGGCTGTGCAGCACTAAAAATTAATTTGTATGGATTGTTATTTGTCAGGTAAACTAATTAAATTTAGCAGTTAATGTATCTCTGGCAGTCAGCTGAATAAATTTGCAATTGTGAATCCACAAAAAATATGCTACACAACTTGTCTTGTTGTTTTGGCATAGACGGAATATTTCCATCAGAACAGCCATGCCACGAGCAATTTGAGACATAAATTGACTTTCACTATTACTTTTGTGCCGAACTTTTAGCACCCTAAGAAAGTATTGTATTTTTTAATTATACTAAAACATTTATTAATTTATAAAGCTATTATTTGTTATTTTATACGAAAAATCGTTAAATGCACTCAAAATATCAAATATCTTTATTTCAAATGGCAAAAGAAAGAATTACATGCATTTCAAACCATCTCTGTTTCTAAAACACGAACTCTTTTAAAATGATTAAAAAAAACAAGTACTTTTGATTAATCAAATAACAGTTTACAAAAAAGACATATTTTCCTCTTGATAGAAAATTGAATTTCAGCATAGACGAATTGATAACATTCATGTTCAAGTGGTGTTAATAGTATTATCAAATCAATCAAATGCAAATAATCTTATCATTAATTATTATTATTTTCCTCAGAATTCACTTTTTGCCAAATTTTTTTGTTTTAATCATTCGCTAACAAACTATATTATGTGGCTTTCATTCATTTCATTCATTCTGCCTTTACTTGCTTTCAATTGTGAAATTATCAAATTGCACAATTCAATCAAATACCCACTGACCAAGATGACTCACCTTTGCTCTCGCTTCATAAGACACAGAATTGTCCTGGGCAGTGACAATGAGCGTCTGATTGAGCCCTTTGGGGATAATGTCGTCTCCAGCCAACTGGATACTCAGCAATGGCGCCAATTTGGCTGCATTAGCCTGTTCTGCTCCCTTCCCACGTCTCAGTGCCTTCTCGATAATATCAATGAGGGTGATCTTTCGGTCATCAACAGTGTCTGGCATAAAACGCAGCATAAGAATCTCACAGGCAGCTTGAAGTGCTCCTAAGCGTGTCTGAATGGACTTCTCTTGAGCATTTTCAAGAGCCTGAACAAATTTCTCTTCATATCTCTCTGTGACACTTCCTATATCATCAGCCCCATCTTCGAGACTTCCACCACAATCGTCTGACTGCATAGAGATGACACTGGCATTGTCATTGAGCGACTCGTCGTCCGAATGGTCAACCAGGCGACCTGAAGAAGCGCGCGAAAGGTATTAAAATGTGTTATGAAATCATTTAGTAATTAATGAGTCATCCCGCCTCCCGCCCACAATCCTTTCCCTGAGGCAACTTCTATTGCACCATCCCGTGAAATTTGATTCTTAGCACGTAAGTGACGTCACAACGGGGGCTCTAAGCCAAATCTAGCAAGTCACAAGGTCACACCGTGATCCAAGGATGATCAACCCAGGTGACCATGAGATTATTTCTTTCAAAGCTAATATACCCCTGGATTCCCTTAGGTTTATTTCCCTTGCAATTTCCTGGACAGAAAAGAGTGCCACGCATGAGAAAAAATTCTCTTGATTTTGTATGAACACGTGCCCAAAAATCGATAATTAACGAGACAAAAGCTCAGTGAAAGTTGCTTAATGTTGCGAAAAAAAAGAACAATTACTCACCTTTTCCTCGTTTTGTTTTATTTTTCGGCATTTTTCTCACTTTTATCCTCAGAGTATCAATTGTACTGCCTGAAGCCACGAAAACACAGGAAAAACCCACAATAGACACAAACTAAACTGAGAAAATTTCGATGAAAAAAAACTTCCTTTTGTGTTATAACAGATCGTGGATGGCGAGCCTCAGAAATTTTCACTGGAGCTCTGTGGCTACAATCAAGAGGATTTCGCTATTGAATGTCTGTTCTCACGTAAAAGCACACTTTTTATATCAAAACTAGGCAGAAATTGATCGCGATAGTCATTGGAGATAGTATTTTTCACACAATTTACCATTTTACACCAAGTCGCATCCAAAAAATGGAGAAATAATGTGACATTGACTGTTATATCAACTAAAATGTTGTATTCCAGATAGCGCTGCAGTGGCTGGATATAACAGTTCTACTACACACGCATATCAATACACTATCGCTTCCATTGTCACTTTTAATGGCGTCTGCTGGGTGGAAGGATCAATTTTGCGCATTTTCTCAATTATTTCATTCAAATATCTGCATTTTACTATCCCAAACGATACTCACACTATACCACAAGAGGCAAGTATCTTTTTTACCAATAAAATTTGATGTTATCTATAGAAATTTCCATTAAAACGTTTGCAGTTGGAGAGAAGACATTTTCGGTACGGAAAGTCTTTCAGGAACCTCTATTCATCATGAGTTCACAGAGAAAAGTATTGAAACGCGAAAATTTGAATTATATCGACTTACTACAGCAGACCATTGAGCACAGTGAGGGTCAGGGGGATCCTCTGTCAGAGCAGATAATTGAGGAGGACATGGGAGTGGATGAATATGAGAATGAAAAGAAGGTTGACTTGGACTCTTTTGAGGTCAGCGTTGACAATCAGTATGAAATTTCTGCTGATGCAAGAACTGGAGCCAAAGGAGATGGTAAGAATAATTCAAAGTAAATGAGGCTTTCCATCAAAATAATATAAACTATATTTCCAGCAGATTCAGATGATGAAATCAGGATTGTACTCAAAAGAAAGAAGCCAAGGGGAAGCGGCAGTACCTCGGACAGCAATCAACTTAATGACATCTATATGCTGCTTCTTAGCATGGACAAGAGGATATCGAGTATCGAGAGGTGGCTAAAGAGTACAAATACAAATCCAGTGGTTGTCAGCAATACTTCAATGGTCACCAGATTTCTGCCTATGAAAACTGTTCAGGAACTCAAAGATTTTGATGAGATGTTGAGTGAGGCAGACTTTGAGGTGGCCTTTGTCAATTTTGTCCAAAATGCTGAACTCAAGGACATGATGGATGACAATCTAATCATCAATTTTAACTATAGCGGAGTCCATAGGAAGCTAGCCCTCAAGAACTTTAAATTTATTCAAGTTTGGAAAGATAACTCCAACTTGCCAGAGACAGAGTTCGCCAAGAATCTCAAGATTGAAATTGGAGCTGCTCACAACAGGCATCACAGTCGTCAAGCTCGTCTAAGGAAATCCAATACCGGAACATAAAATGATTTAAAATTTAATAATGAATTTAAAAATGTCAGAGAAAAAAATCAGGAGAACTTCAGAAATACGTTGGATTTATAAAAATAAATTTGAAAATGAGGATTTGAAATAAACCCACTTTTGAAGCGATTATAAAATAGCGTTTTCAATTGATAACCTTGAGAGTCATGATCAGTCGGGTGAAGCTTTCCCAAACAATAATAAACAAAAATGTCGTCTCGATATTTTAAGAATAAATTCTCTGATTTTGATGGAAATTCTGTAGTCCAGGTGGACAAGAATCGTGTGTGTGGCCTCGTAGAGGAATATGTGAGTGCTATCTTAGCTAACACCAATGATTCTAGGCAAGATCACCGTGGAGATTTGTATGTGGGTGATGCCGGGATTGCCTACATGTTTTATCGCATCTACAAGTCTCCAGTGTTGAAGGATAAGATTCCAGGAGCTCTTAATCTAGCGCAGCAGTATATTGAGAGGGCCAGGAACAATGCCAGGCACTATGCCAAACGATCCGACGAGAGATGTGCTTTTCTTTGTGGAAATGCCGGAATCTACGCAGTTTCCGCAGCGATTTCCCATGAAAGCGGCAACCAGAGTCAATACCAAAAAGATTTGGATTGCTTTTCTGCCGGTTTTGCAGCCTGTAAGCCCATAAATTTCAACAAATATGGATCTGATGAGGTACTAGTGGGCAGAGCCGGTTTTCTGAGTGGTGTTTATTGGCTGCAGAAAACCCTTCCGGCGACCCCATTTACTTCTGATCAAATTCTCGAGATTTGCGAGTCCATGATTCAGAGTGGGATTGAATATAGTCACAGAAATACCTCAACCTTACCCTTGATGTACGAATATCACAACAGTGAATATCTGGGTGCAGCTCATGGAGTCTGTGCTATTTATCACATGCTCCTAAATTCGAGCTGGTTTGATAACATTCAATCTGGAGCTGCCCCAAAACACCTCAATCTTATCAAAGATTCAATCGATGGATTTCTGGCCTATCAAGATTCCGAAGGAAACTTCCCAATAACTCTGGACAACACAAGAGAGAAACGTCTGGTGCACTGGTGTCATGGAGCTCCGGGAGCTGTCTATCTCCTGGCCAAATCCTACTTAGTCTTCAAAGATGAGAAATACTTGAGAGCCTGCAAGTTGGCGGCTGACTTGGTTTGGCGGAAAGGATTACTACTAAAAGGTCCTGGTATTTGTCATGGAGTGGCTGGAAATGGCTATGTCTTCCTTCTACTCCATCAACTCACCCAAGACCCTAAATATCTCTACAGAGCGATCAAGTTCATGGAATTCCTATCTGATCCAGAGTTTCGGCAAAATGCTCGGACTCCTGATCGTCCCTTCAGTCTATACGAGGGCATTGCTGGAACAGTATGTTTCCTGGCTGATTTACTGGAACCAGAAAAGGCAGCATTTCCCTTCATGGAAGTTTATTGAGCAAGAAAATACTGCATTTAAATTTATAAATTTCTTTGTTACTTTTGACCCCATCCCAAGTTGTACTCCAATTTGTGGCTAAATTTATTAATAAATGTGCGCTCCCTAAAATTAGATAGCTGTCTTTTGCGTCTCAGTCTCTGTGTTGCTTAAACTCTTGGCAAGGAATTGTTCGACATTTGGCCAAATGGCATCACTAGTCTTTCCCCAGAACTCCACAATTATTCCCTGATTTTTGTAGTACTCTAACACTGGCTTCGTGATGCTGTCATAGATCTCCAGACGTTTTTTTACAGCATCTGGATGATCATCTGGTCGCTGTACAAGATCTTCTCCAGTTTCATCATCCTTGAAGGGCACTTTAGGCTCATTGAAGCCAATATTGTAGACTCTTCCACTTGGCAAGTGAATCCAACGACTCTTGGCCCTTTCGATAATCACCTCATACGGGACATTGAGATTAACGACAGCCTCCAGTGGCATCACCGAGGACAATTTCTCAGCTTGTGGCCTGGTTCTTGGAAATCCATCCAGGAGAATTCTCGGTTCTGTTTTCTCACTCAGTTTATCAGCCACACAGGATATTATCAAATCATCTGGTACCAATTTACCCTCATTCACATACTTTGCTGCTTCTACACCCAACGCCGTTTTCTTATCCATATTCCACCTCAGCAAATCTCCACTGGAAATATGCTGGAAATTGAACCTTTTTACAATTCGACCAGAAATGGTGCCCTTTCCTGAAGCCGGAGCCCCAATAATCAGCATACGAAAAACTTTTGACATTTTTTCAGTTACTTCGCGCGCGTCTAAGGAAAACTGTCCCGTTGATCTAGAGTCCAAAGTTAATCTCGAACTGCAATTAATGCACCAATACAGCTACATATTTATAGTTTTATTGTTCGGTTCGTTGACATTCGTTTAGATTAATTTTCTGTGACATATCATGTGATGATTTTATTGAAAACTTACTAATAAAGTACAATGACGACCAGTGGAAAAGATTCAATGCAAAATTACAGAATGCATCTAAGAGATTCATCAATAAATTAAAAAGAAATACTAATTATAATTTATCAAATCAAAATGTAAACAAAACAAATTCCATTTCAAACCTCAGTAAAGTTTTGACATACTTAACACAATAAAGTGGTGAATATAACTTTGTAAGAAAGTTTGTGCAAAATTTACAAAGTCAACAGTGTGTCTTTTGTCGCCAAAGAAAAATCACATTTTCTAGTGAAAAAAGACCAGTTAGTGGGTTTTACACAACATAATTCGATAAATAAGGTTTGGAATTTTCAATTTTATATAAATTAAACATATTTTTAACATTGTAAATAGACAAAAAATGCGATAAATATGGCAAGGTCGCCATCTTGTCAAATCTGCTTTTTCGACAGCGTGCATAATTTTACAGGATTACTATTGTAAAACAAAAACTAATAAGTTTGAAGTTTGTTTTTCTATTAATTAAAAAATATTCATTGATAGAGGCCTCTTTAGAAAATGTTCACTTATATGTTTCTAGTGCCGTAGAGGATTTTTGCGCAGAAGGGGCGCAACCGGCGACTTTGTGTCCTAAGGTTTTTTTTTTAAAGACCAAAAAATTAAATAAAAGAAATATTAGAGCATTGAAAAGTTTATTGAAAAAAGTGCAAGGAGAGTTATGGAATAAAATTTTGGTCAGTAACCGCACAAAGTGAGTAAAATTTTACATTTTTATAGTAAAAGATACAGTATTGTGAAGGAAATAGTGATGCAGATTTTTTTCTACAAAGTATTTAAAAACTGTAAACCTTAACGCAGGATAGCACGGTAGGTTGACTTCCTTTTTTTAAGAATCGGATATTCACACGGCCAAGACAATAGAACAATGGGAAGATTTACTCTTCCATTTAATATTACATATAAATTAAAGATGGAGTAATGGCTTCCAAAAAAGGAAGAAAAAGCGTCCCAGGCTTTGCTAGTTTGCTAGAAGCTAGTTCATTACTTTACGGAATTGGCTTAACCTTGTCAGGAATTCCAAGACCTTTCTAACGAGACCAAATATGATACATTTCAGTTGAGAAATACACTCTCTACAGCCTTTTTAACCTTTGACCTTGAAAACCCGTTTTTAGGAATGTTCCAACTGTATTTTCGTATATGGACGAAATGTGTACCTGGACAACCTTTAAAATAATATCGAAAAACAAAAAAAAAATCGCACGATGCATTTTCGAGTAATTCAAAAAATATAGGTTTGGAGTAGAAAGTGTACATTTTTGGGATCAAAAAAAAATCGAGGGATTGCTGCTCTCTCTGTGGACTTCGAGCAGTAATACGAAAATACTTATCAGTCAATTTTACAATGAACTTACAGATCGCATTCACTTTTATCTTCTTTAATTTAAAGTTTCGAAGATTAATTTACTAGAAAGATATGATAAATTGAACTAAAATAGAAATTATTAATTAGTCATAAAGTGTCTGTCATAGGAGTTTAGGGAGTTTAGAATCCAAGTAGCTTAGGATTCTGAATTCACCAAGTATTAAGACAACACTTATTTTAAAACTATAAAAAATCGAAATGTTTATTAAAAAAAAACAAGAACAATAGCGTTACTATTTCCAGCACGATATTCAACTGATTTAAAGTCTTCAATATTTTTATGTCGAATATTCAATGATTTTCTCTATATTTTTAGACGTATTTTCCTATTTTGATAAAAAATAAAAATAAAGTGACAATGGGCAGTGAACCACTGTCCTCAAAGTTAATTGAAAGAGCTCTAAATTACCATGGGATGCCCCTCCAGAAAATTTGGGAGGGTGAAAGGGGAGAGAGTGACTTGGGAAAATTGGGCATTCACAATCCCGACTACACAATCTATCAGCAACGTCAAAAGAATCTCACATTTCAAGATCGTGCTAAGCGTCTTAAGCTTCATCAATTCATGTCCAAAAATGCAACACAGCTCTTCAGTGAGAAATTGGTGGAGAGCAATAATGTGATTGTTATTGAGGATGATGAACCGAAAAAAGGTGATTTTACAAATGAAAAAAAATATGACTTAAAAAAATCTAGCAACATTTATAAATTTCGTGAAGAAACAATCACTGTGGACACATATTGCAGATATTTCCACACAACTGCCCCTACTTGAGACACTTCTACCCGCGGATAAGACTGGAAGAACAAAGCACTTTTTTAATGTAAGTTTAATACCAATATATAATTTATATTAGTAATAATGTCTGAACACTGAGAGAGAAAAACAAAAGATTTGAATTGAATCGTTATAAATTCTATTTTTTTTAAACTTGGAATTGTAACCCTTTGAAGACTGGTGACACAAAAATAATATTTTTTCTCACTTAAAAGTTTTTATAATGAAAGATTAACACCAATTAATACATAAAAAATAATGAGTTTTAGTTTAGTTTTTCAGACATTGATCATTTTGGAAAAAATGCGATGTCTTCAAAATGTTTGCAAAAAAATATTCTCTACCCGCTAGTAAAATGTTCCTTGATACAAAATATATTTTTAATTGGAATAATATTGACACGTTCTATTGTTCTATTTATTTTAGACTTTTTTCTTTCAGTGAACAGTGAACCAATAGAAAGCTAATATATTGATTCCTATTGATTTCAATATTTGAAATAAAATAACATACTTTTGGCTTAGACTTTCTAAAGCATCTCTATATTATTTTTTCGTATTTGCTGAGATTTTTTGAATGAAATTTTTGAATAACATTTTGTGTTTTTGACAGAACATCAAACCTAAAGATGTGGTATTTGGTACAATAATGAGCAAGTCAACTCCCGGATATATTGTCAAAGTAGCTTGTAGCACTGGATCTCTCAATAGATTCGTCCAAGACTTAACAATCAGGGTAAAAAAATGTAAAAAGAAAACGTGTATAGATTTGTCTTTAAAAACTTTTAAAATTCTTTTAGGCTTATTTGCCATTTTCAAATACCTACTCAGCTGATAAGAAGACTGTCAATCGATCCCTAGCCCAAGGAATAGTAGTTTGTTGTGAGGTACAAGAAGTTACTCCGGATACAGAGAAATTGGTGTGTGAAATGAAAGGAAATACCTGGATGATTGGTGACAAAGAGTACACGACAGGTGTTATTGCCCCAGAAAATTTTCCTGATTTCTACAAGTAAGTTTGCAATAAATACTGCATGCAAATAAGCTCACTTCTGTATTTCAATTCCTATTGGAAACACTGTCCTTTATACCTTAATTTAAAAAAAAAATTTAAAAAAAAGGTGGTGAAAGAGTGTATGACTTTAAAAAACATATTTAGAAAAAAAAAATAACAAATGTCGGTGGACACAGAAATAATAAAATGATAGAAAATATAAAATAAAAGTATCTTCTTTTCTTTTCAGTTCAATTTATAAAAAAAATGAACAGAGATAATTTGGATTGCCATTTGTTCAATCCAAATTGATCTTCTTTTGAGCAAAAAGCATAATATAAAATATGAGAGAAAAAATATAAGAAAAAAATCTCCCAAATTTTCAATCATCAAAAATGAAATGAATACATGAGAGAATTTCTGACAAAGAGGATGCGAAAGACGAATATTAGCATAAAAATATATTATGTAGTAACTTGCAGGTATTCAAGGATAAAATACAATTTGAAAAAAAAAACAAGTGAAAATGAAAGAAAAATGATTTCGATATCATTCTTATGTGGTATATCAACTGGGAATGCTAAAAGACGCATGTTTTGTTCTTTCTCTTTTTTTTACCAAAAAATACTATAGGGTTACGTTGGAAAAGAAAAGTTTAACTTTTGAGGAGGTGTTGCAGTCTTCACCGAGCTTCAATAATCCATATTGTGAGGAATATTTGTTCGAAAGTGTTGGTCTTTCCTCGACTGAACATTATACCATTATGTCAAGTCTGCGAGGAAGATTTCCTCAGCAGGAATATTCCAATGAATTACGTCAAGTACAAGCCAGCAAATGTGCTTTTCGGTAAGAAAATACATTTCTCAAACGCAGGATTTCAATTAGAATTATTAAGATATTTCTCCTGCAGATCGGTTGCTGAGGGTATTGAACATTTTAAGGTTGGTCGACATAATGAAGCATTTCAGTGCCTCAACAAAGCTCTCAACATCGATCCGCGCAATGTTGAAGGATTGGTGGCACGTGGAGCTTTGTACGCTAACAGTGGATCATTCAAAAAGGCAGTAGATGACTTTGAAACAGCCCTCAAGCTGAATCCCAGTCATGCTAATGCCAGAAAATACATGGGAGAGACACTTGTTGCGCTAGGCAGAAGTTATGAGGAAGAGAATAAAATAGATGAGGCCAGAAAGGCGTATCAGGACTGTTTGGTCATCATTCCACACCATGAGGAGGCTCTGAATTCTCTAGAATTCCTCAAGAACCGATCGCAGAAGCCATCAATGTTGTTTGAACCAGGCGAATTGGAACTTCCAGGTGGGCATCAATTTTATTACTTTAACTTATATTTCGGTTGATAATGTTAAAAATTTCAACTAATATTTTTTTTCTGTGATTGACAAAAATACCTAACGGTTTGAGATATTGATTTTGATGTATTTAGTGATCCCCTCAAAAAGTTGACATTCATTGCAAAAACATATTTTCATGGATCAATCTCAAAGAGAAACACCAAAGACCAATATATAATTGAACATTTTTTTTACGTTAATTGGAACAGCTTCTTAAACGAATTAAAATCGATTATGAATACCGAAAAATACCTAATTGTAAAGAAAATAGTGTTTTTCTTTATGAAAAACTAAAAATCTTTTATGGCTTCAACAGCTCTAAACTTCAACACTAAGACAATGGGAGAGAGGAAGCTGGATGATGTCTTGGGTGGGAATTCGAAGAAGGACAAGAAACTCAAGAAGAAAAAGCCTAAGGCAAAGTCTAGCAAAAAGTACAGCTCATCGAGTGGTTCCAGTAGCGAATCTAGCGACACCAGTGAGTCCGACAGCGATTCATCAAGCGATAGCGATTCATCTTCATCATCTGGTAAGCTAAACTATGCACGTCTCATGGTTAATGTTTTTTATAGAAAGTGACAATGTTTTAGCAAGATAAAAATCTTAATGGGTAAAATTGTAATCAGGTTCGGATGATTCGCACAGCAAGAGGAAAAAAAGTTTGTCCAAGAAAAAGCGAGAAAAGTCCATGTCACCGCTCAGCAAGAGAATGGCTTTGATGAGTAACGTTAGTTCTGGAAATGACCCTTCTAGCTATCAATTCAATCAGCCCTATTTGGGAACTGAATCCGTGCCTCAGGCTCCACCACCACCATCCGTTGTGGATGACTATGAATTGAAGGTGCGTCAGTTTCTGGAGATAACGCGCGATGAAGACAACTATGAAGAGAAGGTGAGGAAATTTGTGGAAGAAGCTTCAAAGTATCGAAAAGAGAGGAAGCTGATGGAAGAGAAGAATCGCAAGAAGAAGAAGAAGGATGGAAAGAAGTCTAAAAAGGAAAGCCGCAAGAAGCGTAAAGAAAAGGAAGAAAAGCACAAGAAGAAAATAGCCAAAAAGGACAAAATTGAGCTTGATGAACTGGAAAACAAGAAGCTACGTGAAGCTCTCAAGTAAAGATTTTTTTTTTAAAAATAATTTCATGAACACTTTTTTGAACGGTTTTTCATTTATAGGATTTTCGAAAAATTGCCAGTTTTGGATGAATTGGGTTCGAAATTGTCCTCGATCTATGGAAAAGCATCTGATGATGGAAAATTCGATGATGAGTAAGTATTCCGTCAACTGTTTTTTTTTTTTTAATAGAAAAACTAAACTTTAATTTTGCAGTTCGAAAGGTAAAATGAAGCGTCAAACACCAGAGAAGGATTATCCGGATGGAAAATGGAAGATGATCTTCACCAAAGATCAAAAGAGAGGAGATATGAAGCCATCTACTTCTAAGGGAATTATGTCTAAACAATATCCATTTATGGGTGATTCTGAGGATTCTGACCATGAAGATAATAACCTGGGTCAACCCACACAGTCAGCTTCATCCTCAGGCTCTTACTACAAGGCCCGGGATGACGATAAAAGACGCCGATCCAGTCCACATGCTCAGAAAAAGTATGAAGCCACAAAGGCATCGGCAAAGACAACTCCAGTAGTACTGGATAAATTTGGGAGTTTCCGTCTGGCCACAACTGATCGCACATCCCCCAAAGCCATAGGACAATTCCAGCGCAAGAGTCGCAGTCGCTCTAAAAGTAGGAAGCACAGCAGTTCCAGTCACTCACGCTCACGAACTCCGCCAAGGCGTAGGTCCCGATCTCTAAGCTATCCTAAGAGGCGTTATAGCCGCTCTCCTTCACGTTCTCGATCCCGGTCCTACAGATCTCGCAGTAAATCGTATTCGCGCAGTCGATCACGATCTCGCAGCGGCGATCGTCACAGATTTGATAAGAGAAGTTTCCGTGGAGGGTACGATCGCGATCGTGGTTCCGGCTTCTACAAATCACGTTTTAATCCGCGTGGGGGTTTCCGGGGACGCGGTGGAAGCGGTTTTCGTGACACTAGGGACTTCAGGGGTAGAGGAAGAGATCGTCCATTTAGGCCAAGGGGTGGCAGGGGTGGATATATCCCGCGGGGAAGAGATCATAGGGATCGTCGATACGATCGAGATGGAAGTTATGACAGGAACAGCGATAGAGAAAGCAACTATGAACGCAGGGATAGATTCAGTAGGAGATCGTCCAAGGAGAAACGTAGAAGCAACACTCCGCCAAAGGTCAGTGAGAAGGGGAGAGATGATGATATGACCACATCAGCACTTACAGGTGACAACTGAGTTGCTGATGATCCTGTTTTTCTAACAACACATAAACTTTCAATGTAATTACTTATTGCAGTTATCAAACAGTCCTAGAGATAGGCTATTAACAACTAAAATTAATTCACTAATGTGAAATAAATATTCTTGAAATCTTAGATGTTTGAATTCTTGTTCTTGTAAATTAAAAATTTTTGGAAATTATTTTTAATGAGAAGGAAATTTTGGTCCCTGTAACCGAGCCTGGAGAAATCCTTCGGTCTGGTAAGTTAAAAAATTTGGCATTTTTATAACTTATGGGTACAATCGATATGCAAGGTCATGTTATGAGACAATGATGGGGCTTCATAGTTTAGAATATGACTCACTATCTCGTTAGGTGATAAGGATTTTATACAGCCATGGATAAATCATTAAAAGCAAAAAAATCAAAATTTCGATGTTTATTAAAAACTAGACGATATGCATTTCCACAAGAACAACACGACCAATCCTACAATCTTTCTCCGAATTACCCTAACACGATCTATAAATGATAAAAACTTTAACAATACAATCAGCATTATTATTCCTAATTCTCAGTTCGCAATATTTCTTATAGTGACGTCACTTCCTCCAAACTAGACCTTAGGACCAAAATATTGGTTTAAAAATATTTATATAAATTAATTTTCATTAAACTTAGGTAGACTAAGCTGAAAGTTTAGTGAGTAAATTTTATGCCTTTAAAATCAGATTGACGCAAGATACTTTGTCTCCAAAATTAAACACGTTACTTGAATTTGCACAAATTTTCAGAATACTTGTAGGGGAAAGCGCGCTACCTTCGGACGACTCAAGCTTCGGACAATTCAATTTTTCTCTGTGATCCTTATGGATTTCGCCCATATCTCTTTTCTGAAAATTTGACGTATTGGACTAGCTATTAAAATTTAACATTATAATGGGTTAAAATTAATTTATAATACATTGAAAAAAAATATTTGTACGATGCATAAATCGTCCGAAAGTAACGCGCTTTCCCCTGAAGAATGTTCAATTGCCATAAGCGGTCTTATTGTTTTTTTATTGAGTAGCATTGGCGACTAATCGACTCATCAACGTTATATCACGATATCCTGTGGTTTGACTTCTTTTTCCCTGGACACTAAATTTTTCGGGATTTCACGGCCTATGACATATCCAATGCAAGTAACCCAAAATCAATATTGAACTCGATCTTTGAGTTCGAGCAATAAAATTTGCAGAGGATAATAATTGATTGTCATAGTTGAGAGAAAATGTATAAAATCTATTGTACTTTCGACTGTGAGATACAACAGAACACTCGATTAGATATATAGTTTTGTATTGAAGAGGATGTTTTGTTCTCCATGGCACTTTTCACTGGTGCAGACAATAGTCCAAATACAGGGAGACGAAACACTTGAGAAGCAGATAACTGAATAGCCAAAATGACACCCTCAAAAATCTAACAATTCGCGACACTTTTCCTCGACTTTTGATTTTATCAATCAAGATAGTATTGATTGGTGAATATTTTTAGTGGGAAAGATCTAAGTCTCAAGACTGCAAAAATATTTGACAGCATGAGTACTGTTTTGGGAGGAATGACGACTGAATCAACATCAAGCGCAATCTTACCATCACTCAGTAACAATGCTCTATCTCTGGAGCAATTGTAGTAATAATAATGTGACAATATTAACAAAAGGAGTAGAATAGTGGATTGTTTGGGTGCGTAGAAGAAAGTGTCTTGTAGATTGTAAGAGGAATGGAGCTTCATTGTCTCTAGCTGGCCGGCTGAGAGATGTTGAGTGGCTCCATCGGACAATGTTGGTCTGTTGATGATGACGACAACACAATGAGTGAATGGGGTGGAAGATGAAGAGTCAGTGTTCAACGACACCACCCAGAAATATGTTGAGAATCGTCCTTAAAAGCCTCGTCTTTTCCTCTCACCCCTCAATTCTGAAGACAAAATCAGATGCCTAACAAAAGGACAGATAGGACTGTAAATAAAATACCTAAAAAATCATGATCACATAGGAAATCCCTCGGGAGGGTTCTCAAGGAATACCAAAAGACATTTATCGCTGAAATTGCCACAAATGATGCAAAACTACCTCATGTTACAGGAATTACAGAAAGAGTAATACTATTAGCAGAGCAGGGTTAGAATTTGGAATGTTTAAAAAAAATCTGTCTTCAGAAATTACGCTATGCAACAGCGGTTATTATAATCTAATCTAGACTAAACAATTTTTGCTGTTTCTGATCATTTTTACTATTTGATTTTGCTGACCATAGCTCCAACTTCACTGAGCTGATTTACTTGGACAAAATTAAATTATCCATTTATAACCGACTATTCTTTAGATCTGATAAAGTTTGTAAAACTGACATTAGGGGCGCTGTAGTCTCAAATATATCAGAAAAATGGGAAATCGTTGTTTTTTTTAATCAACTTTTAATGAAGATCTCGTGAACCAAAATTCTTCTTTTTGTCCCATCGCCCCGTAACGAGGTGTTAGGTCATGAGATCTATTAAATGACCAATTTTAGATATATAGTGATCATTTATAAAACTCTAGAGACGTTTAACAAAATAAGTAACTAAAATCATTATCTTTATAGTATTCGGTACTTTCGCTATCTTAAAAAAAATTGAACAGAGAGCAGCGACACGAAACCCTAAATCATTATTAGGCGTACTCTAGAACTAAGGTTGCATTTACTTTCTTTTGCATTCCATAAAGGATTTTATCAGCTGGATAATTTCGTTAACTTCCGTGTCAGATATATCTTTAAGATCATATAATTTGGGTTCTAACGAAAATCAAACGCTTAACTAAATAGAAAAAATAACATAATTCCGACTTTTTCTTTTCGTATTTAGACAACAGGAGGCATTTCTTGTAAATTTAGTTTTTGGTACATAACCCAAAGAAAAAATGCCTTCCAATCTAACTCCAACTCTGCTCATTCATAAGGCAATTTCTTTCTCGTCACACTGTGAATTGTGTTTTATTGTAAAGTTGTGTGAATACGTTGAATTGAAAATGATGATGAAGAGAGAGAATTATGATATTTAACCACTCTTGTATTCACTATCAATTCTGGCGGGAGATTTTTGCTCTCTCCTCTCTGCGGGAATATTGTTTGGAACAATTTTGTGCGCGCGCACAGATATTTCCTAAAACGAACCCATCTTCTCCTCTATCCAAGTGCTCCTTCCGGAGGCGCCAAACAGTTACCCAGCTCACTGTACCATCGTCAGTTTATCTCGTCGACTGGTGCAGTGTAGATCGCTTCCATCGAGGATAAGTCTTATAGTGTGTGTGGCACGTGGCTCATAATTTATTCTTGAGCTATCAGAAGTGGAAATGGGGTGAAAATTTTATGAGATAATATTCAGTGAATGAGATTTGTGATTTGTTTGGTGATTAAGTGTCAAGAAATTTTTTCATGGATTACCCACCCTTCAATTAAAATGGATTTTCTGGAATACCGAAATGTGGAATTTGGAAACGCAAAAGAAGTCTCTGACAGACAAACAGGTAAGATTTTCAGAATTTTGCTAAAATTCCTTTCTCTTACAATAATTGCCTAATGACGAAATTGTATGCCACAAAAGCTCACAGTTATAATTGTGAATTCTCAAAAGAAAATTTTATTGAGTGAAATGAATATTATTCATGCCTTTTCGTCCACAATGGGCTAAGGGTCCCAGACGCCAGGAGAATTGAGATCTTCCTTTATACCAGAAACAGAATAGAGTGATAAAGCACAAAAAGCCCCCATTGGTGGTGGATGAAGGAAGAAAAAAGCGAAAGGTATTGTTTATGAATGCGACAGTGGAGAAATATAATATTTTTCGCGCTTTTCAACAATATGTATGTGTGTTATAAAAGTATAATAACAAATGTTGGTATTATTATGAAAATGTTATCAATTGCTATTCAAAAGTTTGGCGTTGAATAGATTTTTATTGTCTGCCTAGCACTAAACGTGAAGGTTTTATGTGTTGGCATAATAACAGGCAAAAGAGAGCGCAGAGATAACTTCCAGAGACCCATACAACAGACGGCATTCACTCATTGTGATTGCCATCAACAATGTGGCATTATTAATAAATGCTATTTGAAAATATATTTTACTCGCTATGGATGGATGAAAAGGAGCCAACAAAAAATCATCTTTGATCAAAACTCCATTTTTCACCTATACTTGATCTCACATTCACAATAATAATTATTAAAATATCAATTCATCACAATCATATACTTTTTTTTTTAATTAACTGTCCACTGAGGAAATGATAAAAATATTTTCAAATCTCGAAGGTAAATCTAAAAAAAAAATGAAGTATTTAGTGACGGTTGGATATTTTCCACAATATATTCTACGTGGATTAACTAAATAAAGCTAATAATTGTGGAAATTTTATCACAATGTGATATTATTCAAGATCGAAAGCTTATGGCATACGTCAATTGCTTAGTAAATGCAATTTGACTAAAAAAAATGCGATGAAATTTTTGAAATTTTTAAAATTATTGATCAAAAGATTAATTTATATTTTTTGGAGCAAAAAACAATTCCCTTGATAACATGACAATTTCAATCAACTGTCCACCAGTTAATGAGATACTCAACCATAAGGGTGTGATTATATGAAATACAGAAGTTTTCTGATGGATTGTCGGGACAACAATGAAGCAATAGGGTCACCGAGAGGCTCTCGAAAAATAAGAGTATTCTTGTGATGTGCAAATGCCCGTAAAAAATTTTGTCCAAAAATTATGCTTACAGAGGGATTTGTTTGATTAGCGTCAATTTGATGTCCTCACTTGAGATTGTGTTGTGACCAAAAGTGCCTGTTCAATCTGACCAGAAATCTCAAAACAGCAAAGAGAATGAGCGTTTGTGGATAAAAAGCTATGGATTTTGAAGTTGTTTCGCAGACACACATTTTATCTATGATGTCCTACCTCCCGCACTTAAACCCCATTGAATTGTTTGCTGAATGATAGAATGGATAGAATAATGAGACAGGCAGGACCTTTTGTGAACTTGTGTCTCGGCGCATTTATGCCTGATGGTCAATTTAGGCTGGTCTTTGGATTCTCTTCTGTATTTTGAGGGGGGTTAGATTCTCTAACTCATAATGCTTATAATTGAATAGAACATAGTTTTCCTGAATAGATGTGCTGTGGAGCGATTATTTCAGAAAAGCCTGCTCCTGGAGAAAGAGGTTTGGGGCAATCACATATTTCCACCTCTTCAGTCTCAGTCCTATGCTTGACTTAAAGAAAAAGCTAGAGACATGGAAATCCTACTAGAGTGAGAGATTCATTTATGGTTATTCACAAAAGCGGTCTCTTGTTTATAACGAATTCATCTTTGTTAATTGTTTTCTCTGATATGTTCCTAATTGAATTGACGACAACGACCATCATATCGGAGCCCCATTGTGGCTAGAGCTATGTCAGGCGATTATGAGAGACTATCTACAGGAAAATTTTCCCACCATGTCGACATTGGATAATGGAAAGAAAGATGGGGAAAAGTGACTCTAGTAGGATGGTTTGAAGAATTGGGGATGAATAAATCCTTTTGCTACCGAAAATCCCCGCACATTGAAAACTACCACACAAAGGATATAATGGCGCATTATGTGAGATTTTCACTCAAACACTCCCTTTGGCTACATGGAAAACTTTTCCCTGGGCTTTAAAATCTATAATAATTATTGAATGAAAGCGTTATCAGTCTCAACTCTATTGTTCCAACAAGGAGTATACTTTGAGCTTTTTGATCATCCATCTCCATATCGATTAAATAACCTCCCTGGAAAGGGATGCTGATTGTTTGAGAGATCCTTTGACTAATTTCTCTGCTAAATATTTTGTGAATAGCTCTAGGTATGTGTTTTACGGATAAAATTAATATTTAAACCAGCATAAAAGTTTTATTCGAAATCTATTGAGATATCAAACAAGGAATTACTTAACTACATTCAAACAGGTAGAAGGGTTTCAATAAAATTGTGATTTTTTTTAGTTAAACTATAAGTTATTTTCAATATTGATTTTTTAAATATTAAAAAATACTTTTATATGGAAAATAAAAACTCAAATGGTATGGACTAGCAAATTGGCAACAGCTTAAGGTACATTGAGATTGGAACTTGAGGATTTCTGCCTCTGCGAAGGTTAAAAAGGACACCCTAAATTTGTATATAACTATAGGGAAAATGAACAATTCGACTGATATTTAATATACATGCTGTTAGTGAATTTCCGCTTTTCACACATTTTAGTAAATATTTGTGAAATTTCAGTGAAGCGTGTCAATAAAATAGAATAAATATCGTAACTTCTAAGGGTTGCTGAATGAATTGAAGTTAGTTGGGGGAGTCAATCAGAGGAATATGCTGAAGAAGTGCAATGCACAAAAGGGAAAGAAAAATCCTATGATGCAGGAGAAAATGCCGTATGAAAAATGAGAATATTGTAGGGAATGAAAATCCCTGAGTCGCAGTGTCTTGGCTCTACAAAAGAAGTGAAAATGTTGAAGAAAAGAGACACGGTTTGTCATACAACTTTTCCTATGCAATGAAAACTGGGAGAATAGAAGAATGTCTTCGTGGTGGTTTGAGCTCTGTGTGGATTTCTCTCCATGTGGAGGACCTAAGTGAGGGAAGATGGTGTGTTCTTGATGGTGGAAAAGGAATAGATCGTAATCATTTTCTCATTGTATTGAACTCAAGCGAGCGAATTTCATTGAATTGCGAATTCAAACTTTGTGTGTAGCTCTCGAGGTCTCCTATTCATTCCCTATCCTCCATCTATCCCTACCGAGAGAGATTCAGAGGGGGGAGGGGGGTTTGACTTCTTTTTGCGGTGCCTTGACAGGGCATTTTTCCATTCACCCTGTCCCATTTTCCTATGAGCTCAACCCCTTAATTGACAATCACAGTGGTTTTCCTTAATTCGCATGTTGTTAAAAAATGCCCGGATAGCACCTCCAGCCCAATTTAACTCCATGTGGTTCCCCTGGCCACATCCCTATAATTTTTCACCGGATGATTTTTTATCCCACCCATTGTCGTATTATTGGGAGTTCAGTATTCCTGCTGGGTGGATGATGGTTTCATGATTTTAAATAGAAATAAATTGAGTCACTTGCTACCACGGGGAATGCACGTGTTTGCCTCACGACAAAAAAAGACAGCCCATTCATTGGCTCATCCCATAGCCTGATTTATATTTCACTTGAGTTCCGGCATCGATGAAAATCTCTTGAAGCATGCACACACCTATTCAATAACCAGCTATATACTGGAAAATATCATCATAATTTATTCATATTGCTCAGAGGGAGAATACGGAAGAGAAGACACTTTTTTCTAGTGCAAAAGGGTGAGTCACCCTGGACTTCGAGGGTCAAAATATTTAACTCTTATCAGTGGGTAATGCTTTCATTGAGAAGCATCCAACGCCTAGGACTTTAATTACTTTCCAATTAATCACAGTTCTTCCGGGAAAATAAAACAACTGAAATTTAGGCAACCATCTCTTGAGGATGACACGATTTTCCAACCCTTTTGCGATTCTGCAGTCTTGTGACAAGAAAGAGACCACTAACCTGAACGATGAGGATCTTCTGCTCAGAACTTCACTAACGTTGGTTTTTTTTAATCCTGTGTCGTCTGTGTAGTGTAGACATCCGGAAAACTTCCCAAAAGTCGACTCGAGCGCCACCTTTGGTTCTTCAAAAATCACTACAAGGAAAATAAAAAAAATCCCTTTGTAGTCCTAAAAATAAACATTTCAGTCTACAAACCTTTTTTAGTAGCACAAAAGATGCTATAATGATCACTGTAAAGTTAAATAAAAAAAGAATATAGGGGAAACCGGGGTAGAATTAGCCAGGGGTAGAAATAGACAGTGGAATTATCTAGTCTGTCTTAAACAAAATAATATGAAAACTATTGCTAATTCAATTTAGATGTACATTCCTATATCCTCTGAAATATTTATCAGCCTAGTTCTCCTATATTGCAATTTAAAAGCTTTTTTATAAAATCGACCAAAAACTGTAATTTTGTTGCGTAAGTTTTTGCCTTGGCAATTGAACATCTGAATTGTTAGATCATATATTAAGGCATTACCTTGTTCCTGGTTCATTGAGGTTGATTATTAGATATTTTTGACTTTGATGATCCAAACCTTCTTTTATCTGTACGATTATTATCACTGAAACAGCCCTTGGGGAAGATATAGCCAGTCTTTCGGGGCAGATGTAGCCCGTCACACTGGAAACACCAATATGGGGAATAATAGAGGGCGCCTAATTACTAGTGGTGAAAATCGATTGTCAAAACGATTGAAGTGTTTATTTACTGTGAGCTTGGTGACTGGAAAATTCTTGAAAAGTGACTCTGTAAGTACGATTTTAAAAGATGTTTTCTTTTTTTATGGCCTTGTAAATGTCGAATATTATAATTTACGCGTGCACATTTGTAAGAAAAGTGTTTAGAGTTTTGAGTTGAAACCTAACCTCACTTTACGCGTAGTGAAAAAAATGATAAACAAAAATTTTACAGAAATAAGAATTGCTTCAATCGTGTGTGTTTTCTATTGTTGTTGTTTTTCTATTCCAGCCAAAACTAAGAACCTATACAAAAAAACCATCAAGTCGTGATTTCGCTGGGTGAATGAGTGACGATCCGGGCAAAGAATAGCCACGCACAACATTGTCCGGGTATCTTCAGATAGAGCGACAAAAACATCCGTTCCAGATTAATTAAAAGTGGTATTTGACCTTTTAACCGCTCCACGCTATTTCAAGAGTATGATGAATTAAGCCAGAACGAGACTACAACTACGAAGTCTGCGGGGGAACATTGAAACACTGATAGAGCAACATGTTCTGAATCTTCAGTATCAACGACTTCACCCTCAGTGCTTCACCCAGACTCTTGTGAATGTCTAGACTAGAGAACATATATCCAATCCCTACTAAACCATTAACCAGTCCGGAGAAAAGGGGAACAGAAAATCCACTAATATAACCGGCAGATTAGTGAAGAGGAGGAAGTCCAGAAGAAGATGGAGGAAATCCAGATATAGAAGGAAGGATAGCAAGGGAAAAAGCCTGAAAATAAAAAGCCGAACAGGAAAATTAAAAGAGAAGAAGAATCAAAAACGAAAAGGAATAAAAAGAATTAAAGAGGACGCATGATTTTCATTTGATATCTTCTTTTTTTGTTTTTTTTTTTAACGAATTTAACCTCCAAATAACTTTAAGGTGAGAAAGTCCAAAATTCACCATTCCTTGTAGTATTGCCATGAAAACCAAAGTGGTGAAATGGATTTTTCTGCGAGATTGCAATCAATTGTGAATCAATTACAAAAAAGATATATAATAGTTATTTAAAGTCTTTTCCCATAAATTTAAGTGATTCGCGTAACATTAGTAAGTTTCCGAGTATCAAGAAAAATAGTAATAATTACATCCAGTGTACACGTATTGTTAAAAAAATTGATGGATACATTTGCCCCGAAATTGGATATATGTTCCCCGGACCGGGGAACATTTAGCCAAAGTGTCTTACTTTTTTAATTTTCTTCTGCAAGGAAAATGGATAAAACTACAGGTCTGAGCTACACAATTCAATAAAACGAATATCCGAGTGTAACTTATAGGGGATAAAAACATTATGCAGACTTTACCATTTTATCATAAATTATGCCCAAAACCGAAAGCTTCATTTGCTGGTTAATTCTACCCCGGTCTCCCCTAACTAGAAATAAAAGATTTTTACCTTATAATTTTGCTCACCGACGCCTCCTGCTAATTATTGAAATTCTTCAACACATAATCACAAATTTACACAAAATCTTTTGTTAGATCTATTAAAAAACTATTCACAATTCTTTTTCACTGCTTTTTTGTGTGAATGATATCTTAAATTAAAGAAAAAATGAAGAAATCGCGGAGCGGCAACGAAAACTAGCACCTCACAAAAAACGCGACATTTATACTGGTCGAAAAACGTTGGAGTGGTGAATATCTTTTGCGCGTGAATTGAGCGAACTTTTTACTTATTGGCTTTTATTTTTTTATTTTGTTTTTATTATGAACAGACAATCATTTATATTTTTTGCAAATAATATTTTTTAATTAAAAATTGTTTAAAAATGTGTTTCGTGCTTGGATTCCATGTAAAAAGATGTTACATTTTCGACGAGTTGCAGAGTGGTGAATTTCTCGTCCTTTGCAAAAATAGTCTTTCCGGTTTCTCAGGCATCACGCGTTTTTTGCGTCGACAATAAAAAATAGTAAACAAAGTATTAAATTTTATTATAATTTTCAGAAAAAAAGTGAATTTTCTTGATAGACAACATAGTGATCAATTTTACAGGAAGGTTTTTGTTGAAAATACATTAGTGTTTATGTGATATCCGTAAAAAAAGGATTGCACAACCCAGGAGAAAAAAATTGTAGACATCTTTAAAGTTGTTTGGTCTTCGCTGAGCGTGCGGAAGCAGATATATTCCCGGAAATTCAACTTCAATTTGCACCCATGCAGTGGAGGAATATTGTCCTGATTTGGTAAATCTACCGTCCATCCATCCTGGAACATTCTCATCTCTACTATCTGGTGAGTAATAATAATGGGAAGTTGGAAAGGGGGTGGTCATTCAATTGTAATCAGTTGAAAAGCGATCTTATCCATTTTCTTGTCGTTTGTCCCCTTCATCCAATGGGCTATTCTGTTTTTAGAGAGGAATGATAGTGGGAGTCGGTATGGGTCAGTGGGACCCCTTTTCGTACAATAAAGACAATGAAGTCAATTGTCTTTGTAGTGTAATTCCATCTATTATGTGGTATGCATAATAAAGCTCCAGTGAACATCTGGGGGTGCTGGAGGAAGGTATTTCAATTGTCCATTCGGTGTTCTGTAGATGATTCTCCCCCACAAAGACAATGGTGACTTTCTTAAGCTCCAAAGCTAATGTACATGTGGGTGGTTCTCAGAATTCTCTCTCAGATCTTACTTGAGATCCCTGTCTAGTTGATTTTTTGCGTTTTAATAAAAATAACACCATCACTTCCGTATAGAAAATTAGAGTATGATTGAGGGTTGAGCTCTATTGCTCTCAATTCTCTTCACATAAAATATTATTATTTGGTCGCGAGAGAGGGTGTGAAGAAGTAGCGTACGTTAGCTACCCCCAAAAAGCACCCAGAGAGACATCCACTGTGAGACAGGAGTTGGTGTGTTGAACTAAAACGGGAGCTTTGAAAATGTTGTGAATAAGAGCTAAATTGTTGCCACAATACTGTCTTTTGAAAATCTCTATGAATAGCGTTAATTTCGAATGGCAAATATAGGTGGCTTTATGTTGAGTTCTCTCTGTGTCTCCTACACCCAGGAATATCACTCTCAGCATCCCTCAGTCACACTCTTTCTCACAATTTATAACTCATCCCTATCTGTTCTATATTAAATGTTACTCTTAATAATCTCTGCTATTGTGGTCATCATGAAATTTCATCTCTTTCGATCAGACTCAACTTCCTTAGAATCTTTTTCACAATTCTCTAATTAAAGTTCAAGCACTTTAACTTTTTTATCACGAGTGTTTATGCTATCTCAAAATTATATCTCTTCAGGAGGAGAGCCATTTGAAGTCGGTAAAATCATATGCTCACATATATTTTCCAGAAATTTTGTAACCAAACAAATATCTATGACTTAACTAACCCATGTTGAATTATTAATTTATTAGTAATTTTAGAATATTAAAATTTTTTTTCTCTTGAAAAAAAAAAAAGAAAACATATCATAATAACTTATAAAGGCTGAGTTATGCCATTAGACTTCTTTCTTTGATTTAATTTTTTTCTAACCCTTTTTTGTATCACGTCATTGGAAAAAAGTTATATCTGTATGTATGTATGTATGTATTTATTGAGTCATTACCAAATACAAATACTCATGCTGAACTCACTATACATTGCGGCCATCGCCGTCTTAGCGTTGGTGACCAACCTCCAGGGTGAAAACGATGGGAAACCCCTTCACAGGTTGTATATTGTCAGGTTTGCACTTTTTGAGATTTTTAAAACATGTTTGTCCACGAGTGTTGTAGTGGCAAGATTTATAGCCAAGCTATGATAGCTGTATGGCAATTGAAAAAATGAAAATGAAATTATATCATAATCAAAGTACAATACAAGAATAAGAAAAAAAATAAATAAAAAGAATACTCTCATGAAAAACAAATATAACAATAATAATAATAACCGCGAGAGAAAAAAAACAAGCGATGGAGACGGGTCACACACGCGCCACCGACCCACAAGCCGCTTATTGCTCATTGCATGGGGAGGAGGAGTTTTTTTTTAAATTAATTAAAATAATAGCCAACGAATTCCCAACGAGTCTGGAAAGTTACCCTAATTGTTTAAAGTGTAACAATCGTGAAAAACTTTGATATAAAAAATATTTAAAACTGGAAAATTAAATGTTAAACCGTTTTTCTTAATTTTTTTTTCTGAATTTAATCTTCCATAATATAGTACGAATATTTTTGCATATTGAGAAATGTGTTTTCTATGCTTTTTTTCATTTTACAACTTTTCTCACTCAGATTCCAGACAAAAATAGTCTGTAATATATATTAAAAATCGGAAGCAGCCAATATCCCGAAAGCCAAAACCCCGGACGACAAAATCCCGAAAAGGCCAAAATCTCGAATAGGCCAAAATCTCGAAAACTAAAATCCGAAAAGCCAAAATTCTGAATGTTTAAAGTTCTTAAAGCGATGAAATTATATAGAGGACAACGTGTACAATAATTTCCCAAGGCACAGAAAATTTCCCTTTGCCTCCAGCAAGCGTGGGTGCAATAATCGTGAGAGTAACCATGACACTTTTAAAAATTCGTAATTTTGGCTTTCGTAATTTTGGTTTTTGGGATTTTGAATATATATTGCCATATGCCACTAAGTTAGATTCATTAAAAGATTATGGGAAAAATATGAGGTTTTTGTAGCCAGAGAATGTGCCAAGCTTGGAAAACTTCCCCTAATTGAACAAAAAAAAAAAATCTGAAATGCTAATTACTAAACAATATTGTTTTAAGTCTGACAAATTTTGATCACTTAATCTTTATTACAGACCCGATGATTGGTTGGGAGATGGTTTAGTTAAGTAAAGGGTTTATCCTAAATTTCCCCATGACGCTATAATGAAATACTGTATTATTTAGAGTTTGTTCACATTAAGAATCTCTCTTACCATGAAATAATCAAGACTAGTTGCTTTTCTATTAATGTCTTGTATGTATTACATTTTATTTTTGTTGCTAGAAGCTTTTACTATTTAGAAAATGAAGCTTCCAATGTGAATTGGCTTTAGCGACATTACTAACTCCTTTTTTTACTTGGACTTTGAATCTTTAGTTTAGTGCAAAGTCTATGATTTTGCATCCTATCTTTCATTTCCTCCGCTTTCAATTCGTCCCATTCATTCAGAAAAGCATTGAGGTGAAACACAAATGATTATTCTGGGTAGCATGAAAATTGGGATCGGTGGCCTTTGATGCATGTGGCATGTCTAGTTAGATCATCACGCTGGGGGTTTCAGCATTTTTCTGCACTGAGGACTTTTCTTTAGAATATAATGGCATTAGATAGAAAATGTGATAGCGATCTAGGTAGAATATCTGTTCATGGAAATAAAATTTTTAGATTTTAAAATTTTTGCGTTTTTTTAGTAAATTTAAAATTAAATAAAAATTTTAATATTCAGTCAAACCTTAGATATTGCAAATTTTAATATACGGAGTTAAATATAGCATAGGGGAGAGATTTTGACATATGGGGTCAAAACTGGTGTATTTCGTGCTAAAGGATGTTATTATAGAACTAACCTAAAAGTTCTAAAAACCAAAGTGTCAATAAACAATGATAAATTTCAAATACAGTTTTATTTATTGTTATTCTCCATAAAAGCACTGTTGTGCCAAATATTAGTAGGGGAAGTTTTTCAGGCTTCGCACATACTCTGGCCTTGAACACTTCATATTTTTCCAATATTCCTTTAATGAATCTGTGCTATTTTCTTCAGAAAATGTGTGACCAAACACTAACTATTAAAATATATTGCCAATAGGTCGGATTCATTAAAGGAATATGGGAAAAGTATTAAGTGTTTAAAGTTTAAAGCCAAAATTTGTAATAGTTATATATTTCGTTTATCTGTTTTCTCAGTATATTAAATATTGCATATGTGGTCTACTAAAAGTGCCTTATTAAAATTAAATTTATTGGATGTTTGTTTTTAATTCAATGTAATTTTGTTTAATATTTTAAGTGGATAGTACAAGAGCTTTGATGTTATATAAAAGTCGCACGATAATTCAAAAAATCCTAGAATTATTGAACCGAAAACTAAAATCCGCAATCTTCTTTGAAAGTCTCTTAGGAAAATAATAAAATCTTTTAGATGGCTGATGATTTTAACGTAACAATAAAATCAGATTTTCTCATGTCCTAAATTTTTAGGTGGATTTTTCCCATAGTAGGGCTGTAGGGATTCACTTCAGCTCCATATATTCCTCCAATCTTTCAATAAAACCTTCCACGATTTTTTTAGGCGAGAAAGTCTTAAAAAATCAACCCGGTCATGGGGAAGTGTGAAGAAAAATATGAATTTCGCTTGATGTGTATTTGGCCATAGTTCCTTATCCATTCATCACCATCTCCCTGGATGATATACGTCGATCGAATGAAAATGTTTACATTTGGAAGGGGTTAGGACGGGTAGAAAAAAGTTTGGGAAGGGGTAAGGGTGTGAAGGTGATAGAAGGACATTATAAGGATTCAATATGAAGAATTGATATAAAACAGAAAAGTTGAGGAGGATGAGAGAGTTTGGCCAGAGAATATAAAAGCGTATTCAATAGATTTTTCTCTTCTATTGTATCCTTTCACGAACAAGCAAAAACATACTTTCTCCCTTTTAGGATTTTTTTCTCCAAGACCACGTGAAGTTTGGCCTATGATGAGATTGTGAGGAGAATCCCCTAATAAAATAAATAAATTCCACACTCTGGTAGATTTCCTTTGACAAAATGCAAGGAAGCGAAATGGAAAGATTCTCTCTCACACATCGTATAGTTGACATAGAAGAAGCATAACGCATTGTGCAGAAATTTTCAGGAGATTTTTTAATGAATTTTTAGTATTCTGGTTTCAATGCTTAATGAACTCTAAGTAGTAAAGTTAGTTATTAGTTTAAATTTTAAATCAGTTAAGAGATCTTTTTGAGAGACGATCAAAGCTGTAATCTCATATCAACAGTTTAAAAACACAAAATGCGCAATAAGAGACTTTTTACTCATAGCAGTCCCTGGGTAATTTAATTTTACCTAACGTTTAAAATTTTATTTTAAATTGTTACAACTTTTATTAATTTGATTTTTTGTCTATATTGCATAATTTTTACTGCTCAAACTCCACAAAGACAGAAATATAAATAATTCCTCGATTTTTTCACCCCCCAAATTTCCACCTTTCACCCCCTGGTGACCACTTTTCAAGAGACCATCGCGTTTTAAACAATTCTTGAGAAATGTCGTCGCGTTGTTTGTCCCTAAAGACTTTAAATCCAGTAACCGTTAAAAAAAAATCTTTTTAAAAATAAAACATTTACAAGGAACTAATTCCAAAATATAAACATTCTATCCACAAAATTTCTAGTATATTGGCTAATTGGGTTAAATTCGAAATGGGCCGTTTCTATTGCATTTGTGCGGCGTTTTTCGGCTCTTTCGCAAAATATAGCATATTTTGGTTCGAATACTGTCTCCTTTTCCGTTTTCTGAATTTGCTGAAGATTTTTCACGTGTTGGTTTGGTTTATTGATGTTATGTCTCAACTTCAAATGCTCTATTTTTATTTTTCCTCAAAGTTTTTTCTTCTTTTTGTCCTATTCTCTGTCCAGTGACGATTACAATGGGAAGTAATGATGGGTAACATTGTATGGTATAGTCATTGTTGTGCTTTCAGTGCGAATAGGAAAAAGCTCTCATTATTTGTGTGAATGTGAAAAAGCGTTGCGCGAGAGGTAAGCTAGAAAAAATTGTGGCAGGACAAAGAAGTAAATCTCAAACAAACACAAAATCCACTCGGACATTGTTTTGGTGATAGAGCCTCACAAAAGGCGAGAAAGAATAGGGGAAAAGTTGTGTGGATAAAAAAAAAGAATAATCCAAAGAGAGAGAGTGTATAAATGCTCTGATGATACTGTCAAATAACTTTTCACATGCAAGAAAAGCTTCCATAGAGTGCAAAAGAGAAGAATGGGTAGCGTTTGCAAATTATTGTTGTACAAAGATGACTTTAGTTGTAAGGACTCTTGTCGAGAAGAATCCTTTATCTGAAATGCCAAGAGCTTTCCTTGGAAAGCTCATGCTTTTGTTTTGTCAACAAAATGCTGATTATTTTGCTTTTCCTTCCGGAAATTGTATAAAGGAAAAAACTTTGTTAATTTAGCTTATTTAGTGGCATTATTTTTTTACGAAAAAAAAATTACTTTATATTCATTGGGATTATATTTGAGTTCCTTTACAGTTATTCTAATTTAACCAGAATTGTGCCATTCTTGAAGATCATAATAAAAACAATTCCGCTCCTTTTTCTTAAATGAAAACATTTTGTTTTGTCATCTATTTTCACTTTTCCTTACTATATACATATATCTGTAGATTTTAATTGGTTTTGTGGTCATGTGGATATTTGTTAGTCTATCTTTGAGGAGAGTGTAGTACATACAATGAAATTGCAAATACAAATTAGTGATGAAAATTTATAAAGAAAATTCTCAGTATTTCTAAAATTATACTGTCAATTTTTACATATGACTTTAAGTATAAGATACTAAATTTTATCAAAAAATCATCATCAATTACAAGTTTATTACTTACTATAAAGTCGCTCCTTCTCTATTTGTTTCAAGATTCGTTTTTGTTGAACATCATTTAAGATTTCTTATGATTTAGTTAGGATGAATACAATATCTTTTGTTTTGTAAACGTGTAATATAATAATATGGCGTTTTTAAATTAATTTACGTTTTTCTAATAAGGATAAGTGTTCAAATTTTGTATTCCAAATGATACAGAGCAGGGTGTCAATAGGTCCTGACACGAGTTCTTAAAGTGTCAATAGGTGTTTCTTTCATCCTACTTCGGGAGAATAACATCATTTTAACACACTTTTAAAAAACAACATAACTTTCATAGTTGAAAATCTAAAGCACTTTTTAAAACTTTTCATTCTGTTCAACGCCAGTTGTGACTCATATTATTTGTAAAAGATAAAAAAAAATATCGAAAAGAAGATTAGAGAAGTGAAAAAGACTTAGCACAATACTTCAATTAGATATTTGTTTTTTAACTTATGATTTTATTTACGATTCGAAGTCAACCATCTAACCAACCATCTAACAAAACATTATGAATTTGTGTTTTTCGAAAGGTCTTTAAATTTGTTTTTTTTTGACTGCTGAACTGCTGACGCTGACTGTTCTATTTTTACACAGAAAAATGTTAGAGAATTTGCAACTTTTGCTTTGTTGAGCAACATAAAAAAGAGTTCTACTTTTCTGCATATCTCTGCACAAAGATGAATAGTTGTTGGATATAGGAAAGCTCTTGGTAGTTTTTTTGTATTGTAGAAGCATTTGAAAAAAAAAATAACTTTGTTGAATACTATGAAAAAGACAATCTTTTGTATGGATATTATCAATAAGCTGGTGTTCATAGTGTTGGCAAAAATTCCTTTAAAATTTTATGCGAAAATTTTTATAATTCCTTATTGTCATTTATTGCATTTCCACTTCATTTGATCACTATGTACAAAAATTTTTTGGATTTGGGAAGGAATTTCTGTAGGTCATTGTGATGTAATGAGATGGGAGAGGGGGCTTTCAATACAGAGGGTGGGGCTTATACACAGAAATTTTTTTTCGTGCGGAGAAAATGTGGCTGAAGAAAACCAATAGTTCTTGACATCTTAATACACATGACACAATATCTAAAATGCGAAAAGGGCTCGAAGAAAGCTTTCTTCCCTTTTGTGGGCTTCACAATAGGCATGGAATGATTGTTCCAATATGCCGGCGACAGAATCGCGTGTTGATTGTGGTTGGGAAGCTTACAATTGTTGATGGTGAAAATGGATTAGGGAGTTTGAGGGAAGAAAAGGTGAAAGAGTTTTTCATAGAAGAATACAACACCCCTCAAACCTATTTGTGCTTTTGCAAAATGAAAAAAAACACGTGCAGAAAGTTTTCCCCTATTGTAAGTTTGTATTGTGAATAAATACCAAATTTTTTGTAGAGGAGACTGGGGATGTTTGTGAAATCTATTAGTGAGTATTCAGCACAGAAACATTTTAATTTTATTTAAGCTTTTACTTACTCAGTTACTCAGTTGGTATTACTCAGTTCAAGAGCTAGAATTTTAACAGTTTTTATTTTATGGTTAAATGTTAAAAAGTTTCTAGATCTAGAGAGCGTATTTATCAACCAAATGAGGTCATGTTTAGACTCGCTTAAAGAGTTTTAAAATTCCTTACAAGATTGAACCGTTTTCAATCGGTTCATTACCCGTTAATAATTTTTATCTGAAATTCAACTATATTACTTCAAGCTTTTTATTTGGGGAGATGTTTCGAGTAATTTATCAATTCATTGTGAACCGGTAAACTTAAGAAGAAATTGTTCAGAATGGAAAACTCGAAATCCTTGAGCTCGAAAACTCTACTATTTTGCTTCAGAACTGAATTAATAAGGAACTATAATAATATAGGTGAATAATTCGAAAGTACTTTTGAGGTATAGCATCTAATGTCCTCTACATACTAGAGAAATTTATGTCCATATTGAAGCAAATTTCTTATGCTTGTGTAGGAAAAACTTCAATATGGACTTAAATTTCTCTAATGTGTAGAGGCCATAACTCCGAGTTCAAACTTCAAACACTTCACAAAGCCTTTGCCACCCCTTTTATTATTTTCAATTTTTTTTGGGAAATTTGGTCAAAATCATCTTTTAAAAGTGTACGATTGTGCCTCAGTTTCCTCTATAGTTGAAATACCTCTTAAATATACCCGTTTTTCCCTATTATTTTATGTTTCATTTTGCCAACTTCGGACTATTTTACCAGCCAATGCATTGCAGTAAAATTTTATGATTTGTCAATGATTTTGTGAGACTTATCGTCCATAGAATGGTAGGTTTGTTTTTTTTTTTTTTTGGGAAAAAAGGAATTTTTATATTTGTGATGCCATGTACTGTAACATTTTTATTGTCCATAGCATTGGATGGGAAAGGGGGGCTTCACAATTCTTTTGGAAGGGTATTTTGGGGCGAAGGGTGAGAAGTTGAAAATACAAAGACACCACTCGTTCTTTTCACACTTTTGTGAAAAATATCTATATGTGGAAATATACAAAAGTCTGAGGGAGTGGGTGGGTGGTTGGTTTTGAAGAAAGGTGGGCCTTTGAGTTTGGTGCTTTTCTCTTCTATTGTCTAGTTTCTTCTATTCAAAAAGCAGCACCATTGTTGCGTTTTCCAAAGAGGGGGCCTCCAGAGAGGACTTGAAGGCTCATTCTCTTTCAACCATATTGCTGACTGGGGGTATAAATGGTGGAAATTCTTGCAAGAATCATTTCACCGCGGACAATCATCATTGTGAGTGAAAAGTTTGCGTGATGTCTTCTCATTGATGTGTCAATCACGGGCGAAATCGCTAGCAATTCTTCGTAGAGGATACAACATTGTAACATTGAAGGAATTATCCGTGGGACGAACACGTGTTGATTCGTTTTGGTGTAACAAACTTGTGTGGTTCATTTGAGGTATTTTTGTGTGGTAGTCCACTTCCATCCTGACCATTAGACTCTACACCAGAGAATGTATATCTGTGACATGAGCTTTTTTACTGTCGCTCGTCAGGGGAAGAGCTTTTGGGGATTGCAGCAAAAGTGTAGATGCGAGAGAGTGATTGTTTCGCTAAAAGTGAATGTGTGGGTGGTGTGAACTAAAAGGGTGGTTGGTTGGATCGTGAATACACAATTGCACAAAAGGAATGAAACAATAGACAGAACAATTGTCAGACAATAATGCAATGTGGCTCTTTTATTCGGTTCTGAGAGATGTTCCATTTCACCCCGCGCGCGTGGAATTCATCCAACGACCATAAGTATGTAAGTTCTCTCGTCGTATTGTCTTGTTTCTATCTCTTCATTCTCTTGTTGTATGGAGTGTTTTTTGTTTAACAAGAGTGTGAAAGTCCATGTTTTAACTTACATTTGCCATTCGCTATTCTTGAGAATTTTACTATATCTTCGGAAAAATGCCTTTGCAGTTCTTTTATCCGTTAAACTTAAAATGCAAGGCGAAACCGAGATATTTACTTGAATTATTGATTTTTAAGTAGATTTATTTAATTTTAGAGATTTAAAAAAAATCCGTAAATACCTCTTAATTATAAAAAAAAAAGAATTCAGCATAGAGGTTTTGAGGAATCTCCTAGGTTCTACTTTTTATATACTTGTGGTCTCTACACACTATGATAATTACTATCAATATTTCGAATATTGAAAAAATATGCCAAATATTGATGAAAACTTTTTAGAATGTGGGGAACATTAAACACATCGCTTGTGTATCAAATTGTTTTATAACTAAAGTTTATTTTTAGAGTTTAATATACATGTTTGACTTCAGAACATATTTATATATATTTAAAGTTGAAAAGCCAGAGGTGACCCATTTCAACCCTAACTAAGGTTTACAATTCACGGATTCGTAAAACATATTTCATTGTCAGATACAGTTTTAACTGAAAATATTGAGAACCAAATACGAAAATAACAATACATAATTCCAAAACTTGTTTTATTCTTTTATAAAAATTAAAATTGCCTTGACTTCAATGCATTTGTTCTAAAGACTTTTTAATAATTCTATTCCCTAGCATTAGTTTGCATTTAAAAGTGCTGCAAAATATGCTTTTATAGTGCTGTAATACTGCAATATCCTTTAACGGATAATTTGAAACATTTTATTTTCAATAGTGACCGTTATTAGTAGGGGAAGGTACTCTCCCTTCGAACGTCCATGCCTTCGAATAATATGAATTTCTTCTACTTTTCCTAAGCAATTTTCACATGATTGTCGCATAATTATGAATAACTGATAATAAAGCTAACTAATATTTAATAGAAATGTTTAAGTCTCTTAGGAAAACGTTTAAAAAAAATCACATTATTCGAAGGTATGAACGTTCGAAGGGAGAGTACCTTCCCCTAATACGAATAACTGGCTATCACATATTTTAAATTATATTAGTAATATTTATGAATTGATTAACATATGTGCTTAAACTTAGTTAATCCTGAAAGAAAAACTTGTCAATGTTAGCTTAAATATAATATTATGTTCTATTGAATCTCAAATTTTTAAATTTAAATCAAATCTTAAAATCTTAAATTTTTCCGCAATGTAATAAATCAGTTGTGTTACTTTCAATCATCGGATAAAAATGGTACATACGAAACCATAGAGGAAATACGTGAAAATAGTCAGGTGGATAATTGTTCAGCATATTATGAAAATATCCTGATTCATAAACAATTGCGGATATATAAAAGGATGTGGCATTAACAGAAAATGTTCTCTTTCCCATCCGACATGAAAGTTTTCCCTCCTTCCTGCTTTGCAGTTTCTCGTATGTATGTATATGTGTGTGAGGAATTTTGCAATGGAAATTCCAAGTGAGCGGGTTACCAGAAGAAACTTGCACAATAATGCCATCAACAATCAACCTAGCAACACCATTGACTACATAATGAGTGCAAAGAGAATTGGAAAATGAATAGGGGTGTGAGAGAGACATTCAAAAGGGTGTGAATCTCCAGAATTGATGTGTTTAGAAACAGCTTGTTAATTGCTGTTCCCCACAAACCCTCATTCTCTCTCTCTCTCTTCGGAAAATATCCCTCCAGTTTTCACTATAGTAAAAGAGAATCCTTGCATACAATATTATACATATAGTACAGAAGGGAAATTCTCATATTGTTGATGGGCCTGATGTATAGAGATGTTGAACATTGATTTGTGCAACACTTTTGTGTATAAAAGCTGAGAGTGTGGAGCTTTTGTTACTGCATTCGGATACTTTGGTTACAATTTTGACTTATGTATGAATTGGTGTGAATAAGTGGTGGGTAAAATGCAGGGAAAGGCCACTGATGTTCAACATAATGCTGTGTATTTGAAATATTGGTTGCTATTCATGAATCACACAGTTTATTACTCAAAATCCCTTCTACGTTCTCCTATTCATTTGCTAAATCCATGGCATACAATTCTACATGTACGATTTTAAAAAGTTGACAATTTTATATCATATTTTTGCGTGCTGTTATACGATAATACGTAAAATACCAATGTTACCAATTCGGATGAGAAATACGCCCTTCAGAGTAGTTTAATTTTGAACTTAATTAATTAAGAATGACGGATTTTTCGATCAATGGTTTCTGTGGATGAACTGTTTGTCTCGGCTACCTTAAAAAATATCCGGAAATAAATTAAATAGACTTATGGGAGATCACCGATGACCAGAAATTGATATTTCTTACCGCTTGAGCTCTAGGTTGGTCATAAAGTGAAAAACATTTATCCATATATTAATATCTTTTTGAGTTCGGGAAATAAAATTAACTACTGTGAGATTAAAATAACCGAGATCATTACGTACCCAATCAGTCTTTGGGAATTCAAAATAACGGCAGAGTCTTTAGCCGCGGAACCGATTAGTCTTACACTACTCTTTTTTACTACAATTTGAGCAATAGTTTTTGAATTGTGTTGGAGCATTTCTCTTTTGATTATAAAAATTTACTGCTCGAACTCCACAGATGGATATATATATTTCGTTTTTACGAAATAAAGGTTGAATCTTTAATAAGGGTTTTTAAAAATCAAAGGTCAAAGAGGTTTTAAACAGTATTTTTCTTAAGCTAATGAGGTCATGATTTGACTGATTGGAAAGGTCTTGGAATTCCTGATAAGACTAAACCGGGTTCAATCGATTATGAAGCGGTATTGAACCGATCAGTCATTTTTATTCTAAAAATCTATTGAGTTACCCCTAGGGCAATTCTAAGTTATCTTCTGAATGATTTATGAATCGATGAGTGATTTGTGAGCCGGTAAACGATAAATGATTCGAAAGTATTTTTGAGGTATACAGCATTTTATTTACGAGCTTGAGCATTTCGCCAAGCTTGGGGCGCTTTGCTAGGCCTTTTGAATCGTTTCTTTTATTCTATTTAGGGCAAAAATTTTCCAAATGACTATTCCCAAAAATAAAATAATCTTTCCCGGACGCAAATGTTCATGTAACACCACATTTGCATTTACCAATTGTTTGTGATGAACACGAGATAATTTATTAAATTTAATTAAAATTAATTTGATCGACATTATCTTCATTGTTCTATTAAATTATAAAACACGGGGATAATAGAGCTGAATATTGTTAATTATTAATTATTGCGCTATACGATTTACTAAACAATACTTGATGGGTTTGGGGTGCGAATATTTTTGGTATGGTTGATAATTTTGTGTGCTGTTGGTAATAATATAAAGTGGGTGGTTGGCATAGAGACATGCATTTGTATGAATAGATTGCGAACAATGGACGATTGAGTCGAATTGACCAGAAATATCACCAATTACACTACATTGATTAACAATTGTACAGTCTATTTATGTGGCACAAAAGCTTGGTACTTGGGGTGTGGTCAAATAGGCGAGATTTTCAAACTGAATTTAAAAAGCTCCGAAAATTTTACGGGAATATTCGCTAGTTAGACTTTGCACAAACATTCCAATCTCTTGTGTTGGTAATTTTAGTTGTGATTATATTATTATTATTATTATTATTAACTGATTTATAGGTGCTTGTTATGATTTTCATACTAAATTTATCATTTTAAGTACAGGCTGAGGGAGATTTTGTACAATACAATCCTTGTTCCATATTTGTAAACTTATTTGAATATTATTCATATGAAAAAGTTTCATGATAAAATATAATACAGAATTATTACATTGAGATTATATAGAAAATAAAACGTCATATTAAGTATTCATACTATTTTAGTAAAGAGCGTGTTTTAACTCAATATCATTAGGTTGTTACCGTCAAAGAGCAATTTGTAGAGAAGGACTCAAGAAGAAGGAAGACTTTAATTAAAGTAGTTTTAAAACAAATCATGTCGCTTCTTTACCGCTTCATTTTTCTTGTAATATTCCAGATTTTTCAATGAAATCATAGAAAGAATAAACTTTAAATCTATGAAAAGGATTGCGTGTAACAAAAGAATATTTTCTTAACTCTTAGAAGTATTAGGTCACTGAAGATCATAGGCCGAAAAACATAAACCAAAAAAAATTAATAACATCAGAGATTATAATAACTATCAGAATATTTTTAGTCCTGTACTGTCTTATGAAAAGTTTGTGAATATAATGTTACGTTTTTTAACTTTATTATTATCAGTGGGCCTAGCTCTTTTTCCAAACAAGGATTCGTTCAAGGACTTAATTGGAAATTTTGGAAATTACAGAAAAAATGAGGAGCTGTTATAAGAAAATTTTGTCTCAGTTCGCTTTAAAAATCCTTTACAAAATGATCAAATTTGGATCAATTTGATCGTTTTATTTTTACCAGTGTATACTTTTGGCCTGGGAAAAAATATTACCAATATTTTATTTGACGGTGTAGGTTTCATTCATAGCGGACGATGGGACCGTTTAGCTAACAGTAAGTACATTTAATTTTTTAAGAGAGGAGTCTCAGGAGCTTCACTTTTGTTTATCAAGGGACATTACAAAGGTTTTTTTTCCAAAAACACACAGCTAAACTTTATTAGCTACATAGTAAAAAAAAATGTTGATAGTCCTAGGAATTCAACTAGGTGTGTCCTTTTAAGTGAAATTTCAAATAATGATTGTTGCAGGATTCAACTCTCAGATGAATATGAACCAGTGAGATAGCAGAAACTTTACTTTTCATTTTTTTTAGTTGAATGTCACTACGATAATCAACCATCATAATAATCCTAGTAATGTTATATAATAAAATATTATATAATAATATATAATACAATAATATATAATATAATAATAATATTATGTTATATTATATATAACCTGATTTCTCTTCTGAACATGAGAGCAGTGCTCTTTTTGTTCAATTTGTTGCTTTTTGGACGTCCTGAGTACCTATCGAATCTTCTGGTTAGGGGGGGATTCGGCTAAGGGTTCGAGGACTTATAGTACCTAAATTTAACAGTCTGCCTTTACCACACACTGTTTGTAAATGGTATAGTACTTCACAATTCCATTCCGGCTAATAGCCGTAACTCTGCGGATGCTATTCGGCGACATTTTCAGGCTGAGCCTTGAGAAATTAACGCGTAAATTTTTTTTTCTTTTTTCTTCTTTTTTCATTAATTTTTTTCTCATTTTGATGTATTAATTTTTTGTGTAATTTTATTTTATTTTATTTTTTCACAATTGTAAGAGGGATGACCCTATTATTGTGAATTACATAAACTATTATTATTATAATTATTATATTCTTAAAAGAAAGTTAAAACATGAACTTTCTGCAATCTCATTGAGAAACAAAGCTTATGCTAATTTCCTTGATCGAGATTTTCTTATAAAAAAATATAATCGTAAAAACTCCATTATAATAATTCACTTGGGAAAAGGAATCTGGATAATCTAATTGAGTCAATGAAGTATGTGGATTGTCATGAATTAACTCTTCCATCAATTACTCTCCTTTACCACATCTTTTCAATCTTTTATTCAGTTGGAGACTATGTGGAGGACTTGAGCCTTGGAATGCATATAGGGAAACAAGAATGGCATTTTGATTTATATGAATGTGATTCTTCTTTTTTTCACAAGCAATTCATCCCATGGCACAGTGGGGCAGTTTCACTCTCAGTTGTCGAGTCATGTGGTGCTTTTGATTCTTTCAGCAAGTGCTGGTCAGTTAATTGTTCTCGGTGGTTGTCATTCAGCATCTCCTATAAATATTCATCATAGATATGATGACGAGGTCTATTATTCCCATTGCGCATATATTACATTGAAATATTTTTCTCTATGCAATTCTCCCTGTACCCCATCCTCCATATTTTGGACTCTCAAATCTCCCTCCCCTACACCCCCAGCTGCACCGTCATCGTGGAAAAGCCATCCCTTTCTCGATGGTTTTGTTGTATGTGGTGGAGCTTTTGTTGCTGCTTGAACGTGTATCACACAAAGGTTTTTAATATCTGTCCAAAGAGACAAAAGAAGTCAAATAATGGAATCACTAAACAATGTAAAACAAAAGCTATTCGCTTTTCAGTTTCAATATTATGAATGTGTGTAAGTTAACTATATAGAGAAGGGGTGGGTGGATGAATTGAGGTGGTTGGGTTGAATATTGCGACTGTATAGATTGAATACATTTTAGGGAAAGAGGGTGGCAAATGAAGGAATGATGAGGGATGAAGTTCCCATTTAGTAATAATGCACATTAAACAATACATTGGGAATTTCTCTCGCTCTCTTCTCATTCTCTTACTTTAGTGTATCATATAATGAAAAGGAAATTTCTGAAAACTACCTCCTCCATTCCTCACACTCTTTTTCCCATCGCAGATGTGAGTGATTTCTTGTGGTTTACACCACACAACATTACAATGAAAAGTTGGATGAATACAATGTACCGGAAAATCACACTTCTCATTGAGAATTCTTCAAAGGATATTGTTGTAAATTGGACTACAAACTTCATAATTCCTTTCCTTCTTTTAATAAGAAAAAAGTTTGTCAAATGATTTGAACATGTAGAGGTGAATTTTTGAACTGACTAACTTTTTGAGGAAATTTTCGAAATTTGACTATTGCATATAGAAATTTATTTGGCTACAAACTTTGGAGGTAAAAGTTTGTTAGTTTATAACAGTGTTCAATAATAACTTTCTTGTCATTGTAATTGATCTATTAATTGTGATACATAAAACTAGACAATATTCATTAAGGATCTTAACAGAAAATGAAACAGTTTATTGGTTAATTGATGTTGTCTCTTGAAAAATTGCTAACAAAGACTTGAGCCCCCGTAATTTTTGAGAAAGCGATAAATACCGTCAAATCATATAACTTTGTGCCACTTTTTCAAGTTTTTCTTGAATATTTTCCAAATTAGTTGAGATATTTGAATGAGATTTTTTCCTGGTCAGGGGAGTTGGATGGGGTTAAATTTTTCTTGTATGAAAGATCTGAGTCCCAGATATTACTAAACATTGAAATTTGAACGATATCGATTATGGGTCAAATTATCGAGAAAACTAGTGGCACAAAGTTGTACTGCGTTTTCCGCATTTTGGGATTAACACGGCACCACAAGAAGATGGAACAATCAATAGTCAAGGAATACGAGAAGACCTGCGAAACAAATTAGAAATTTTTCGAAATGTGTGTTCTAGAAGAGACTTTTCTGCAGATTTAGAAAAAATGAAGAAACAGCACAGATAATTTTTGGTGCCAAACTTTGGTAACAAGCATATAAAAGCGAATACCCATAATCACTTTGCGTATGTTAGAGCTACCTTGCAGAATTTTTGGAGAGCTTCCCCGCAACTATCAATTCCGCTGGAGAGCTTTTCATGTCTAAAGGGTGGCACAAAGTTGTACCCCCTGGCACAAAGTTGTATGATTTGATGGTAAGCGATGATACGTTATATCATATGTTTTGAATCCTCACGAGTAAGGATAATATTTATTTGGTAGAAATTTAGAATTGCTTAATTTCGAGAAATATATAAATAATGACTTCACTCTGCCTGTCCATTCGTCAATTCATTTTATATAAATATTACACAATAGAAAAGAAGAAATAACTAACAATAAAAAAAAAAAGATTTTGGTGGAATTTTTCAAAAATATTTATTACATTACAGTAATTTATCACATTGGAAAAAACAGTCTCAAATTTATACTTAAAATACATAGATTTCATATTTCATTCAAGACAATTAAATAGTTCCATCATATACTGCTATTGAGATAAAAAAATCAATTATTCATCATAGAGTTTTATAAGTTAGTAGAGCTTCATTTTCTTAGTCATATCTATTGGTTCTTTCATTTTTATTCCTTCTTTCTGCCAATGTATTTTCTTCAGAAAAAAAGAGAAAATGTAGTTTTATTACTTGAGAAAATTTACTCATTTAGAAAATTTTGGTTTTTCATATTTTTTCCGATTGTTGTTCTTGATGTCTCAAAAAGATTTTTTACTCATATTTTTCTCGCTTCACTTTTACAAATTAAGGCACACGTTTGTACTATTTTATGCAACATACAATGCGAATAGAAAGAAAAGAAATTTTCTTCAAATAAATGATGTCTTCTCATTGATATTGTTAAAATTTAAATTGTTCTTGACCATTTTTCTTTATCATTTTTTTTACATTTTGGAAAACGTCAAAGGAATTACTGTTTTTATCATCTACAATTTTCTTGTAAAAATTTATACACAATTTGTTTTTGGACGATTTGAAAAGTTTTTCACACATTTTTTTATCTCTTTCATAATTCATTTAAAATTCTACTTTAGAGTAAAGGGAAGAAAAAATAATTTTTGTTGGCATTTGGAACTTAACAAGGCAAAGGGGAAGAAAATTCGTGTAAAACAGCTAAAAGTAACATTGAGGTTTTGTGTGTTTGTGAAAAACAGACGGAAGTGGGTGACCTATTGCTAAGTATTATCTTTGCATCGTGTTTTTTTCATTTTTCTTTCTTTTTGCTTAATAATAGAACCTTGGTATGGGTGTAATTTGCTCCACTATATTGGAGTGGTTTTTCCACAATATATTACCATCTAAGCTTATTCTAGGGCTTTTTTTTCAATTAACTATAATATTAACATTATACGAATATTAATGTTTTAGAATAAATAGTCGAAACGTTGTATAAAGCGCTATAATATCAGCTGATATTCACCTTCGTATTCTTTCTCGATCATATCCGTTCATATAAAAATCTCTTGCAAATTTACTTTAAATCTCTTTTCTTCGAAATGTCATATGCATAGATGTTGCAATGTTAAGGTAATATATTATTTGATAGACACACTCCTTTCAAAGACTATGCAGAATAAAAAAAAACAATATTTATAAGTGCCCATTACAATAAATTGCGATTAATTGAAGATTTTTTTCTTCACATGCGTTTGTGGTTTTTGAACAGTTTGGATTGTGTTTCTCATTACGTTTTGTTTTTCATTATAAGCTTAACATAATAAGTCAATAAATTGCCATGATGTGTAGCGTCCCGAAAAGATCAATTTAAGAAATTTTTTTAAATAGGGACGTTTTATATCATAAGAATATTTATGTCATTTGTTTATTTCCTTTTTTGGTTCTTACCTTTCTCTTTTAATTTTTAATGCACAAAAAGTGATAAATTTTCAATTTTACAACAAAATAGACTCTCTCGATTAATGATTATGCATAGTTTGACGGAAGCATTAGTTTCAAAAAATCCTTCATTTTTTTTATCCCTCTCAGTATTTATCTAAAACTGTATGGTTCTTATCATAAGAGATAATTTTTCACTCATTGCTATGTATTACTTGTAAATGTTATACCATAATTATTAAACTATAAGCACAAATTTCACAACAAGATTGGATTATCTTTTATATAATTTTTACTTTAGAATAATTGTATATTATTATAATAGTAAAATTGCCACGTTTTGTCACCTTAAACGTCTATTAATATATTATTCCTTTGTCACAATGATTCAATTGATATTTAATTTTTCTTTTTTAACATTGAAATACTTTTTAATGGATTTAAGATTCTCTTCATCCATGTGTTTGTGTGTATTTATGAGAAAGAAATTTCAAATACACAATTAAACTAATAAGGACTACAAATAATAAAAGATGGGAATCATACTTGTTGAAAATAATAAAATCTAAAAATTACAATAAATCAAAGAATAATAAAAACGATTGTAAGCGTGATTGTATTTCGAGTATCTAAAAGTAGGTATCCTCCTTTAAAAGTATTTTCTTTAATAGTATCCCCTTTCTCACTTTGTTTAATCCCACAAAATTAATTGTATTGGAGAAAAAAATTGAACTAGAAAAAATGTGAAATTTTTGGTGTAAAAGTGGTTTAATGTTTGCTTGAGCTTATGACCATGATTGTTCTTTTTCACAATACCTGAACATTGTTTTTTTTTCTTTTTACGATTTACAATTTAAAATAACACTGTTTATTTATCATTTCTTTCAACTGTCTTATAACTACACTTATTTAAAACTGTGAAACCTTTAATCAGAGCCATTCACAAATTGTCTCTTTCATGTGATTAATTAGCACTGAAATATTTGACAATTGTATAAAAAAGGGTTTATCAGTTGAGATGCATTGCTAAATTATTCTAACCAAAATTTTAATGTGTAATTGAGCAAGAGACGCAAATGAGCATCTATAAGGTTAGATTAAAAAATACAATAAATATTATCTAATAGGAACACAGTATAAGCACAACGGAGGTGGTGAAGGCAATCAATCCATAATAATAATTAAATAATAGTTAAATTACTTTAATCTCTTGCAACATAACAAAAATATAACCCGAGTAACAGGTGGCACTATATATGTGCGTTTGGAGATGTTTTTTTTTAAGTTTGTGCTTGTGTGTGGGTTTATTTTCTCACTTATTAAAGGCAGAAAAAGAAAAAAAATCTACAGCATTAATTAACTACTGTTGTCACAATTTCACCTCACTATTTAGGATTATTTCCCACACAAAGATATATTGAGTGATTAAAATTAATTTGTATCAAAATAAGACGAGGAAGAACAGAAAGTACTTTAGAGGTATTTAGGACAACAATAGGACATCAAATTCGTTCTATGCTCTCTCAATAAAAGAGAAAGTTCTCACTGCCACTCAGTCAAGCTTCATGCCCTATCAACCCCTTACCTTAACGTTGTCCAATGCGTCAGAGTAAGGGTTTTATGAGATATGTAATTTTCTCGCCCACCTGTCTTGTTGTTTAGATAATTGCTGGACAGTTGTTGCCGTAGTACTTGATGCTGCTGGTGTTGTTGTTTTGGATGTATGACGTTGGACGGTAGTGAAGAGCATTGTGAAAGATACCGTTGTGTCCATTTGATGCACCAATCGAGACGTTGTGGTTGTTGTTGTAGTAAATGCGTGAATCGTTGTTGACAGTAAGATTATTATTATTATTATTGCCCTGAAGCTTAACTTGGGCGGCAATTATGGCGCGAGAGATTGAGTTTGGTCCAGAAGTTGGCACAAGTTCGGGTTGATCAGGTATCATGAGGCCACAGCAACTGCAGCGTATTAAGGTGTATTCTTGAATGTGTCCATGGGCGCCCAAACGGTGGTACTGAGAGCGGTTCATAAGGAACATCGGAATATTATTTTCAGGCAACTCGGTGTAACGAATCTTGAATGATCCATTAGTCAAATTTGAGCCCATGTCAATTATATTGCGGCCACCATACATTATTTTGCAGTCTTGGTACGTATCTTTCTCTGGAGATTTCTGATTGAAATAGGAAATCATGTTATGTAAATTGGAAGGATTTGTTTTTTTTCTTTTTGTTTTTAATTAACTCACCTTGATTTCATCAGATCCCATTGAACTAACTCCACTCGATTCGCTTGATATCGGAGAAATCAGTAGTTTGATCTGGTCTCGGTCTCTGCAATCTATCCCAATGGTTGAGGGGTCCGGTGAGAGAATATCCAGGGGATCCATGAATTCACTCACAGACAAAGGCAGTGCAATATTGAGAGCCATGATCTATACATATAGAAAGATTGCTATTTACTAAAGTGGTCGATGTTATCATTTCCACAACTAATGAAAAATTATGTCTTATCACTTCTCAAAATTTAGCTAAATTGTGGTTCTGGTGAAAAATGAACTCTCTTTACATTTTGTAATGAAATCTATGTAATTAACTGATACTCATAAAATATCATAATTTTTTTTTATATTTCAAAATTAAACGGAGTTGATAAGTTAACCACCTCGAAAAAAATAACTTTTGGTATTCTACTTATTGTGTTTGATTTGGTTGATACATATACAAAAAATTAAACTAATGCCAAACAATTCACTAGTAATACATTTATCGAAATTGTCTAATTTAGGAGAAAATGCCCATGTTTGAAACCATTGGAAGCTTCGTAATGATTAAATTTTCTATGTTTCGCAATATATATATATATATGTGACTCATCGCAACTATATTTTAAAAACTATGGAAAGTGGCCAGTTTTTAAAATATATTTTGCGGAGTCACGTTTATTGAGAAACATAAGAAAAATTTAATCATTACGAAGCTTCCAATGGTATCAAGCATGGGCACTTTCCGTTACTAAGAAAAAGGCACGGTGTTTTTTTTTTAAAGAAATAGGGAGGGGGAGGTTGGACTTCATTGATACAATTTTTTCGCATATTTCTAAAGGAAACTGGGCTAATGTGACCAGTTCAAAACTTTAGAATCGTATATAAATCCAGACTTTAAATATCTATCATGGATAAATATAATCTCACGGATAAATCTAAAGAAAATAATTTTCAGCTATCTTGTATTTTTTCAATATTCCTCTTACAGGAGATTATCTTTTTTTTGATTGCAGAATAATTTGGACTAATTAAATGTGAATCCATTGTTAGTTAACTACAACAAAATCAACTTTTATAAAATGGATTGATAAAATTAAATTAAAAGGAAATAGGCTGCGGCAAAAATATAGGTAATGTAATTATTTCTTCCGTGATATTTTATATTCATGAAAAAATTATAAGTTCTTCTGCAATGAACTTTATTATCCATGTGCTAAGTTTTTTGAGTTTCTTAAAAAAGTTACAATTCATATAGTATTAAGACAATATGTTTTTTTTAATAATCACTCAAAGGCTTTTAAGGTCAGTAATTATCATTCATAAAATAACTAATAATATTATGTAATCACCTAACATCTCAATAGACTTTAGAACATTTTTCTTGTGTTTGAAGACTGTCTTGCCTTTGAATTTCCAAATTCATTTTTTCTCCTCTTGAGTGACTCTCGCCAAGAAATGGATTAATGATAGTCTGTGGGTAATTTGGTGGGTAGAGAGACTGAAATGCGATGGCTATTTTTGAAAGAGAGAAAAAAAAACAACATTTTACTTGATCATTCACTTGTTGAATCTTCAACGTGTTGCGCTTCCTCTGCCCACCTCCAATCGCAATGTCTCATTCGTGATCACCAGCAAGCGTAAAAATGTAATAATCGTAAAAATAAGGAATAACTGTGCATGTCGCGCGTTCAATACACCAAAGTCAGTAATATAATTTTCTCTCATGGTGCTCCCTCTATTCTCTGTATCTTTTCCAACACTGAAATAATCATAATTATTACGGAGGTGGTGGACTTGGACTTGAAAATTATAAAAATTATGTGTATCAATGCGAGCTATTACGACATTTATCTCATATAGAGACGCTACTATGAAAGAGCCTCCTTAATCATTTTAATTTCATGTATATCTCTGATGATATTTTCGTGTTCTGTTTTTTTTTTCCTGAGAGTATCTTTTTGAGTGATAATAAAATGGATTTTTGCTGCCTTATCAGGTAGCTTGGGAGAAGGCTATATGGTATTTGTGAATGTATATGTGTGTGATCATGATCTGGATTTCTCGAGGAATAAAATTGACTTTGCCCTGCAATATATAGCTCTTATATCTTTAAAATTTCCAATATAGTCAACTTTATAAGAAATCAAACTAAATAATGTGTTGGCACACGATATAGTTAAGTAATTTCTTCATTCATTCATTCACTGCAAAGTCAGAAGATGATTGCATGAATCGCAAAATTTTGCCGTCAAATGGGAATTGTATGAGGAGGGCACAACACAAAATGGCGTTGTTGCGTGATCGTTAGAATGATCTCATTTCGATCGATTGCATATTTTGTTTAGAAGAGTGTAGCAACAAGTAAGAAAAAAGGTGAAGAGCATAATCTTCTACCTGAACTTCTCAGCAACTAATCACGGTCACTCACATCTTCACTTTTTCCAAGAAAATTTACTCCATAACTTTACAATCTTAATATTTGAGGCAGAAGAGAGAGGTATTGAGTGAGAAAGATAGGTGAAAATTTACGCATACTGACTACGTGATTTCTGGCATTTCACAGTTAGAATTCCCCTTAGTATTTAAATTCTTTTAAAAATCTCAGAAGATATTAAATTCTAATATAAATAAGAGAAAATTTTCCTGAAGGCTTCACCAATAAACAAACGTCCTGTAAAGGGATGGTGAAGGAATTTTTTGGTGGCGTCGTTTCGCACGTGCAAAATAAAGGAACTTTCCCAAACTCATGAGGAATTTTACTAGAGCGTCTAATCTCATCCCAAAAACGCCCGAGTCTCGATAAAATCACAACTTTGAGCTTATTGCGTTTGTTTTTCTACTACACTTATTATTCTAAATCACTCTAAAAATGCTCTTCTACCCGCATTTTAATAATCACAGTATATTGAGTGGCAGAAAAAATCTCGTCTTTTTTCCTGCTGTTGTACAGGTGATAAAAATCTTTCTGTAGAACTTAAATAAATTACCTGGGAAGGAGTTGAGTGTGATAGTTCACTGGTTAGACACTTTTAAAGTATTTTTCGACCTTAATACCCCATTAATTTCACTTGTATTTTACGGGAGAGATGAATTTTCCTCGCGAAGACTTGGTGAAATTATTGGGGACTGAAATGCACAGCAAAATAGCAGCTGTCAGTGACTATTCTGCCGTAGTAACATGAAATTCAGATGGCGTTATTTGCTCTAAAAATGCTACCTGCGCCATTTGCACTCATTTTAGTACTGATTGGAATTAGCATATATAGCAAAGACACACCACTTCATGACGAAGCTTTCGTTGTGTTATGTTGTAGCTGTTTTTTATGTACGATAAAATTTGATGGTATTCCAAAGACATGTTGTCGATGAAAATTATTTACTTTAGTCCAAGACTTGCACCTCTACGTGCGGTAAAACAGTTTGTTGTTAAATCGATAAGCTTGAAAAAGCTTTGTTAAAGCTTTTCAAATGTAGATGCGAGGGTTTGTAGAAAGGCTTGCATATGAAGGAAAAGCTAAAACAGCTATGTAACCTACACTACACTGATAATTTTATATTTTCAAATATTGAGCTTTTAAAACTTTTAAAACACCTAAAAGAAATTTAGTATTTCCTCAAAATGAAAATGCGTATTATAAAGTTTGTTTTTGCTTATTTGTTTATTTTAATGGAGTTAAAATGGAAGAACTGTGATGAATACTTCAGCGAATAAAGTTTTTTTATGTGTATGGTACAACACTTTGGACGAGTTACATATGCAAAGTACCAATGTCTTCACTTAAAAATGTAATATATATACCAAATAATATTTTACTAAAACAGGTTAAGTGCGCCAAATTTCGGACAGCTTGCAATATCGGCTATATTTTTTATTCTTCAAATTTTCATGAATTTTAATTTGTACATGCTTCTGAAAATAATAATAATGCAAAAAATATCATTTCGATGAACGAGATGTTGTAAAAACGACTTTGGAAGCATTCCGGAAGGGCAAGGAACTATAAGAATCACGGTGGTCGAAATATTATACAAAGCTTCGTCTATATTGTTATTCATTTTAAAATGTATTTAGAATAATTTTAGAGAAAATAAAAAACGATAAACTATTTACAAGGTTCCAAGCAACACACCTTAAAAAGAAGGAACTTAAAAATCAATTTGTATTAAACATTTCAAACTAAAGACTTTGGCGATTACATGCAACTATGCCGAAATTTGGTACAGTTACTCTATATAAATTGATAGGTAATTATCTCGGATACTTTTTTATAGAGAAAATGTAATATCGTACACGATTTTGCTCTTCCAAAGCTCTTCTAAAGCTTTTTCGCTGTATCTTGTTCAAAGTGACTATTTTTTGTTTATTGGGGCATTATACATTCTGTAAATGAAAAAAAAAATTATGGAATTTTTTTGAATATATAAGTAGACGGTTTTAGAAACATAACCTCGCTGATCAGTCTGTAGTAAAATATCTATTTTACACGACTAATATAATCTATATAGTATATCTCACTTCATACAGAACCAATCACTGTAAATACGATTTAAAACAATCTTTAATTAATATTTATTAATATTATTTAAAAATATCGAAGGAAAGTTCTTTGTCCTATACCCCAATCACAAGAGATTGCAAATAACACGAAGTTTTTTTGCCTATTTTTTTTGTAAAAGTGTATTTCATTCTGAACAATAAAATAATTTACACAATTCAATGTATATTTAAAATCAAATATATAGATCTATTTTAAAAGGTATTTATTATCCAGATTAAAAACACTATTATAATTGCTTAATTTTGATAATTTTTTTGCATAGTGTACTATATTATATTTAAGTGGAAGTGGACGATGTTGCATGTTGTCCGAAATATTATCACATTCCCCTAATTACGTTTGTTTTCTCCAAATAATTTTTATACTATCGAATAAGCGATACATATAGAAGATTTAGCTCTTGCCCAACTGAAAATGGTAACTTCCTATCATAATGTTTGAGTAGAATCCATTAGTCATTGTTTTTATGATTTAGGATCTAAAGGGATATTAATGGAATAGAGACTGAAGAAGTCAATCCCTTGCCAAAGCAGGACGTTGATGCGGCAAAATGTAATCAAATAAAAGTACCCCCTCTCCTCTGATTAAAGTAACTTTCCCATGCTAGAAAAAACTTTCTTTGTGAAACGCTGAAGTTACTTTTCCTTTGCTGGGTGTTGGATGCTTTAAAAATTTAATTAAGACTTTCCTGTTTCGGTATACTTCTCAAGTATTTCTCCAAAGAAACTGTATGGGGATGAAAGATTAGTACATATATTTTTTTTCTCTCATTTGAAGCTCATTCCAGACAATTCTATATAAGAGTTAATTAATTTTCCACGCACATTAATTCCACACAATTAATTTGGTAAAGCGATCGAGTGGTTGCAGAAAGGAAGATTATAGGGAAAGGTGTGAGCTTGATTATTGAATAAGAACATCTTTGCGTGCTGAGAACTAATTTATAATATTTCGTAATCATATTTTTACGTGCTGGGATCAATTTCTCATGATATCAACGAGATATGGGATTGGACAGATTGTCATGGCACGAGAGACCACAAGAGATCGAATTCCTTGCGATTTTGATTTCTGATGAGAGGGTGTGTGGATGTAGGGTTTTGTGAGAGAGGGAAATTAAGCATGCGGAAAGGATTTAATAATACTTGTTCGTTTTATTGGCCCCTGAGGAATGCCCGAATTTTCACTCCTCTCATGGACAGCCAGGGAACAAATGTTTGATTTCCCACGCGCCACCACACACAAATCCTCATCAATTTCTATCATTTTATCGCAGATTTAATCGAATTAGGGGCGGAAATTCTGCCACAACCACATGCTTTTGAGGATTTTTCTTCCGCTTTCCCATCTCATCGAACACCCTTCTCTCTATATCACAAATCCAGGGGCAATTGCATTAGATAATTTATAACTGAATTAAATGTACTTTTAATTTAATCAATCGTATACACAGTTCATTCGTACTAATATCATCATAAGCCCCTCATTAGTTGATAGAGATAATGGTATTATTGAATGATCAATATCTTTGCGAGACTTCAAAGACTTCTGCAAGCTTTTACTACATATATTTGATAATAACCTTTTAGTTTTAATGTTTTATTGAGATACTATTTTAGGTATTTCTGTTCTCTATAGTCAACAAAAAGTGTAGGGGAGGCTGGGCCAATTTAACCAAAGGGCGGTTTCAATTTTTGTATATTTTTTATCTCTCTGATCTTCTCTTAAAATCCCTACTTTATTGTCATATTTTTGTGTCTTAATGACTTGGAGAATTCTAAATGAGTAATTAGAATTAAGATCCACTGTCTTAGTCCAAATTGGAAAAAAGATAATGTACATATAGTTCCTAGAAACTGACTCATTTTTGCATGAAATTAATCCACTTTGGGGGATTTTTTTTACATATTCAACCATTCAGGTGAATCCTTTTTCCCCAAAATAGAACAATCAAATTACAGGATTAGGGAATTGGGGTAACTTTCAACTGAGATATTTCTTTTATTTTTAAATGGTACTATTGGACCATTTCATAATGCAATTTAGTTTTACGATTGGTTTGTGGAGTATGTCATAGTAAGTTAAAAGTGGGTCAACTGGTAAAGCACTCGCTCTATGATATAAGTATCGCGGGTTAGAATCCCCTTTAGGTCACCAGAAATTTTTCTGGCGTAAAGGTGTTTGAATTGTATCCAGTGAGCATCACTGTACTTGATTCAATTTTAATCTCAATTTTCTTGATTCCACGGGGCAAGAGACTGACAACCTTATCCCTGGATAAGAAAAAAAATATAATGGATGTCCCGAAATTCCCTAGCGGTAAGGCCTGTGTTCCTCCGTGGAATGCCGAAATGTTGTGCCACCATTATTATTATTATTCTTGAGGTCTAGTATCATTTGAAAATTGAAGAAAAAAAACCAATTTCAAAGGTACCCCACTTCCCCTTAATGCTTCTTATTTTTATTCAAAATAAATTCAGAAATTATTATTAATCGTATCGCAATATTTTGTTACAATGTAATCATGTTATATTGCTGTTGCATTCCGTGGTGGAAGAATCCGCTTAATCCCCGTAGTGTGGATGCTTCTTCCATGCTCCCAGAGTTTTTTGTGGATAGAGGCGGTGAATTATATTACGTTTTATCACAGTGAAAATGCATTTTTCTGACATTCAGTTGTTTGCATCGGGCGGGACTCGAACTCACAGTTGTGAGAGTCGAGTCAGAGATCTCGTCCGCCCAAGAACAGCTGTCTTGCCTATTGCACCACTGAGATTCCCATAATTCACAGGATATATTTACTAAGTTTTATTATGATTAACCATGTTTTTGCAAAATGAACTCAAAATTCAATTTACAATTCATGATGAAACTGTCTCATGTTCTCCTATTAGACGAAGTATATGGTTTTTATAAGTCTAAATTTCCTGTAAATATATAGACAAAAGTCTTCATTATTTTTGTATAATAAAATTATAGTAGTACGATGACAATGATTTTCTTCTGAGTGTGAGGTAAATAAAATTTTCAAGACTATTACTATTTTTTTGTATAATTTTTGTATATTATGGAAGTTTTTTTTTTTGGAAAAGCTCAAAATTTGGGAAAGTAGGAAAAAGCTAAAGGGGCCAGCAAGTAAATTGTGTTAGTGTTAAACTCTCAAGTTGGATGGGTTCGCTCCTTGATGTTTTTCTCTTTCATTTTTCTCCTCCTTACTGACGCAGCTTCTGGTATCGTGAGAGTTTTGCGCTTTCCAGGCCACGGGCATGCGTGCAATTGGGGCCTATCACGACAAGGCAATGGCAGTCGATCAACGAAGGGATACACGACACCATCCGGTTTATGTGCGGCACTTTCTCTCCTTTCGCGACTCTTGAGGACACGTCCAAGTGGAATGCCGTATTGTATATAGCTGAAAGGGATGCGCTTTCACCGGGGGTGTTGGATAGGCGAAAGCTCTCACGCTTGAATTGTGACAAAATTTAATAATTTTGTCAGCTTTAAGACGATATAGGATGTCCTTGTAGGATTTCTGTGGAGCTTTCGATCGCTGCTCGTATTATTCAAATTGGAATATCCAGCGAGAGCTTTCATGCGCGCTGAAACAGAAGAACTTGAAAGTCTGGAATTTTTTTTTATTCCTTCTTAGCTCTTTGTCCTTTTTATGTTTTCTTTTTCCAAGTTCTTTCAATACCGATTCTTCAAAACAGACACACTTTTGGATGAAATCAACGGAGTGCGATTTCTCTTGAAGTTGTTGTGTGGGTGGTTGGATCACGTTGTTTTGTTCTTCTTTTTTGCCATCCTCCAGTATGCCGCCCTCAGAGTCCCTCACTCTTTTTCTCGTACGGCCTTTTTTCTTGGTTGAGAAAGCGAGGCGAGATTTGAAGTTGATTGATCGATATTCGGATGGCGTAAAATTAATGTGTAACGATGTTAATGGCACACCAAGAATTTATCCGTCATGAATTTGTAATTTTGCGCTGTGAGTTGAGGGGGTGGCAATGAGCAAAATGTGGTGAGGAATGTTGGGATTACGACAGATCTCACTCTAATTTTGCATCATTTATTAATTTTGTGTATAGCATTTATGTATATTTTTGGGATATATGAGAGGGCGCATAAATGTAATTGTTGGGTGAATGCTACTGTAAATGAGGAGAGAATGCGTTGGGTGATGGTGACCCAACAATGACGATCATTGACAATAAATTACCCTCATAAATGCTGTATATATTGGTGTCTATTATGAAATATTTTTGGACCATCATCGTTCATTACCTGAAATCACTATCTTTCCTCCTCACCCTCACTTCATTCACTATATTCTGTGATTGTGTGAATTGAGGAAAAATCTATTCATTGAGGAGTCACACAATGTTCATTTTGCCTCAGAGTCACAGTCGAAAATGCTCTTAGAAAAAAAGGGAAAATATAGGATGTTTGAAAAAGAGAGTCACTGATGTAATTGCATTGGTACATTTGAAGTGTCAGGCAAGCAATGGATAGGAAGAATTTATGTTTGTGATTCTTTTGTTGAATTGCAAAGGTGTATTGAGGAATTCGTTGGACCAAAAAGGACACCTCAACTTCTCACTCAGTGATCGATTCTATATATAAAAATTCAATTATTTTTCAAATTCTAAAGAGATAGCTATATAATCTATTATGTATTGCTATGTCGTATTTTTAATTTTAACCCCAAAAGCCTTGTTTCCAAGTTTAAAATTTTAAATATTTCAAACAAATGATGTTCAAAAGATTATTTTTCTATGATTTTCAAGATTTCAGCATGCAATGTGAAAATTGAGAGTTGAGTAATCATAGTCGTAAAAGCTTTTTATATTTATATATATATATATTTTATTTTCACGCGCGATAAATTCCAAAATCATATATAATTTTTAAATCGAAATCCAAAGTGTTACAAAATAGCGTTTCTCACGTAATAACTCATCATCAGTGAGTGTGATTGATCAGTGATCTAGAGATTAGACGTTGAGATATGTGATTTGTATCTTTAGAAATCGCCTTAATCACATGAGGAAAATCATTAAACAAAAGCACTACCTTATTTTTTCATTTTTTTTCTTATTGTTTATAACAATAATATTTTGTCATTTATCAAACTGTTACTTGGTGTTGTGAGCACAATTTTAGTGAATATAAACCCAAAAAGGAGGATTCATTGAAAGTCAGAAAGTGCGCAAAATGGTGAATGAATGTTGAAAGAATGAAAAAAAATCTCTGAAAATAGCTGCAGAAAGCAAAAACATGTTTGAGGAAAAGAAATAGTGAAAGAAAATATGTTGGTCATATAATGAATTGGCTTTTCCATCCTCACGCCCACAAAAGCTCCACGGGGAAAAGATAGAGGGGAGGGTAGGTTGAAGAAAAAGCATAAAATGGTGAACGTAGGTATACAAGAAGATTAATTTGCACGGTGAAAATCGAAAAGAAAGTTTCTACTTTAATTTATTTGAAAGTTTTCCACCCCAAGCGTCCAACTTCGACAAAAGTGCAACAGTGCACGAGATGTATAGCGGGGTAGTAGGGGGCAGGAGGGCTTCCAAGGAAACAAAAGAGCTTTTCACTGTTATCAGCATTTCACTTTTCCAGCAGTGCGCGCGCGGAAGTTTTCCCGTGCACATAGAAATTTATTTTTATTTAAACTATTTATGCTCCACTCGCACCGTTTCTATATAATTTATTGTTGTCCAGATAGCAGAATAAATTGCATCAGAGAGAAATTTTGTGTTACGAGTGACATGGACCAGAGTCAATTTTAATCAAGATTGCATGATCGATATTCAACAAAAACTCTCGAAGAATATTTAAGGGGTTTCTTTTTTTTTCGCTAACAAAATTGCCACAAGAGCAGACCAACTGTTGCAAAAGGTGTCGAAGATACAAAATAATTGCATCTACTCTATTCTTTGGAGAGAAAAAGGACAGAACAGTCAGCAGGACTTTTAATCAGATAGGAAGTTTCTTCACTCATGCTTGCGAAAGTTTAAAAATGACTTTACAAATTGCTAAAGGTGACACAATGTCATGGACAAATTGTATATCTCTTTGTTTTCATATTGAGTCTCTTTGTTAAACTCTCAATTTATTTTTGATGTTTTTATTTTCTCATAAATATATTTTTGTTGATTTGACATTTTTGTATTATTTATAACGATTATTTTTGTCTTAAGATAATTCATAATTTCTATGTTGATCGAAAGTTTATTAGAAAACCTTTCAAAAATCTTATTATATCAATTTTTTGGTAATTTTTTGTAATCGCAGCTGATACCCGATCTTGTCAGATCGGTTCTAAATTTTAGACCTACGTGTTTTGACACTCATAGATCGCGAATACCATGTGCGCTAAAAATCGATTGTCGTGGCCGCTCTGTTCCGTTCGACTTCTGTAGAAGGAAAAGCAACAAATATCAATAAGCGGTTAATAAAATGAATGCGGTTAATAAAACAAATGTCATATCTATCCACTCTTCGTATCCACCCCCTCCCCTCTATCGCCATTTTGGAACACCCCCAATTTTTTTCTCAATAACTCAGCCTCTAGACTAGAGCATGGATCGGACTCACATTTTAGTATGTTATAGCGAGGCCTAAGGGCTCTTGATAAAAAAAAACTTAAGTCCCCACGACCCCTTATTTGACTAGTTCCGATTCTAATTGTCAAAGTTTGATCATCTTCCGAGGTTTGGAGTTTGGACAGCTGTCGTTAAATGTTACAACTTTTCTAAACACTAAACTTCATCCGTATTGACCGCATGGATCAATTTGCTCGGCGCGGTTTTTACCTCCAAAATTCAAGTCACAATCGAATTTTCACGCATTTCGAGTTCTAATAACCTCGAGTTGCAAGCACTTTGGGGTCACCTGTAAAAAATCTCAGCTATCATAAGCTTATCTCTGTTCTTATTCTACAGTTGCAATACTATGATTTACTCACGTTTTATTTACAATTTTTAATTTCAAATTAAAGTTATCTATCTACAAAGGTTAAATATCTGTAAGATTATGTAACAAATTATTCCAAAAAGGGCTCATTGAAATGCTAAAAGGGTTGCACTAGGATTTTGTAAAAGATATTTGAGAAATTATTTGCGTGAGTGGAAAATAAATTTGCTTACATAGTATTATGAATTTGTCTGTGTCAAATATACTTGATTGTTCTTAAATAAAACTACAGCAATTTAATGTCATGTGAGGTGGGTTTTGTGTGATGTACAAACAACAGGGCTTTCTTATTGGGTACATAAATTCTATTTATTCACCCTTATTACACTTTCAACCCTGCAGCCATATCCGCTATTTGCGAATTTTAACTCAATTCTCCATGGTGTTTCCTGTACTTTGTATATAGTGGGGTGGAAAATGGGTGAAAGCCGTCTTAAAAGCGGGGGTGAGTGTGTAAAATGGAAATTTCATGAGTATGCGTAATGTTACATGTGTGAAGATGATGGAAAGCCATACAACTGAAGCCATTGGGGTGGATTATATATAACAAACCTAATACACAGCATAGTGTCGAAAAGCCGAAAATGTTAGTTTAAGCATAAGTTAGAGGATTTTGAAGTGGGGCAGGAAAATAAGGTGCTCTGAGAAGACTATTTTAGAAAATATGCTGAAGGGCCAATTAAATTGGGTAAATATTAATTTGCGGAAGAAGTCAACAACATCCGTAAACTTCTGGGTGATGGAAATGAAATTAGTGTTATTTTTTGATGAGATTTTAATTAAATTTTCTATGAATGTTCCTTGAAATTATTTCGCTTATGGATGATGATGAAACCTTTCACGTGCTTCATAATCTCAGTGATGATTATTGGCTGCTACTTCGATTACTTAAGAAGTCTTATAGTCGATCGCTAAATTAATTTTCTATGTGAATGACAATTTCTTTGATGCTTTAGAAATAAGAGTCATCCATCGAGAAGCTGGTTAGCTTCAAATATGCGTGGTTGTTTTGTAGAAAATTTTATACTTTTCCCTCGCGGTGCAACTTTTCCTCGCAAAGAAAGATTTCTACCTTTGAGATGTAGCCAACTGTAGTCTAAAGTGAAAATTTACTCCCATGGGTGTTCTTTGATGTGTAGGAAGACAAAGGGAGACATATGAGGAAAATCGTAGACAGCAATTTTAGCGCTTGCACCCGACACATTTACGTCATCTCTCTTTAGGGAGAAGTAATAACTAATGGTTAAACTAAATTGAAAAAAAAATGTAAAAAAAATCAGGATAATGTATTTTGCAAATATATGTTACCGGAAATTTAAATTTAAAAATTAGCTTCCACCGAGCGCCATGAACGCGCCTAGCGAAATAATGAGAGAGTGACAAGAGAAAGAGAGAAGAGAGCACGCGAAATTAATTTGTGAAGAAAAAGTGAAATAAAACTTGTTAAAAGGTAATACAGTTTGTTTAATTTGGCAACAATATATTTCTAACATTTAAGCCTGAGTAAATTTATTTATAGCCGTGCACACATAAGGTATATGTTTAAGGATGGGTTTTATGAAAAACTGAAAAGACATTTAATTTGTTTTTGATAAGCTATCTGATACACTTTATTTGCAATTCGGCCATTCAATATAAGTGTAGGGTGCATTTTTAACTAGATAAGAAAGAAAGAAAGAAAACCTTTGAATAGTAATCATTTAAGGGAAAAATTCCAGACGTTTAAAATTTCTTTTTAAGACACAAAATTCACAAGTTAGTATATTTTTGAATATTAAAGTAATTTACAGGTAATTTAACTCTTTGCTCCTTGACACTCCTCTGATAGAATTTCATTTGTATTCTCGTTTTGTGTTATGACTGATTTATAAAACTCCTAAATATGCATTATATAATATGTACTTGAAGAACACATTTTGCTAGAGAGTTTATTTATAGTTTCTGAAGTAGGTAGATGAGTTTAAGATAATTTGGAATCATTTCCAGCGTAAAGACACAAAATTCACTCCTTGACGATCTGTTTTATGCTGAATGTACTAGAATTTTGCTTTTATTTAACAAGTAGACTTGCTCTCGAGTGTCTCGAGGTGGGGCTTTTAATTCGTCGTGGTCTTTTCTTTTGTATATCTGAAACATTGAAAAAATCTCAAAATTTCAATTTAAAAAAGATATCAAATTTTCTTGTTTTACTCTACATTACTATTATTATTACACCATTTATTTATTTATATCGCGAAACGACAGAATTCATTAAAAAAAGCATGGCCTCAAATTATTCTGACCGAGGTCATAAATCATCCCTAATAATGGTTTTTGAAAGCCAAAAGTTAAAAAGCTCTAGAGAACGCATTTCTTAACTTAAAGGGGTTGTGTTATTAAGGCTCGTTGAAAAGGTCTTGGAATTGGCAGATATGAACGGCTTGGAATTGATTATGAACCGGTTATGATTCAATAACTAATTTTACTGCTCGAACTCCACGGAGAGAGCAGTATATATAATCCCTCGATTTTGAGTTATATATATATTTCGACTCCTGACCCCCCCAAGGGGTCGTATTTTGGAAGAATTTTGGAAATCCGAAGTTTCGAGTTTCTTGGCGTCACGCTGTTTGTCCGTCTGTCCGTCCGGCGGTCGCCAGCTCTAGAGGCCAAACGGTTAGAGATAGAAACTTGGGACCTTCGGGGGCCCCACCCATAAGTTGATCCAAGGATCGTTAACCTGCCTCTCATTTTTCCTCCACCATTCCCCTTCCCTTCCAAAGCTATGTGTTTTTGGGATTGTTCGAAAACTCGTTGTGCGATATTTTTCATTTTTAGATATGTTACAGAGATTATCCAGGCGGATATTTCGTCCTTAGACAAAAATCCCGTTGAATCATTCCTAATAACGGTTTTTCAAGGTCAAAGGTTAAAAAGACACTAGAGAGCGCATTTATCAAGCCGAATGGGGTCATGTTTGGGCTCGTTGGAAAGGTCTTGGAATTTCCTATAAAACTGATCCGGTCCATTTGGTTCTGAATCGGTAATGAACTGATTCATAGCCGATAACTAATTTTTATCTGAAAATTAATTCTATTACTTTTAAAACTATTCTGGGGATCTTTTGAGTGATGAATCGGTTCAAATAGTTTGAAAACCGGTAAGTGATGTGAAAATACTATTGAGGTTAGCATCTAAATCTCGAGTTCGAGCATTTCGCAAAACCAGGAACGTTTTGCCACCCCTTTTATTCGAAAATTAATTACATCACCACCAAGCTATTTCAGACTACATTTTCAGTGATTGAAAATCCAGGTCATATTGCTTATGAGCTCTGATGGTGGTGCAAAGAAGATCTTCAAATTCATGGACACTACACTTTTTCTCATGAATTGGAACTCTAAAGCACTTAATTGGGCAGCTTGGCAAAAAGTGGTCAAAATTGGTCTATATATTTTTTATTGTTTAAATCAATACATAGACTATCTAAGAGTATGCCGTAGAAATTTCAGGAGCCAATTCGAAATATTTCCGAAGATACAGGGACGAAAGCAGAGAGCGCCGAGCAAATTTGAAAGCGTTCGGGCAAACATCTGAAACTTTGAAATGCGTTTTCTCCATTTCCCATTTTGACAATTCCTTTGAATTGGCGGGAAAAATTAAGAAAAAAAAAAACTTATGGACTGAATGAAATGAATAAAGGCTTATCCTCTTCAGTATTAAATTCTCTTCTTTTTGAACCAAAATAATATTTGAAAAATATATTTTTTAATGTTTTACAGCGAGTTAAAGCAGTTAACAAAGTTTCTATACAATATTCTTCGTTTTTTTGGTTTAATTATAAAATAGATTTATGAAGAATTAAAAAAAAATTTAATGTTTTTTCTCAGACAAGAATTACGAACTGTAGACTTCACGCCAATTACAGAGTATTTCGAAGACGCGCTTTAGTAAACTACTCATTAGTCCGCCCTTTTGTAATATTTTTTTTCGAAAAATTAAATTAGGCACTTGAAATGTATAAACATGTGTCGAAAATTTTATAAAGCTTGCACTTTCCTTCTCCATAAAAAAATTTAGAAAAACGGCTAAAATTTTCACTAATTCAGGCTGCCCCCTTAATTCAAATAAGTAAATGATGTAAAAATAATTTTAAGGTGTAGCATCTAAGTTTGCCATTTCTTTTTTTATATTAAAAAAACTTTAGATGTTTAGCAAATACTTTTGAGAAAAGATCGATTTTTGTCAATAAAATTTTATTTAATGTGTGAATTTCTTGAATGTTTGATTCATTTTTATAATTGTCATGTTTGTATTAGTGAAATGTTTTCTCTTTAAAATATCAATTATTTATTTAAACTCAATATTGAAGAATACCAGTTTTACATTTATATTTATGATAGCACAGAAAATATTTCTAATTTATTTATTTTTTGACAAAAATTTTTTATTTATATACAGGATAGTTATATAGTACTGGCCATATTCCATGACACTACCCTATCTTAATTTAGCCACTGAATATGGGAATGCCGCGAAAGAGTTAACAGATGATTTTTTATGCACCAGTTAATTTACAACATGACTAGTGACACGTTTGAAGTGTCTCTGGCACTCTCTCGTCAAAAAGTACGATATGTGGAGTTTGTGTTACAAATACTTCATCTTTTGTTCTACACTTTCCCATTTGAACTTTTTTCGCGAATTTCCCGCTCATGAATTGCAGAAAAAAAAAACACATTAGTCTATGGGTGGCTCAAAGAGAGGCATTTTGTTTGTTCTGAATGCCACTTGGACAGAGAGAGTTTCATCATCATTTTTCCAGGGTGTCCCCTTGAATAATCTTTTTTCTGGCAACATGTTTCCCAGGATATACCAGTGAATGTTACTAATTTGTGATATGGATGAAATATAAAAGAGTTAGCTGTTGAAAAGTATAACAAGAAATGATGGCTTTTCAGAGGTGTTAGTGCGTGAATTTTGTCTCTTTTTATTCGCAGCAATTAACATGTATTTCTCTGAATACGAGCCTGGGTTAGTGTTTTTTTTTAAAGAATATACCAAAGACATTCCTCTACGTGTGGCTTCTGTTTGTTCTTCTAATTGTAAATCAACTTGTTTTCTTTATTGATTTGTCACCTTGCACTTGAAAATTTTTCTTTCACCAAATTCTTTCTGCTGCAAAGGAAAAAGTCATCTTCTTTGTTCAGTATGGCATTGAAAGATATTTTGCAAGGAGACAATTTAATTGAATGTTTATGCAAGCGATGTTGGCACGAGACCACTAAATCCACTTTATGTCACCTGCATAAGATTGTGGAAACGCGATTTAAAATATATATATATATATATATATATATATATATACATATATGAGAGAGATCCTAAAGAAATATTTTTATTAAAGAACATATTTTTTTTGTTTGGCATTTCTGATGAAGGTTTCTTAAAAAAAACATACTGCAAATTTATCATTTGACTTTTTTTGCTGGGCAATACTTCTTCGAAACTAGATGAGGTGAAAAGCGAGTAGAAAAAAATCTGTCCCGGTGTGAATAGAAAAGAAATCCACGTGACATGACACCCCCTCGTCATGGGTATTTCGAGGTAGATGGAACTTCTCCCCGATGAGCGCGCGCTTTTCTTTTCATCTCTTTGAGGGATTTGCACCTGGACTCGGTATTTTTTTTGCTGCCTTTGCTCCTTTTTCCCTCTCTTTCGTCCTTACCGATGAATGATGGTTCATCTGAAATCGAAACCAACCACAGCAGCTTCCTTTTGTTTTGCGCCTTCGGAGAGGATCAGCTCGTAAATTGTCCTCCAAGGAAAAAATGTATGCGTTTTATGGCTATTTCTCTCTGATTTAGATAGGACATGGCACTCTGTGTGTCCATCAAAGGCAGATTATCAGTCAACTTTGTTGGTATGATTGACGCAGGAAATGTGTGAGTGGGAAATTCATTATAAACACCCACATATACAAACACTTCATCTTTTTTTCGGGGAGAAGGTTTAGAGAGAAATAACAAATTGATCAATCAACAAAACTATTTCTGGACTTTATCTCTAGGCTAAGATCAGCTATTTCATCGTGTTTTTCGACCCTAGTGAAGATTATTGAGTTAAAAAAAAATACATACCGCGGTTCTTTTGGGACTTAAACCACTTGTATTTCACAGTAGCGAACTTAGGGGGGTGGAAGTAAAGGGGATACCTTCTCCAGATACCAAAATCGTAGGGCTTTCAAAATTACAGAGATAAAATTTAAAACAGAAAATTTTTTAATTGAGCTGTTTTCATTTGGCCAAAATCACTACATTATCGAAACCGAAAAGATCATTTTCACCATTTTGATCTGGAAGTTAACTTGGAATACTGAGACGTCATCGACTAAAATTAATAATCAGAATTAGTTCTTATTTGTTAAATGTTTCGATGAAAAAATAATTTTCTAAATTGCCAATTTTTATTGGGAAGATTATATTTTTTTAGGTCGTTTTCGAAAGCCTTCTTCTAGGGTGTTAGAGAACCTAAGTTCACCACTGTGTCCAGAGGTTGTGAAGTGTGAATAATTGAAGATAGGAAACGTGAACATGAGTATAATGGAAATGATAACGTGAAATGGAGGAAATGGTGCGAGATGGACAGGGAAAAAGCTTGCCCAATTACCTATCTTCAAGAGCCTACAATTGCCATTCAACAATTATTAAAATGGTTGTAGAATTTTTTTTATAGACTCATTGGCGTACACTAATCTTTTCCACGTTGGTGTTGATGGCTTCAAGCCAGTCATCTCGACAAGACCGCGTTTTTTTCTCTCACCTTAATATAAAACGTGTCAATTCTTCATTTTTGTAACTGACAGTGAATTTTATAATTGATTCCAACAATTAGTTTGATGCTCTTTTTCCCATTATTCCACCCATTGTTATTAAGAGTTGTTATTTGGCTCGAAAGAACTCATCGGGTCTCGGAGATGGTTTAATCAATTGAAATGATCAATATCAGAATCATTTATCGGAATACTTTACACACACATATAATTCGAAATTCCAAATAATATCAATTGTGCAACTCACTCTGGTGTCCGCAGGAGCTTTCTTGGTGGAGATGATATGAAAAATATCTTGGGGATTATACAATATGCCCAAGTGGGATTTGCATTTGAGCGAAAAATTTTCCAAGAGATTCACTTTTTCCAGCATCAATCTTTGCTGTAAAATTTCCACTCGATATATTTTCTGAGATCGCACCTGGATGGATTTTACATTTTATTTCACATACTATAACGTGCATAAGAAACGTCTTAGCATTGGCATTATTTGGCTTCTCGGGTATTCTAAAGTGCATGCATTTCTCAGTGAAATCCCCAAGATGTATGCTCCAAGGGGTGATTTCTTTGTCAGCTTACCTATGATTTGAATGATACAAAAACATGGATTTTAAAGTGTGTCTTTTTTTTATTTACAGATTTTTTTCGCAAGAAAAAAAACTACTCTGTTTCCCAAATCTGCCACAATCAGAGCTCAGGTATGTATTTTTTTATTGTCTACCTTTCACCAAAATACATTTAATTGCAAATTTTTGCATGAGGGGCCCTAAAAGGGTATAGTTCTTATCTTTGTATCACTAACAAGCAGTTATTGGAATTGTAAAGTTTTAGAAATATGTCAGAGACTATTGTCCATATAGTCTTGAACATTTTGACTCACGGAATGTTTTAAGTTATAGAACGGTTTGTTCTTAAAGTTTGCTAGTATCACTCGTACTCAGTTTGCAGTTATCCTTTTGAGTATAGTGGTATAGTGATAAAGGGTACGAGGACTTTTATTAGAATCTCAATGCAATTCTGTTTATAAACCTATAAAGTTGATGAGACATTTAAAAATCGTGCTCTATAGGATAGCCATTACACTAGAGATGAGATACGAGTATTGGGCGTCAAACTGTCTGGAAATTATAGTTTTAGAATTGAAACTTCTTTGAGGCATTCCTGATCGGTGTGTTGGTCAAAGAAAAAAGAGAATATTTTTCTGTCAGCTTGCGACAATGAAGAGATGGAAGATGGAGGGTGAAAAAAACCTAATCACAATTCATTAAAAATGATGAAAATCCATTTTAAGCGCTCATTCTGCCGCATCCAGAGATGTGGCCTCAATTATAGTGATTTTATCCGCAGTTGGTGCGAGTTCATAACTTCCTGGAATTTCTCTGCAACATCCTTTCCGATAATTTCTTCACCATGACAGTTTGATGTCAGTCAGAAGAGAATCGATTTAATGTAATTGACAATAATTATGGGCACTAATTTTAGTGGTAAGGTCAGGGTTTTGCTCATATGATGACAAGATGGAGAGATGGAAATCAATTTATTCACCCAGCACCGGGATTCTTATATTTTGTGGAAAAAGAGTGAGAAAAAAATTATGGCTTCAGCACAAGTGTTTGGTTCATTTAAAATATTTTCAAGTGGCTACAAAAATCACAATCATTTTCAGCAATTAATTCAATTATCACAAGAACCAATTGGTGGTTCATGACAAGATGATAATTGTAGGTCTTGACTTGAGGCGGTACCATGTTATAAACGTTCTCTGATGGTCTGTTGGTATACAAAATTTTCTGACAGGAATGATAATGACTGTCCAAAAAGTGACTCTCTCAAGGGAAGGTTGAAGTGTTGAGGCGGGATATAAGATTGTTCAGAAGACTCTTAAATTCATAGCTTGACACATCGTCTCAAGAAAGATTCACCAATAAAAAGCTCCAAATTGCTAAAATTCCATCTTTGGAAGCTATAAATTCCTTTTATAGCTTCAATGTCCAAAAACTTCAAAATAGCATTACAACCCACTCTGAAATACCCCAATATCTCAACCCAGATTTTCTGGAGCCAAGATAATCACCTCTGAAACTTTCTAGTCTGCCAACTGAAAAACAAATGGGTGTTCAGGGAAGTAATTGCATGAATAATTTTTCCCCGAAAATTTTGAATTTTGAATTTTAAGAATCATAAGTGACCCGTAATTGCATTTCCGTAAAAAGAAATAAATTGGCAAAAATGTATTTGATTGAACTTTAGTTTATTCCGTCAATAACTCAGTTCAGTTGTTTCGCATTCACTAAAATTATAAATTTTCAAATTTCAATGGTATTAAATAAAAAAAGCAATCAGCGATATTTTAGTAAATGCTATTCAACATGAAATTAAAAATTAGGATTTCGTCTTAATGAAAAATTTAAATGTCTTAAATTGTATAAACTTATACGGGCTTCAGACCTAAGACTTAGCAATATGGCTTAACTGCTCTAATTTTTTATCAATCACGATTTTTCGGAAAAATTTAACTTAGGAGTGGATTATTACAAATAAGTGACCTATAGGGTTATCGAAAAGCATTAAAATTGCTCACTATTTAGGATTTTGAGATCTTCGGGAACTGGGCTAAACCTCTAGTCTGAAGCCGGTCTCATGTTCTGTGAATAAAAGCCACTCAAATGTAAATTAAATTTGCGTCAGAGAATTTAGGCATTAAATAGACTTCCTAGCCTCAGTATGAACAAGTTATCTTCATTAAAGCATTCCCATAGCATGATTAATTTTACTGCTAGAATTCAAAGAGAGAGCAGTATATACAATCTAATTTTTCCAACTTCTTACTTGCAACTTCTTGCTTGCAAGTTGCAAACGACAAGAATTATGGACTTCCGGTCTTCAGTGAGCCTGCCCCACAAGTTAACATTCTCCAGGGCGTTTGAACTTAAGAACAGAAAGCTTTCCTATATTTTTTTTTCTTATTAATAACTCATGAATAATAATGCGATCATATATTGAAATTAAAACTAATTAAATTACGACGATGTAATAAAAAGAATATTAGGTTAGGAATTTGAAATTTGAATTACTTAATCTTTGAATTTTATTTAAAATATTTTCTATACATTTAGAATTTAGACTGCTTTCTTGGCTCTCACATGGAGATACGAGTTCAGTTGAAAAACTCTCTTTCATCCAAATCCCATTCCTTAATGTCTATTTTCACTGGACTTGAGTTAGTACCAGGGAGAATTTCGTATGGGGAAAATTTACGTTAGTGTTTCTTTTGAAATTGGAAACGTAATTCAAACAAAGTTATCCCATTTGGGCGCCCCCACATCCAAATAGGCTAAGATGGTGGGAATTTTTTGGGTTTGGAGAAGTTTTGGTGGGTGAGAAATGGAGCTTTTCGCTGTTGTCATGCACACACTCGCACATAAAATCTTCATAGAGGGGTTGTGGACTTTTTTGGGGAGTGATGGAAGTTCTTTTCATTATACGCTAGAATGGCAAATACACAAGATGATGAAAAAAGACGAAAAGCTTTATGGCTTGGCTACGACGACGTCATGACTGTGTGGTTCTGCTGATGGTTGGGTATTTAGATTCATTGCGGATTGCTTCCTCTTAATGGTCAGTCCCAGAATCCTTCAGTATATCCAATAAATGAATCTTTTTGATGCTATACAGAATTTGTACGTCTAACCAACGTATATGTACGATACTATATAGTGTATACACTTCCTCTTCTCTTCACAAGTAGATAGTTGGATGGCAACACATTGAGATAGCGAAAAAGCTCTTAAAAGCTCTCACCGATGGACATCGAAATTCATTTTGTTGAAATGTGGAAGGATGGTGCTATATGTGGGTGGATTAAACTGGATGAGAGTAAATAATTTCTTTAATTCACTTGATTAAATCCAACGCTGGAAAAAAGAACTCTCAAGAATTCACCAGATTCGATGATATACATATATACTTACATATATGCAAATGGGTTTGGGTTGTAATTTAATGCACTAGATGTGATTCCTATGGGTATGCCATCCCCCATTAGTCTAATGAATCGGAAGTGTGTTTCGATGATTTACTTGAGAGTTTCCTTCTCCTACTGATACTTTCATTGTGTGTCCCAATGTGTGTAAAACACATTAGGAATCGACAAATTAATGTTCTTATGAATCACCCACAGTAAAATAGGGTGATTCTTCCAAGGGTCTTCTTCCAAAAATTACATATAAATTAATGAATCGAATTTTTCCAGAAGACACTGGATCGTGTCAAAAAATCATTTGCTAACTATCAGAATGTTCACACATTTTGGGATTTTCTCACACAAAACTCCATAAATTCAATTCACCCTTCAAATTCAATGAGCAATTCAATGACCAATAAATTCATATTAGATGTATTAACCACTTTTTACCCATTTAAAACAGAAAAGCAATTATTTTATTAAAATTTTTTTCTTTGAAACAATCTCAACTTAAGAAAAATGGAAGAGTAGGGGAGACTGGGGAAAATTTGTCAAAACGAAAATTTAAATATTCAATATTTTCTAAAATAAAAGAGACTGAGGCTTGAAATTTTTATTATAGATAGCCTTCATGAACCTTCTTAAACTTACAAAGTTTCAAGGGATTCGAGGAAGAATTATGTAAAATTAAAAATAATGAAATTTTGAGCCCTATTTTTGTAATATTTGGCTTACAGAAAATATCAATACTGAATAGCTCAATTTAAGCACATTTCTCGTTAAGATAGAGAAAAATTATCTGTGACAAAGTTGTAGAGGAATAAATTTCCTATAAAAATATGTCTATTTATTTTTAACGTTTGCGAGAGTAAAACGTCACATATTATCCGAAGACTGACAAAATTTGCCCCAGAAATTTTGAGAATCTCTACAAAATCGACTTTTAGAAAATGATTCGAAAATCACATTTCGAGATAGAGAAAAGTAGTCTTCTGCAATGTTAAAGAGCAGTAAATTTCCTATAAGAATATGCTCATTATAAAACGTTTAAGTTTTCTCAGAGCTCGTGAAGGAAATAAATACGCGTTTTGACAAGTTTTGCCCCAGTTTCCCCTACTTGTTAATACGTCGAGGATGTATGTTTTTTAAATTATTCTTTTTCCGTTTTGTTAGTTTTTTTTTTGGTACTCATGTTGCATAATTTACCGTCATTCAGCCTCTTAAACCACGTTTTACTATAATTTAATCGTGGCTTACTAAATTTCATATGGCTTTTTCAAAATATTTCACTTTAATGACCTATTGTTCTAAAAAATACTTCATACAAAATCCATGGAGGAGGTCTTTCAGGCTTCGTACATACTCTGTCTTCGAATACGTCATATTTTTCCTATATTACTTTAATGAATCTGACCTAATTTTTTTTTCAGGAAATGTGTGAATAAAGACTTGCTATTAAAATATATTGCTACTAGGTCAGATTCATTAAAAGAATATGAAAAAAGCATGCAAAGTTTGAAGACAGAGTATGTGTGAAGCTTGGAAAAATTCGATTAAATTAAAGAAAATTTATCTTTTACTTTTCGGTGAAAGCCATCATTGAAATATTAAGAAAATTGTAATAGTTACCTAATTATCATTATATTTGAAAAATAAATCATTTATTTAAAGTAGGTAGAAAAGTGGTTAACTCACCCTAAGGCGTTGTTTCGTAGAGATTTGTATTTGAAGTAAATAAACGTCAATTAATCACTTCCAAATCCATGATGATGGGCTTGAGTGTGAAGTTTAGGAAGTCGGAAGTATCATATAAAATGCTTTAGAATAGGCGGTGGGAAAGTTGTGGAGGCGCGAAAAGGTGTGTTTATGTGTTCAGATGAGTGTGGATAATGGGGTTGATTTTCACAGAACATATTTCCCGGTGATTCCCGCGTGAAACTCCAAAACACTTAAAGTCATATGTTTTCACGCTATTGAGGAAAATGCTGAGAAATTTCGTACATGGGAAGAAAATTCGCTCTTTTGTCGCAGGGAAAAGCCATTTTGGGGGTTGGTATGTCTGTGAGTGTGCTGAGCTTTTGGTGGGAGGTGGGCACGTCTCCTCTCTTTGATACGAATCTAGAGGATGAATTTTGCTGCATCATCACCATCTTTCGCGTTCTAAATGGTTCACCATCCGGTATATTATGGCTTATAGATGGCACGACATGGGTTTCCTCAATGGAAAACTCTGTCGTTCGCCCAGACATTTCCACCTTTTCCATAGCCTCCAACTCTAATCCACGTGAATGAGGTGATTCTGTGAATAAACACACGCTTCAGGCAGTTGTATGGGATTTTCCTCACCTTTCGCCATGATTTTTTTCTATGCAAAATGTTCTATGGGCAAAGTGGTGTGGGAAATGCTGTGAAAAACCAATTGGACCATTATCTTGCCACTCAACTTCTTCCTCACTTTTCCTATTTCCCACAATTACATCGTGAATCGTCATCTTTTGACCCATTTCATGCACTTTAGTGCTGATCTGTATGAAAGGTTTCGCTAATGGATGTATAAAACATTGATACAACTTGGACATATTGGGAATTTTCTCAAAGTCTATTTTGGCATTGATTTCCTGTCGCTTTTTGGAGGGTGCTTTTCTATTATTCATTTCTTGAAAATAGTATTTCGCGCTGCGTAAGTACCTCAGAGGGGGCTCCATGCGTGATGACATTTCACCTGGTGACGTTGATTTATTTGGCTCAGGTGAAAAGTGCAAAGATTTCTATGGGTGGAAAAAAGCGGAAAATATCAATCCCGTGTTCTGTTGAGAATTTATCCTATGGAAAAATTGAGAGGGTGTCAAATCGACAAATCGATTTGACGATTATTGCAAATTTGTGATGGTGACAGGAGGCTTAAAGAAAAATCATTTTCGGAAAGGTGTATTCTACTGACTGAAGGATGTCACTATATCTGCAAGGAAAAATGTTTATTTTGTGTGAAAAGAAAATTTAAAAGGGGTGAGAACTACCAGAGAATTGAGGAGTTTCAGCTCAAAAAAATTTCATGAGTGTCACCAGCTCTTGTGACTCTAACGAGACCACAATCCTCACTTTCTCCTTAATTAAAAGAGTGGTTAAATTACTTAGATTACTCCTTAATTACACGTCGGGAATTGAGGGTGAGTGTCAAGGGGTTGCAGGAAGCATACCATTCGCGCTTTTCAAGATCATACATCCAACACATATGAGGACCCAATTAGCAAATACCTTCCATGAGACTCTACTGTGAGCAGGTGTTATGCCAGAACCAATTAAAGCTGGTGACAAGAGGTGAGAATAAGCGCGCTTCAGACGCTTCTGATTTTCCTCAAGTGCGTTTCTTTTTCCATTATTCTATTATTTTCAATTGTGTTATGTCGTCGAGATGTGTATTTTATTGTGTGAAATCACTTTTTTTTCTTTACTTCAACCTTTCGAGAACTCCCAAGCATATTTCATGTGAGTGCTAGGAGGAGGATTTGAGGGTTGTGTATGCAGTTTTATGATTTATTGCAAAATTCATTTTCCGTAATGAATCTTGCAATTCTTTTTATCATCCCTATTTTAATTCATATGATGAGGATGTAGCAAGGGCTTGAATATTTATAGTTTTTTGTGCACAGTTTTATTCGTCATTGGAAATTTTAGGGAATGATCGACTAGAGGGTTCAAAAACCTTACTAAGCGATAAAGCGATGAAAAAGCTTCCTCGTAGTTTCTGTAAGTCTTTCTATAAATTGTGTGAATATGAATTTTTAACAAAAACGATATCTACAATGTTACTCTATTATATGATAGTTTTCTGTCTGATTTTTTTTACTGTTTCCTGGTTAAGAACGTTTTCATGGACCGCCCCAATTATTTTACAATACACAGAGGAAAATAATAATTGTATATTCCAGAAATCAGCGTGTTTTTAGTTTTTTCCTAAAAATATAACAAATTTCACTATCCGACTATTAGAATCTCGGATACTAAATTTTGAAAATGAACATATATTCTACAATTTTTAACTATCCGATCTAAAATCTCATTTGGTGGGTGATGTTTTTTTACTATCCATACAGTACAACTTTGTGTTGGAGATGTTCCTAATCTTTTTTTCTTGGTATATTAAGTCAAGGAGATGATGTAGTCAGTAGTAATGAAAAGATATTGAAAATTTTTTATATAAAAGTGCCAAAGAAATGTCACAAGGAAGTAGTGTATAATACACAATATCAATATACTACCCCACTGGACTTAAGCACTGGTAAATATAAAAGCATCAAATTGGACCATATTTGATCTTTTTCAAAAGGATGGATTATTTTTGATACTTTGAAAGGTTCACTAGTATCTCATGAAATTTTGTATGCACTTTTATTACGATAGATTTTTTTTATCGCAAACTTTTTACTCTTGCTATAGTTTTTTCTCCTGAGCGAACATTGAAGATGAATTTTCCATTGTTTGTATACGTTTTTTCTGGAGTAAAATAAGTGTCCAAACAGGAACACTTTCATACCTTCAAAGAATTCTCAGTGATCCTTTCATTTTTACCAGTGAGTATAGTGTTTACATGAATAGGTGGATCCCGATCAAAATACCGATAGCCAAAATCCCGAACGCCAAAATCTCGAATGGGTCAAAATCACGAATTCTTAAAAGTGTCATAGCTACTCCCACGATTGCACCCGCGATTGATAGAGGCAAAGGGAAATTTTCTGTGCCTTGGGAAATTATTCTACACTTTATCCTTTATGTAATTTCATCCCTTTCAGTTTTGAACATTCGGGATTTTGGCTTTCGGAATTTTGGTTTTCGGGATTTTGGAGTTCGGTATTTTGGCTTTCGGGATTTTGGCGTTCGGGATTTTGGTAGCCTCCGGAATAGGTAGTTATGAAAAATTATAAATGAATTTGATGCTTACATGGATAAACGGGTAAAATAATTTTCTCAATTGAAAGGAATTCTATCACGTTTGAATTGTTAAGAACTCTCAAAACTATAATTATTAATTTAAATACATTATTTCAACAGTATGTGAAAGGATTTAAGGGGGTGTGTAGGCAGGGTGCAGCTTTAGCGTCATTGCTACTCAAATAGCGTCCAAGACCATCATTTTGAGCGATGACGATGTATATATTTTGGGGTTGACTGAACAAACAAATAAATACTCACATTCCACCCCCATATTTAGTGATGATGAGTGTGTGGTGTAATGTATTTATGAAAATGTCGTGTCAAATTCACGTTTTATTATTGTGTCCACCCTCTTTTGAACTCTCTTTCAACCCCGTAGCAAATTCTTGCATCAAATTTATGTGTTGATAGTATGTAGGATCTGATTTATGCATACACAATTTCCTAAATTCATTAAGTATTGCTGTATAAAACAAGGCTTCTTTAAAGGTATATAAAACTCTTTTTCCCTGTGCCTAGAAATAAGTCTGCAAAAGTTAATCTCTAGCACGCATACGAGGAAAAGAGAGATTGAATATATGTGCTTTCATACATCTTTCTTGGAGCTTTTCTTGCAAATGATTGCTAAAAGAGAAAATTGGATCATAATCTCTTCCGTCTTCAGAATATATGCCCATTTACGAATGTGAATCACATGAGAATGATTTTGTTGCCTATTTGAGGGGAGTGTAGGAGGTGGGTGGTTTGGTGGCAAAAAAGGAGAAAGCGTGCATTTGACGCCTTATCTGCGTTGACTTCAAACCATTTTGGATTTGGTATTTGGTGGGTTATATTCCATGGGAATACTTTGGGATGGGGTATGAGGACACCTTCTCAAGCGACAAGTCAGCAGGGAGTGGATTACTTCTTGTGGTAAATCTCAAAACCTAATTTTCTCGCGCCTTTCATATGGAGGAGCAAATACAAAAATGGATACAGTCGAGATGATTGGCTGCCACTTTTTGGTTGCTATATGATGGGTTCTCTATTGAAGTTATGAGAGGTGGATTTCACTCATGTGTTAGGATCAGAAATTCTTTCTTCAATAGCATTCTGTTTATGAATCTGATTTTCAATTTGAACCTTCGCGAATGAAAAATCACACGAAATCGTGGTAAATCCTTACACATCAACTTGAATAGAAAATGAAATAGTCTTTTCTTCAATGAAATTGAAAGTGTCAAGAATGTTGCAGTTTCCCTAGCTTTTGAAAATGGTTAAATCTCGATTGAAATTTCCAACCCTCCTCGTCCATTGCATCTTAAAATCTTGCAATATATATTGCGCCAATGTTTACTCTATAAAAAAAGTTAAAATCGCCCAACAGATAGGACGGCAATTTTGAGTCTTGGGTGATGGCTTTAAGGGTTCTATATTGGTGTTTTTATCGTCACATTTTAAAATGCGTCCCTTGAGGATGTAGATAGAGAGGCAGGCGAGGAATGAAACGAATTAAAGAAAATAAGGGTGGTATGATTTTTTATTATTTTACTATAGAGGGTGATGCGGTATTACCAGTGTAATGTATAATATCTTTTTTATGATTTAACTCCCAGTATCTTACCATATTGGGACAATTATGACAATCCTTAAAAATTCAATTATCTCATTTAATTGACGTAAAGTTCTTTAAGCTATGTGTATAAGATTTCATTAAATTTTGATTACCGAATTAATACAGATGATCTTACTTTTCTATCAAAATTTCTGAAAATGAAAAAGCTAACAACATATATGAAAAGTTTTCATGTTGATGATGTAGAACATTCAATATTTTGTTAAGAAGGCGCGTTTGAAAGATTTTGTGTGTGAACATGACATGTGTTTCACTTAAGAGAAATTTGAGTAAAAGTTTTCATGAAAAGTCATCCTTACAGAAAATGGTAGAGTTTGAGAAAAAATGTCTGTGGCAATATTTTTCACCCCTCAAATTCCGCATGTTTGCTATATATGACAACAAATCCGGAAAATCCATCCGAAGATACTCTACCTTGTCCCATATTTCCTGAAAATATAAATTACTGCACATTCAAGGGCGGATTTCACTTATACGCGCCCATCTACCATCCCTCCACATGCTTATAACCGCAATTTTTATGAGAATCTTATCGTTTACATTGTAGCTTTTTTTCGGTCTCTTCACCCACCAAAAAACATCCAACAAGCTGTGTACAAGACCTCACCCTGTGGCATGGTTCACCTTAAACGAGGCAATTTTTTATGGGAAATGACTTCCGAAGTCAAGATGGAAAAAAAGGGGGAGGAAACCATCTTCAAGCATGTACAAGCAATATATGCAAAAGGTAGTCCCCATAAAAATGGAAAAATATCTCCCATTATGGGATGAAGTGCTCTCTTTAAGAAAATTCATATCACTTGTGCGATGGAGCGAAAGATTTCACTCGAAATAAACTATAAGTATTTTGTATCTCTGGTAAAATAATTTTCAAAATTTACTATAGTTGATTTATTCGCTGAAAATTTTGTATTTAGTTCTTGTTATTAATTTCTTAATGTAAATCTTATATTCAGAAGAAGGCATCGATGAGGTAATTCTTTAAGGACGAGACATTTTTTACGGACCGGAAATCGACATTAAAAATGAAACCGATAAGCAAAAGTTGTAGAACGTTTTACATTTAATCTTGAAAAGTCCAATAGGCTCTGATTCGCTGCATTTTCTGCTCCTATGGACGATAGGACCAAAAATAGCTCAAAAAAAATATTATGGATAGTTATTGTACTTTCAATTGCCTGAAGAGTTTTGCTTAAAAAATTGAGAATATAAAAAATAATAAAAATTATTTTAGCCATAGGATATGTTTCATTTTGCCTCTGAGCTCCACATTTATCAATGTGGTAATTTGAAAATTCGTCGCTTTTGAGCTTAAATATTTACAATATAGCAAATACTTAGATTTGTTTCTCTATGTTATTCTCTTTTCTTTAGGTGACCCATTCGTCCTTAAATTTTTTAAAAAAAGGCCATTTTTGACGAAAATTTCTACTAATGTGTAGACACCAAGGATTAAATTCGTACTCGGACGGAGAATTTTTGAAAAAAAAATTAATTTGAAATTTTAAGATAAATTTATACAAAAATTGATATTTTGGCATAATTACGCCAAGTATCAGCTTGTAAAAAAAGCTGTGATCAAAGAAATAAAAAAATTCTTTGTCTTAGTACGTGTTTAACTAACAGGAAATATTTTTTTTTGACTTTTACCGCACAGAAAAAAATATTTTGTAAAATTGTTCGTAAATGTTTGTGAAATCCTATGGAGGACTTACGAAATGCTCGTGAATCATATAACCCACAAACAAGTTCGTAAAATTTTGTACTTTTTTCACAAACATTGTTCGTAAAATGATCATTTGACGAATATTTTTTGTATTTTTACAAACATTTGTTCGTAAATGTTCGTAAACACACAAAAAATGTTCGTAAAATTTTGTCATTTGCTCGCGTATTTGTTCGTGAATTTTTGTTTGCTGGCAAAAATTTACGAACAAATGACAAAATTTTACGAACATTTTTTTGTGTGTTTACGAACATTTACGAACAAATGTTTGTAAAAGTACAAAAAATGTTCGTCAAATGGTCATTTTACGAACAATGTTTGTGAAAAAAGTACAAAAATTTTACGAACTTGTTTGTGGGTTATATGATTCACGAGCATTTCGTAAGTCCTCCATAGGATTTCACAAACATTTACGAACAATTTTACAATTTTTTTTTTTTGTGCGAATTAACTCTGATTAATATTGTGACTAGTGGTCTCTACACACTATTAGAAATTTCTTTAAAAAATGCCTTTTTAAAGAAAATTTACCCTATCCTTGTGATCCTTGTAGGCAGAAACGTCAGATTTTTTTTTTAAAAAGCAATTTTTGAAAAAAATTGCTTCTAGTGTGTAAACACCATAATACTACAAAGTAAATTTTTCTAAAAAAGATTCTAGGAAATCAGGTTCTAAAAGCTGAATTTTTAAATAAAAAAATCGCAAAATATTGTTTAAATGTTTATATACTTCGGAGCTTTAATTGGATAATCTTTTATTACCTGTTTAAAAAAAAAATGACAATGCTGTTTTTTAGTCTTTGCAACCGACGCGACGTATCTTAAGAGTTTGACATTGACCGCGGAATTTTCCATATTGTTTTCAGTGGTGTTAGGGATTGACACTATCAAAGTCATACTGTACTTTTTCCTTCTACCTTTAACATAAAGAACTTTTATTTTGTAAATATGTTTGTAAATTTCATCCTATATTCTCTTTAAACTGTCAAACGCATGTTTACAAAAAAATTTGTTCTTGCAACTTTTTAAAATTATTTTTCTCAATAACACTTTATGTTTATGTTGTCCAGAATACGAGATGAAAGTATGACATTATTTTCACAAATGACTCATTCATTGAAAAGATATTTTTCTTCCACTCAATTTTTTGAAGGAACAAAAAGGGGAAAAGAAAAATTCGCGATAGATTTTAAAAGATGGAAAATTGGTTTATTTATTCTGGTGTATTGAATAACAAGGGGTTGCATGTTTCTCCTGCTAAAGAAGACACACTATATCACTTTATTGTTGCGTCAATATTGTTTTAAAAGTGCTATGGGGATGCGTATTAGCGGAAGAATTGCCACAAAATAGAGGAGGAAATCTGTCATTTGCAGTCGCGGATAATTGAGTGCTTTATTGTCGCATGAAGTTGCTGTTTATACTGCTTTTTCGTGGAGGATGGTGTGAGAAGCAGAGTTTTCCTCGCGATGGGGACAAATGTTGGGGGTGTTTGCTGTTGCCAGAAGCGTTAGGATGACAAAAGGAAGAGTCGCCATTTGGCGCGGGTGAAGAAGTGTATATATGTGCTCATTTTGCGGATATATTGGCTGCCAGAGGCTGTGTTTATCGAAAACCTGGGAAAAGGGAAGAGAGTATATGGGCGAATAACATTGATCCATTATTCTGTGCACGTATCCAATCGAATGGAGCATGTTCCCGCCAGAATGTCGGGATGATGACGGCGCTGGAGGCGACTAAAACACTCACATATAGTGAAGAGAGAGACGTGTATTGAATTGTTGGGTTGGGGGTGGCAAAAGGGTTCCCCGAAAATTATATTGAAAAACCCCTCTGCTTCGTGTTTGGATGGCTTGGCTCTAAGTGGCGCAATTGAATGAGACTCGATGGAAAATTCGAAGACCAATTCACACAAATTGAGCGAAATGGCAGTGAGAATGGGTGCAGTGTTATTTTCCTTTTTTTTGGTAGATGGATAAAAAAGGGGGTGGTTTCCTATATAGCTCAATTGAATTCTACGTAATTAAATAAACACATCTCCATATGCATATTTGAGAAATTCACATTCTCAAATGATTTCTGCGCGTATTTCTTTGACGCCCACCTTTCATGAGGAGAGGTGGGCTTTTAAAAATATTCACTGGGAAAGCTTTTACCCAGAAACGTGACACGATTTTCTATTCATTATGAATCCTGGGAAGTTCTGTGAGAAGGATGAGGATATGTGTGCTGAATTTACGTTAGCAATTCAATCAATTCTCTCATTAAATTGTTACTAAACATATGCTTGCAAAAATAAGTGATAAGAGGTCCCATATATTGAGGAGGGGTTATTCCTTCCCGCTATGAAAATCATTGACATTGTCACTGCATTAGATTAGCGACACGTGACTAACGCACGACCATTCTTCCATGTCCAATTCCATTCCACTAAGAGAGTGTCATAGTTATTATCCACATCATCATCACATAATTCGTTTTACAATTTATAATGTTCTCTTACACTGATAGGTTCAATGAATTTACCATTTATCTGGCACGTTGCTATTGAAAGGGGTCTATAATAGTTTGATAAATACAAAATATTATAGAAATATTCAACGGCAATCCTTTTTATTTTATTCACTTTTTTCTATAAAACTTTTATGATATTTATGTATAGAGACCAAACCAATAAGAAATATTTATCAGGTCTTAAAGAGACCTTTCCTATAACATGGACTTTTAGTAGTAAATTTTTTTCTGCAATATATACATAATTATCGGATGTTTACTTCCAAAATATTTCGAATATTACTACTCAAAGATTTCTAGGATATCTTAAGTGAAAACTTTTGAAACATTAAGCTCATGCATCATACAAAGGAGTTTACCGTATTCACTTATTCTAGTCATTTCAAACACTTAATACTTTTCCTAAATTTCTTTATTGAATCTAACCTTTTTTAGGGACTGTGTGATTTAAGACTAGCTTATTAAAATGTATTTCTGCAATGTCAAACTCATTAAAAGGATATGGGATAAATATGAGGTGTTCGAAGCGTTTTAATCCAGTCCAGAATGTGTGCGAAGTCTGAGAGCCTTCCGTTATAAGATTACAATAAATCTTGTAATTTATGTTATACGGCTATATATTTATTGAGTTGGGAGTTATTAAGGATTACTGATCGATCGGCCAGCTGACTCGTATATAGTCAACGAGTTAAGATACGACATCGGTTAAGTTTGACCCCGATCTAAAGGATGAAATATTCAGACAAAAAAAAACACAATTCAGCATCAGATTTGAAAATTCCATCAGTTGATTGTGAAGAATTAATTATTTTTGAAAGTTGCCAATCACTACCCTCGTTGGAATGAGACCGAAAAGAGTATATTCGTGAACAGATTAGGCAGTGTTTGTTCGATCAAGCAAACCGGAGAATAGAGCTCCGTGTTCTATAGGCACTTAGCAGTGGATAATTGTAGAAATATAAATTATTCATAATTAAATAATGAACACTAAAAATTTAGAATTTAGCAATAATCATTGAAATTTGAGTTTTTAAAAAAAAGCGTTTGCAACTTCGACGGCATTATTTTGTCAAGAGAAATTGAAATGTTATGGTTTCCCGTAATAAATAAATGACGAGTATTTGCACTCTTTTTTTTAGTCTTGTCACGTGTGCCTGATTTTTTTTATTCAAATTCTTTTTTTTTAAGCTTAACTTTCAGCACTTCGAGCAAATTTTAGAAAAGTTAAATTCATTTCTCAAACAGACTTCTTTACTGGAAAATTACTCATGACCGCTGAAAAGGATCCAAATGGAAGTCTGGAGTAGTAGGTTTTGGCTAAACATGTGCCCTACGTAATTATACGTTTCTGTCTATTGTGTGGCGAATGGGAAAGTGGTAGAGGTTTTCTCATGTAGAGGAAAGGAGGAGATTGCACAAACAAACAAACAACATATCCTCGAGTATCTGGGAACTTGAGAGTTTATAAACAGTAGCTGGAACTGATGGTCATTACATAATTGAGTCTAAATTTTGAAGTGGTCCAACGAGGAGGTTGCCAATTTCAATGGAGTCGAGGTACTACCATGTCCACCCACATTTCAGTTCTCTCTTCTGTCTTCCATCCAATTCATTTCAGGATTCTGTATTTCAGCTGTGGTTGTGTTAGGGAATGGGGAATAAAGAGAAAAGGTAGAAATTATTGCATTACTTCTGGTTGAGATAATACCAAAACGGTCCACTGATGCTCCCAGGTAGAATTAGATGTCTGCAAAATTTTCTCCTCTTGAACTTGGTCCAAGAAATGGTGTGGGAATGTAATCAACAAAAGGAGTCGAAATGGATTTTCTACGAATTTTGCCTCATAAAAACAGTTTTTTGAAGATTAAATTCGTAAAAAATATTCTTAAGGAAAAATTTGAATAACAAAAAAGCAAAATTTACACATCTCATTTTAATTGTTTTAAAAGAGAAAATGATTTTTCTAAATTAGTTGTGACAAGTCTTTCGAGGGAAAACCCCTTCAACTCTTGAACTCAAGTAAGCATTAATAATCGATTATCGGATTCATATTGCCATCATTGATTATTTTAATCGTCGGGGTGTGCAGACGTCGTTCGATCTCACTGTTGCCCTTCAGGGTCCTGTACTAGAGAATTCTCATTGGCACCAAATAGACGATGGTATATATAGTATGTAAATTTGCATTATTGCGGCACTCCAGGGGGTGGCGGTAGTTCACCGCTTCACTGCGTCGCTCGACACAAATGCACAAAGTCGGGGCCAACGTTCGATCTATAACAGCAACCGTCATCCATTCATTGCATCACAGTTCAAGTTCATACGTCACCCTCTCGCACTCCCGGTTCTTGATTTGATGATGGATGAAAAGAGGACATTTTCTGTAGAAACCAACCCCATAACTGTAAAGGAAAAATCATCTCATATTTCATGGTGAATTCTCTAGGAATTTTTCATATAGGACAGTATTTTAATTTCAAATGCTGTACAGAAAGAAACCTTTAAGATAGATTTAATTTAGATCCACAATGGTTTTTCTATTTAAATTACATTATATCAAATTGTCAATGTAGCCACACCTTACTGTTGAATAGTAGAATTCAAGCAATCATATGAATATTAAATTTCATAGTGTGATAGTACGCTTAAATAATACATTTTGCAAATTTTAAAATTTAAAGATTTTTCCAAAATTTGGATCCAAAATTTGTGAAAATGTGTTTTTAAGTGTTTTTATACGTACACGTAAATAAATATAACTTGAAGTTAATGGTAAATAGGGGTGATAGGAATTTTCGGGAAATTTTTGGTTCATTGCAACTTGAGAAAATAATCTGAAATTAATCATGTGTAAATTGGCGATAGAAAACTATCCAGGAGAAAATGTTCTTCCACATTTGTGAATATCTCCGACAGAGCTGCCATATATAACTTTTTTACAAGCTTCCGCTTCTCGCATCCCTAATCATTTGGGAAAATGTGTAAGCATGATAAAACACACTAGGAAATTCGCCTCAATTGGCACAATTCTCATGAGGGGATGTTAAGTATACTGAGATTAGAAGGGTTCCCGAGTTGGTCATTTTATATTCGATTTTTTCATTGATCTTCGATATATGACTGGATGATGAGATAATTTGACTCTAAAGTGAGTAATTTACAACTATAATGTTCCTGCTGCGATCAATTGAGACGCTTTTCTATTGATCTCATTCTCTTTTGTAATATTAGTCAATTGGAATTTTTAAGTTGCGCATCAGAAGATCATGGACCTTATGGTGTGATTGACAATTAGAAAAAGAACACATATTGATCTCGATTATCACATTGGATAAAAAAGATCAATGTGAAAGGTATTTTCTAAAGAGGATCGTGCCGTAATTCAAAAAGTCTTCATGGCGCTCTTTTTGGAAAATAAATTGTAAAGAAAGGTCTGAGCATTTGATGATCAATTTAAATGAAATGGTTAGATATTTCCGGAAAATATAGCTACGAGTATGGTATTGAATTAATCAATCACGAATCAAAATTATTTGGTGTGGGGGGTATCATTAAAAATCTTGGGGAGCAAAAGAGTGAAGTAAAGAAAATGTTTAGAGATAATTTTCCCGGGGAAAAATCACTTCATTATCTTAAATAATGATTAAGTGTGCGCCCCAAGTTGCAGAGGATATTCTTCCATCATCGTCATGTTTGGGGTGTAATGAGACGGAAGGTTGCTGATAGTGCCAATGGGTGGCTGTCATCGTTTCATCATTGTCATCAAATGAATCGCGCCATACCTTTTCACATGTGCACACCACTCAAAATGCTTTTCTGTGAGATACTTGCGTTAATTTGTTATTTTCACATACCCTGCTATTTTGTTAGTAATTGAAAATGTGAATTTTCTTTGATTTCAACATTAAATTACAGTCACTGCATGCCTTTGGAAGCCACACCGGGAATCCTTTGTGTTGGGTGATCAAGAAAAACACTCATTTGTTGGACAATAACACAACAATACACTCGTGAACACACCTTTTGTCGTCTGTAAATCCAGGAATTTAATTCAAACCCCAGTGTATGACTTAATTAGTCTAATGGTGGAATTTTCAATTCGGCAAAAAAGGTATTGGAGAAATTAGAAATTTAATGGACATGGTAGTCTTTAGAAATAAATGTAAAGCTATCTAAATTAAAATTATTTTTGAGAGTAATGCCTAACGCACAATAACTTTTGTTTTGTAAACATGTTTTTGACATTTCAATGAGAGTGAGTGAGATCTGGATCTAGTCATCTCGCTCATTCTCGTAGGAAATTTTAAAAACATGTTTACAAACAAAATTTATTGTGCGCTGGTCATAAGCACACACTTGGTCTTATTATTTCTATGAGTTTTTCAGGGTTCACAGTATAGTATTTTATTTTCTGTGTACTTTAAGTGTTGTTTGTGAATCTCAATGTTTTCCACCACGCATCAAGAGGGTTGTATCAACTTGAATTTAGTCGCTAATGATGCAAAAAGAGAAATTCCCTCGGAAACCAGCAAGAGATTCAAAAGATGATTATACCGAAAATTATTTTTCATCCTTATGTATCCACTCCACACATTGCAAGACAGATATATAATTTTCTGGTTTGGAGTTCCTTCCGTCGTCGTTTTGTGGAAATTTTTCCTCAGCCAAGGTTTTTTTTCGTTCATACTTTACTCTGTCTCTCCAGCTCATTCGTTTGATTGGAGAAAAAAAATTGCAGAGAAAAATAGAACAAGTAAAAGATCTTCTTCCATGGAATAGTGCTAGTACAAGGTGTGTCAGAATTTCATGAATAGAATTGAGCTCCACAATCACCTACAGTCCCTACAGCCGAGTAACTAATCACTGTTTTTGGTTAATGTAAGGGAATTATCATACATATGATTTGATATGATTGTGGTTTTAATTCAGAGGTGAGCAAGAACCGATTGAAATCGAACAAACGTCAAATGAAAATTGTACGTCAATGGTCAAAACGCTACTTGGACAAACTTATTTTGTCGTTTATTCGGTCTCAAACGGTTCTTGCTCACCCCTGTTTTAATTGTTTAATTTCTTAGATTTTGATCAATTTTCCAATTAAAGACAGGGCTTTTCTCGCAGAAATTAGTTTAATCTGCTTAGAAAAAATGTGTCTGAAGTTAAAAGAAAGTGGTGTGTTGTACGAGATATTTCGTATCATACATGACTGATTTTTTGTTACGGTCAGATAGTTGTTTAATTGATTGGAGAGTTATAAGTTTTCTGTGGTTACTTATATGAATTTGACGTCTGTTCGGGAATTTTTGATACATCCTGTGTAGTTGTGTTTGATAGAAAGGTATGTCTGCGTCTGATAATCTTCTAGGAAGCTATACACCTCACCATGGCTACATATTCAGTCCACTTGACAGTGCGTGAGTATTTGATGAGAAAGTAAAATGCAGATTGTGTGGTTGAACAAATTAATAACTCTTCAGACAGAGAGATTCAAATGCAAAAGGGATGATGGGTGAGCGCTATGATCTTGGCTTAAGGGACTGTTAAATCGCGAAAATGTTGGGTGTGGGTGAGAAAGACAAAATAGCAGAGGGGTTTCTCATATAATCAAACAATCCATATAAATCTCTGAATCTCCCTCACTAGTACCTTTACGGTCCTTTTTTATGTTGTCATGAGGGTATAAAAAATAGTGAAAAGCCACATATGTACACGCACAGAATTATTATTGTCGGCAATCAGAACAGCTTAGGTAGTCTTAATCCTGCGGTTACTACTCTCACTTGCATCACCCTTAGGGGTTTTCCCTGTTCCTGGATGATTGCATTGGATGATGTGGGTGGCAATTTGGGGTGATCCATAAGCAGTATGAGACTAATCTGGTGTAGAAGTGGTTTATATGCGGTTCAAACTGTGTCTTATGTGGTGTTACATCCCCCAGAGACGTCAACTGAGAGGATTCTCGGTGTTTGAGGGTTGCTATCCACAAAGTGAAGAATTTATGCACATGACGATGTGGTGCTTCTCATCAGTAAACACCCCAAACTCCTTTAAATCTCTTTCATTTGCAAACATTCTCCTCTTTTAATGCTTCTCTAACCCATCGAGAAATAAAAATCTTCAGCAAATAGAACCATCCCCCAAATCTACTGAAAATTCCTATAAATATTTTAGAGAAAATTGAATTTGTCTGAATACGACGATGTTAACGATTGTCTCAACAAAAATTAACAATTTTTAAAGATGCTGTGTATAGATATTTAAAGCGTTTTATTCAAGATGTTGACGAATAAAGTGAGATGGCTGGGATGAAAAAAATGTCCACATCATGAGGGAAAATAAAAGATGAGGAAAAATCACTTCTCGACCAGTGTCAGTCACAAAAGACTTCACATCACATGAAAGCTGGTGGAGAGTCTAAGAAGGAGCTTTTATTGGTGAACCGAAGACGACCATCAAGTCAATCCATAAAAGCTGTTTTGGGGGTAAAACGAATGAAAATTGCTTTTCGCTTCTTATGTGCATGAACGTAATTTTCGATCATGAATCACTTTTCGACACGTTAAATCGGGGTAGATGTGTGTGAGGCGAAGATTTACTTGGGATGGGTTGAGTTCTCAGTGAAAGAGAGTTTGTGGTGGAATAAAAAAAGCAAGAAAGTACAAGAACTCAAGACGATGGTGAAGTGGTGTGAGTGAAAAGGATAAGTGCTCGAAAGTTGTGGAATTTCTCTGCAACAAAATATTCCTCGATAGTGTAGAAAGGTTTTTTTTTGGGGGGTTTGAGCTAGGGGGTTGATTCTCAAACTTACCAAACATCCATGTCAATGACATTCCCGAAGTCGAATTTCTTTATTTATTGCCAAGTATTCGTGTGAATTGTGTGCAATTTCGAGTTGGTTGGACATTGAAGATTTTCATTGGGATTTCTCTGATAAAACTTTAAGCGTTGAATCGTAGAGAAAATTCTGTTGCTGTCGTCAACACGATGTTTTGAAAGGGGGTTGAAAACTCATTAAAATATATATCGTTGAGTTGAAACACCCGCATTGAAGGTGGATGGTATTGTTTAGCCAAATGCTCTAAATAAACAAAACTCCACAAAAGTCAAAAGTATGTTGTTGGTGAATTTGTATCGAACGTTGTTGAGCTGAATCTTCATACAGCGCTAATGCCCCCCAATTATGGCGTCGTATAGAGCTCCCTGTGTGCTTTCATTAAAGATGAAAATCGGCTTAATTATTATTTTGTTGAGATTTCCCTTGAAAATGCTGTGCACAGGGGGTGTTTTTCAATCCTACTCTTCTGTCCCTTTTCTGCAGGATATTCTTCATTAACGGAGTTATGGAATTTTTCTTTCTGCTTTCTTTTATATATATTATATATTATTATATATATTGATCTCAAAATATAGAAATTAGAAAATTATTTTATAGTTTTCTCGATTAATAGAAAAGACTTAAGGATTTTTCAGAGCAAAAAATTCATTGGTAAAAATAAGAGAATCAAATTGAACCAAATTTGATCTTTTTGCAAAAGATGGATTAAATTAACATGTTCTGATAAATGTGCATTCGAAGTTCGAAATTTGATCCATCCTTTGCAAAAGGATTAAATTTGAATCAATTTGATCCTTTCATTTTTACCAGTATGAGCTCTTCTTCTAATCTATGTCATAGAATGTTTTGGAATAAATATTTTTGATTATTAGTTTCAAAAATGGAATCAGTAAATAACGCACGTTGATTTTAATTCACTTTGAATCATGCTTGATTTACCAAAGTGATTCAAATTTCTTAATTTTTCCTTCTCTAAGAATATTTCTACTTCTGACACACTTTTTATTAATTAAAAATTATCCATTTTTTGTTTTAAAAACGTATTGCATTGATCCCATTCTGTCGCTCTTAAGATCTAAATGGAATTTTCCTTAGATGATAGAAAGATATTCAAAGTAGATTTGAGTGCGAAAGTGCAACATAAGCATTGTATTTGAAAAAAAAAGAGTTGTACGAAAGTTTTGATTTCATGAAGTTTTTCTGATCTAAAAGGTGTGGTGAAAATACTACAAAACTTTTTTTTTGCCAAAATATTTCGCAATGTGGTAAACTATATAACTTCATGGTGTTTTAAAACAGATTATAAAAGAAATTACCTATATAGGGAACGTAACCTCACTGGTAAACTGCTGGCAAAATGTCTGTACTTAACACGGAAAACATAATCGACCTGGAAAATTTTGTTTTTGATTTAGAGAATTGATAATTATAAACACAAACCAATTATATTCAAATTAGAGTGAATTTTGTTTTAGTTCTCTCTTAAAAGAATAAATATTGCGAAAAAAACACTACGAGAAACCGTGACTGAATGACACATACCGCAAATTTCTAAATTCAAGATAAGAGACCATAGGGTAAGGGCTCATAATTTTGGACAGGGTGCTTATAAGCATCAATGTACTGAGTTTGAAGTGCGATATTTTCAATACAAATTGACTTTTTTTGTTACTCTTTTCAGAAGGGTTGTTTAGAAACTTGGCAAGGGGTGTATTGTCTTTGTTTTTACTAAAATTAGTCTTAATACGTTTAAAAATGAATTGATATGTAGATGTGACTTTGACTCGAATTTTGGACAACTTGGTTATTAACCCATTCAGTCAATGTACTAGAAATACTTGAGATAAAATGTTCATATTTAGCAATTATATTCTTACTGATTCATTCATTCATTCATTTTCAACCGCTTATCCCTATTGGGGTCGCGGGCCCATGACATCCAAATTAGCAGCCCACGCTTGTTGATCCTCCGCCACTTCAGGAAGATGTTCGGGTTCGATCCCAAGGCGTTCCAAGGCAAGATTCTGAATTTGATTCAGCCACCTTGTCCTAGGTCTGCCTCGAGGTCGACGCCTTCTCACAATGGCTTGCATAGCTTTTCTGGGGAATCTTTTTCTATCCATGTGCTGAACATGTCTATTCATCAAATATTGGAATAAAAATCTATAATTTTAATCAATTTATTTTTAGTGTCCAATTTTATCCTCAAAGTGTCCAAAATAAGAAACTGGACAAAATTATGAGCCCTTACCCTACATAGATTTATTGGACACGAGAAAATGATATAGAATATAAAAACTATTTATTGTGAGAACTTTGCAAAGTTTTTGTTCAATATTAATTGTACTTATGTAAAGAGAATCGGCAATCAGACCAAGTGACAGTCAAATCATCCAGTCTTAATAACTGTATTTTTGAGAACATTTTTCGAAATCAATTTTAACGAGTTCGAGCCAAGCATTTCGCAAAGCTGGGATATTAACCACCCCTTTTATGAATTGTTCTACTATCATTGCTATTATTTCTGTGTATCACATCTGTATATAATACTGTTTATGTTTTTGACGAAAAAAAATTACACAAGTTTTGCATTTTCAGAAGTCGGTTGTAAAATTAGGCAAGGAAGTGAATAGAAAATGTATTTAACATTTCTATGTTGCGAGTTTGGATAGAGGGATGAGGTATAGGAAAACAACACTTTATACTTACAAGTGCCAATAGCGTATCTGTATTCGTCATAGATGTGAATTCGTCCAGGGTTTCAACCCCTTGAGTTCCTAAATTGCGATGGTTGTACATAATGTCGCTATATATATAGGGAGTGAGTATGAAATAATATTTGAGTGGAAAATATATTAGAGTTATATGTGAAGCAAGAGTATTCGTGGCCAACTTCCGTTTAGGGGGGTGCTCCTAACAATGGACCAACGATAACAATGGTTAAGTCTCACGTTGGAGTATACTTATATATTTTTGGTGTACATACAGACATGTGCACCCTCGGAAGGCAGCCTTCCTTGTGGCTAGATAGATGATGACAGAGATGCTGGGGGCATAGGGGAGTCTGTGGACGCGAAATCGATTTTCCGCCCACGAATCGATGGGTACACGGATTAACAACAAGTATGTGTGGATGCATAGTTACCTAATTGAAGTGGTTATCACTTGTATGTTGTTCGGTTGCCTCTTCATACATTGAGTTCATCCGGGTGATTGTACTGCTTGGAGTTTGTTCTGAAAAATTCAATTGCGGAGTGCGGGAGAGACAACATGTCATGTCATAAAACACAGAAGCATCCCAGTCGCTGTCATCATGCTGTGCATCGAATCAGCGAGTGTCTATGTGACATTACATACATAATATTACCAAGGGGGTGGCCACCCGCACATCAACAGTCGAGGGGATAAAAACATTTCCCGCTATGAAGCGCGGAAGTGTCACTCTCATGCGATATTTGCTTTTGATTGATTTACGCACTTTTTCTCCAAAGTGCTTAGCTTTCTTTGATGATGAGACATTCCCAAGCATTTTCTATGATTTAGCGCTGTTTCTTGGATTCAATTTAGTTTGAAATTAACCATCCCTCTGCTTTAGTCTTCCTATGAATTGAAATCTATGTCCGCGTTAGAATGGGGGTTTGAGTATGGTTGAGTGTTAAATTTTTGGGGTGGATTCAGGAGATCAACCCCAATGTACAAAATATTTGAAGTGGTGTTGAGTTTGCGCACAATCGTACACCACTACTTGGCTCTTTGTTCCGGATGGATACCAGGGGCAGTGTACTGAGATATTGGAGATGTTTGCCATTTTGCACTTGTATCTCGTCACAACCTCTAGCAGCCCCTCTTTTTCATGAAACTTTCCAGTGATCGAAGATGGTGGATGTTCTATTGACACGCGTACTCCTGATAAGCCATTGGGAAGGACTATTTTTGGTTTCAATTTAACTTTTTTTTGTGTTACATAAGTCCATAAATCTTTGCACATTCACCCCTTTCTCTATGGGCCTAATTGCGACAATTTCTCTTGCATTTCAAACAAATTGAGTAATTCGTCGCGATGATTGGAAGATTTTTCTGCAGCTGCACTCTGTCATATTCGGGAATGCTTCTAATCACATTATTCATCATCGTGACTATGATGAGGCTGCAAAAAAGAGAACTTGTAGTTATAGAAGGAAAAAAAACCTTAATATATACAATGTTGGAAGAGAGGGAGACTGAGGACAAAAACCATTTATTACTTTTGCACGGGATTCTCTTTGCCAGAGCACTTACGGCATTACATTCAGCATGAAACCCATAAACATGAGTGGGCCATTGGATACGCTCACTACAAATTACGATCAAACATTCATGGCTCCGTGAAAAATGCAAGAAGTAAAAAATGTTGACATGCCATGAGCATTTTTTTCCTATACAGGCTTGGGAGCAAGGGTGCAGGATCGCCCTTTTTTTCAGCAAAGGACCTGCATGGAGTTTCAGCCTCACTTTACTGCAGCTTTTTTTGTCAGATATTTTGTTCAATGGCACAATTTAGTCGAGGTGGGAGATTCGAGGACAGAAAAACCTTCACAGATTTTTTCGCACAACAATTGTCACAGAAATTGCAAGGTGTGGTCAGAGGATGCATGATGAATCGATGAGAGTCTGTCTCTGTCAAAGTTGCATCCGCCTGCACCTGGGAGGGCTAGGGGATTGCGAAACAGGAATGCCAAGGATGAATCTTTCAGTGAGACGCACCTCATTAGTTGATTGCTTGGAAAAACACGGGCCATTGTCTCGATATGTCTCCACCAGAGATTCCTTCGTGTTATATATGATGCTCCTCGTTTTGTACTAATGAACACACTCATCCGAAATGATGACGATGGAGAATAAGTTGAGTACTTGTGAGCACAAAATGATCGTCTATTGTTTAAAGGAAAACGGGCGAGATATTTTATTGTGCAAAATTTTCTAGAATTTCCATATTATAATAAATAATAGGAATGTGTAATGTCGCGAACATGAATATTTTCTACCCATCTCTTGCACCTCTAACTCATCTCGTTTTCACGTTTTCTCTGCAAATTTCCTCCACACTGTTTTATTCAACACTTTTTCTATATTATTAAATATGTCAAGGTATTTTGAGGCTACCTTTAAGATATGATGAAGGATTTTTTTTACAAATTTGCATCATATTTAGTAATATATTATGTAGGCACAACAACCCACAGGGAAACTATTCTAAAAATAATTTTTTTTGTTAAAAATTTGTCGAAAGAATGTTATTTCTCAATTTGACAAATTTATTTCTATGCTAGATGAAACAACATCATTTTCAAAAACAACAAGATTGTTAAAAAAAAACAATTGTTTTTTAAACAACTTTTTGACGAACTTTTAACTATATGTGACCAGCATTTTGCTTTCAGAGTAGACATTTTTTGCATTACCCTTACCTTACTGTTATAACTGGAGACCTGTAGGTCTATTTCAGTTAGAAGCAAGTTGAATAGAATATACACATTAGGTAAATAAATATCATAATACAAATGACTAAGACACATAAAACATTTATCAATCCTTTAAAAGAAGCAGTTTTTGCTTTCCTAAGATTAATTTTTGGGGCACAATGGGTCGAGTGGTAGAGCACTCGCTCTATGATTCAAGTGTCCCGGGTTCGAATCTCCTTTAGGCCACCAGGAATATTTCTGGTGTTAAAGGTGTTCGGATTGCATCCAGTGAGCTTCACTGCATTTGATTCCACGAGCGGGCATGGGACTGACAACCTCATCCTGTACAAGAAAAAAATAATAATGCATGTCTAGAAATTCCCTCGCGGGCGGGCTTTGTTCCTTTATGGAATGTTATGCCGTCATTATTATTATTATTATTAAGATTAATGTTTTTCTAAGCCATTTGGCTGATTTTTTTTTATTTTTACTAATTTTGCTCAATTTAGCTCGTATTAGATATAATTTACAAGATCGTAATGCATTTTTATCAAATGAAAGACTGATACTGAAAATCTTAATTTTAATTGTTTATAAGTCAATTTAGAATCTTCTGGTTATATACAAATATTTGCATTGAAATCTATACTGTCAAAAAAAAATTGTACATGGGTAAAATAGAAGATCAATAAAATATTTTATAGTGTATCGTCAAAGTGCCTTGGACAGTTTAACTTCCTCTAGCGCTCATCATTTTATCCCGAGTCAGTCATATCATGAAAATGCCATCAATCTGTATATGAGGGTGGTATGATTTTTGTGTATGAAATATTTTCAGATTTTACTTTAGGGATGATGGTTTTTTCCTCAAATTCTCTCCCCTAATAACTCGTTCAACAATAGTAATGAGGGAAAATGATGTGCAGATTGAACACTTTGGGTGTCTCGTTTCCCATCAACGCCAGACCGATGAAAAACAATAAATTGTCGCATAAATTACGAGTGAAAATTATAAACATTAAAATTATAGTAGTATTTTATATATTAGAAAATGTAATTTATGACACAATTGCCCTTTTTGCACCACAAACTCCTAAAACTCAGACACAGACATCCCAATGCTTGGGAATTTATTGCGCACTGTTGGGCGAGTTGCAACCCTTTTAATATATAAAATGATAAAATGGAAATTTTGGGGTGGTTCCGAAAGTATTAAATTGCAATAAAAACAAGTAAATTCACAGAGTGTGTGCTCTCTAAAAGTAAAAATGTTTTTTTTTTTAGTGTTAGACTGGAAATGTCGGACTTTTAAATTTTCCTGACTGTTTTTACACAGTGTGCAGATAAAAAGTTGAGACATGGCGTGAGATTTTCAAGGATGGGGATGAGAATGGTATGTCAACAGCTGTTTTATTGTAACTTTCCGGTAGATATTATTTATGGTTTTCGGTCGGGAAAACCGCGATGCATAGAGATATTTTCACCTCAAGACAACACACTGTCTTTTAACGTCTTTTGGGACAGTTATTTTAGTGGTGCGATTTAAAAAGATTTAATGATTTGTAGCTGATACCTTTTTCCCCTTTAAAACTTATTACCATAGAGGAGGAAAATTGCATCAAACTCCTGGGAGTCTGATGTGCTTTCACTTCCATTAATTTACATCTCTTGGGAGATTCGCTGAATTATTGCTCGAATGGACGTTGGTATAATTTATGTGTGTACTTCCAACATAACCATGGAGAGTGAGAGCAAATGACCCCCAGAATGCAGATACAATAAATAATCACAATATGACATAAATTACAGATATCCTTAAACTGGTCAACTGTACCCAAAAGTTGTAAAATAATTCGTCATCTCTTTTAACTAAACATATAACTACGAAAACTAATAGTAAAAGGATTTTAATTTATTTCGCTTTGTCGGGTTTGTTCAGGATCTCTTTTCCTCGAAAGGAAACCCAAACAAAAAAAAGGAAAGAAACTTGGCCGCGGTAAAACGTGCGCGAATCTCGTTATAAAAATCACAGCGTGGAATTTTATATCGTGTGAACTGAATAAAAGTGTACTTCATAATAAATTTTAACTACCCTACGGTTATTCTTCTCACCCTCCCGTTTGGAATATAAAAATTGTTGTTCGACCATGTCGCGAGGATATCATATAGGAAATTGAGTTTAAGTTGAGCTCTAAAAGATGAATCCATTCGCTGCATAAACATCTTTTCGTCTGTATGTTAGAATCGAATTAATTCGTGAAGAAAACCGGCTCAAAAACTGGACAAACAGCAACATCAGGATAAATGTTAAGGAGTGAGGAGATGGATAAAAAAATACTCCAGAAAATTTTATGTTGTATCCTCAGCATCTTTTTGGCTTTACTGGTGATTTCACGGACTATTTTCGTAATTATTCGACCGTGATAAATAAGATTATTTTCGTTTCAGTGATTGAACTAGTTTCTATCGCATTTTTCGGTATTTTTTTTTGTCTCAAGTTGGACTATTTAATTGTTTTTAAGGCAATAGAAGCCCTTGATTGTCAATATCATCACCATCATGTTTTAAATCTTCAGTGCTTTTTTTTTCATTGCACGAATTGGCAAAAGAAAACCATTTCCTAGCGAAGTAAATGTCAATTTGTAAATTTTTGTCGTTCACTAAGCATTGGTCTTATGTACAAATAAGAAAAATAAAAAAAGAAAACATTTAACAAAAGATTTTATGACTATAATGATTTAAAAGTTACGAAAAAGATTTTTTTCACTGGAAGATAAAAAAAAATAATACAAACAAAAACAAAATTATTCAATAATTGCTCAATTATTAATAATTTCAAATATTTTTTCTTTGGTTCATCGAATTCTTTCTACACAAACACTCTAGGAATATGGGAATTATTCATATTAGAACAAACTTCTTATGACTATTTAGGGATTCTGATTGACAGTATATAATTTAATTGATTCTATTGAATAAGTTGAGAGTTCATTGAACAACTTCATGGTTTGATCATACTTGACATTGACAATAATATAGCTGAGTCTATTGAATTGATGCTAGGGTAGAGTCAGTACTTTTTCGCCAGTAAGCACTTTTTCGCCACCTACAAATAAAATCACTTTTTCAGGGAATTATGAGCTCATGGAACTACGAAATGACTATTACTTCGTAACCTCTAGTCCAGCGGATCAGAAAACCATAACTGGTACTCCACCGACTAGATTATTTGCAAGTTAATTGAAGAAATTGTCGACAAGGTGAACAGTCACCAAAAAAATATGGAGTTCTTAATAAATTTGTCAACGCTCAGACAAATTGTCTTGCAATATTTTATGTTTTTGCAGTACAGTATTTGATATTTTTTCACTGAAAGTCCCTTTGTTATTAACTAAGCTTCGCTCTAATATCATTATTTAATAATGTTTTCCAAAAAAATAAAGAAATACGGATGTGGTGAAATAGGGCTTACTTTTTTCGGTTGTGTAAGTACTTTTCGCGACTCATTTTTCCAAGCATTTTACAAGTGGCGCACCTCGCGGAATTTAGTTGAAACAGACGTAATTGTCAATTGATTTTTGTCGTAAACAAAAAATGTGCAAAAAATCATTCGAAATACTCTAATAATTGTCTAATATAGGTGTTAAATAAGAAAAGTACTGTGCAATGTACTTTTGCGGGTTTTCGAAAGCTGCTATTTCTTAAAAATCAATTAAAAACAAGTGGCGAAAAAGTGCTTACACAGTGGCGAAAAAGTGTTTACAAAGTGGCGAAAAGTACTGAAACATGCATTGTTGCAGGAAATGTATTTTTTCAACTAGATGCCCAAAAATTCCCGGAAAGTCTCCTGGTTCATTAGATAGACAATGCTTCAAAGCACTTGTACAGAAAATTTCTTTTTATTTAGACAAAAGTTGTAAGAATTACAAGGGTACAAAACCTTAAGGTGGCGAAAAGGGCTTACTCTACCCTATTCACATGGGCAAAAATCCTATGAATGAAAGATAGAGTGAGAGCATTCTCAATGTAAATACTCAAAATTTCTCAGTTGTGAATGAACCAGTGGCAGCGATGCCATTTATCGGTGGTATAATAGAAGAGTATTTTGAGGCTCAAAATTTATAAAGGAGAGAGTTATGCAGAAGTGAAGACGCCACTGGAATCAGAGGCAGCATAAGTTGCCGGTAAAGTTTTGTTGTCCAAACAACGCAGATGGATCAAAAGAAAAATTATATATTGTTGCTGATTCAACTGGTGTGCCCCTATTGTGCCATTGTATGGCTTGAATTGAATTTTGCGACAATATCCGTCAATAGAACAATCAATAGACACCACAATCAATTGTTACATATTTCAGCAACTGTAGAAGTCAAAGGAGCCAAGAGAGTGAACAACTTTGATGGAGATACCATCAGTCAATGGGCAAATTGTGTAGAAATATTTTGGTATTATTAAAGATTTATCTCTGGGGTATTTTCATTCTTAAAGTTTCATAGCAAGTCAGTGTAGCTGGACGTTAGAGAGGAAAAGAGTTTCAAGTTTAGCTGATCGAATTATAGGCTTTACAATTCAATGTCGTTTTTGGGAATCCAAGATGTTTTCTATACTATTCTGTGTCAATGATGTGATTTTGATGCTTTTTTTTGTGTTTGTTTGCGTTGGTGTGTACTTCAAGTCTAATGGTTGTAGGGTGGAATGCCCACTTTCTGGGTATGCCTTACTGTATTTTGGATATGTTACAAACTCGTGAGCGCATATTTTTCCTCAAGTTGTTTATTATATTTTACAAAATTTTTAAAGACTTTAGGTTTATTAATTTTCCAAAAAGTATCCAAATTACATTGCTTTCAAAGTTTTTCTTCCACATATGCGCAATGTTTAAACAAATTAACCAAGTGGATAGATTTTTAGTGGGTGAGATAGATATCGAAAGGGTTCACAATTTCAGAAAATATTGCTAAAATTTGAAAAACATTGTTCAAACAATAAAAAAGGTCCCGTCTGACACAGGGTAAGGGTTCCCAGCGTTGAGCCAATAATTAACACCACAGCATTAGGCACTTTTTTAGGCCTCATTGGAAAGATCTTTAGTGGTAGGCTCGATTTAAGGGCTGGGTTTTGCCACGTACATCAATGGCGGGCGAGTGAAACTGTCAAATGCACCTCATGATTTCACTTCCGAATATCATACAAACGGCACAAGCCACAATGATAATGATATGTTTTATTTAATAGATATTACCGATTTAACACTTTAAAAAAGAAAAAAAGCTCTGCATAAAAAATTGTCTCCTAAAAATATCCACGAAAAAGAAATAAAAACACGTATTTTAGAGTTATAATCGCTTCACTACAATCACTACACTTTTCCCTACCCGAAATACAATGTCGCATATTTATTATTATTATTAAAATCACTCAAATCGCGCAAAATAACTAAGAATCTTTGAATTAATTTCAAAACAAATAAAATGATTTGGAAAATATTCCATATTGTCATTGTCAGCTGAGCAACACGGCCGGCAACATAATTTTCGTAGTTCCGCTGCTCACCACCATGAACGCAAAACAGTGTCCTTCACATATATTTGGTAAGGGGTATTTTGTATGGGAGGTTCTTAAAAGTAAGGTATGAAAGATAGGGGTTAATTGAGGCTATAATCCACGCTTACCTGGTCAGACGGGGTATGAAATGAACATATAAGTTTAAATGCTAAAACGGTCAAATGGGGCAATTTCACTCTATGGAGTTGTAATTATTTTTTAATTTAAATTAATGATGATGCTAAAAAGATATTCGATAGGCCGGTTTTTTTCTTGGTACTGAAATACCATAATCTCACCTTCATCTGTCAGGGTTTTTTCCTCCGCAACTCTTCATGATTTCTTTGAAATATTTTTGAAATTTTTGTCAGCTCCTCTGGACCATTCATAAACTTTTATCATCACTTTGTAAAAGGTTATTTTAGATTTATTCTTTTCTTTGTTCAGGAATGAGGGAAGATGGTGCAATTGTTAGGGTGGAATTATAAATTTGGATGAATTTTGTATATATGAATTCTGGCATTTTCTTGGAATTGCTGGGCATTTCCACTTCCCTTCTGTATAATACAACAATAAAATGGACACAAACCGGATGGCTATTAGCCGCCAAAATGACCTCCGAGCAGGATATTGGTGTTGGGCGTACTCTGGCACAATCTCTGGGATGTGCTCATCGTAAATCTGATTTGCCGGAAATGACGTCAGTGCGGCGATAAAATGCCCAGAGTTGGACGCAAGGCTGACAATCAATAATGCTCTCTGGCTGAGTTACATTTTGTATATGTATGTTAAATTCTGCCGAGATGGCAATATTGTACAAGAGGAAATTTATGGAGTTCATCTAAAATAGATATACATATTTTAGATGCAATATTCATATATACCCTTATAAAACAAGGCATTTCTATATAAATTTCTGGGACAACACGAAAAACTTACAACTTTAACTTCTTTGGTTGCCACAAACAATTTGCGTGTGTAGGAGTTTTGCAAGATATGAGGATTCTAAATGAGGGATAGATGGCAATGAATTCAAATGTTGAAATTTCATCATAAATTGTGCTAATTTATGCGTACTCATTGCGATATACTGCGATATGTGACATGACTGCGGTGGGAGGAAGTGTTGCGTGTCAGTAGTTACTTGACGCTTTTTAACCATCCCGCCATGTATCCCAAGAGATCTTTTGAATAATTACGCATTTTGAGATGATGATCTTTTTTCGGTGAATATAAATGAGCCAGACGTGGAATATGAGAAACGTGAATGTAACAAAGGAGATTTGTTATTATGGTCGCCAGGAAATGTTCTTCTTCGCAGAGATGGATATAGAAAATGAAAAGTTAAAAATTTGTCACCTGGTCATAAGGTTCATGAAAAATGTAAATTCATTTTTAAAACGCATTTTCTAATGCCATATTTAAGGCTGTATTAGTGTATTCTTTTAGTGGGGTTTGAGAGAGTCACAAAGTCGCTATTATGTTTTTTTTAAGTACGGAAATTGAACAGGAAGGTGTGAATTTTTTTAAACTAAATACAAAGTTTCCTTACTTCTAATTACTCAATTTCAGATCAAAAATTAATAAGCCGTTGTTCACATTGTAAAGCAATATTTAAGAAAAATACTTTATAATTATTAATATTATATCAATCTCTAAGTACATTTTTTATATGCACAAGTTAATTTGGTTATAAATTAATTTGTAGATTAAGACAGAATCACATTATTCGTCATATATCTAAATCCAATGTGAACGGCATATAATTTTATTAAATTACTAATATACGCTTTTTAATCGTAGTTTTTAGACAAAATTATATATATAATAGTTATAAGTTTTGTCTATTAGATTTTCTTAGATGTGAGTTATCTTTTCTATAAATCAAAGATTCAAGAATATGTATAGTAATTGTGAACTTGTTGAACTAGATGAAATACTTTATTTCTTAAGCTGGATTCACATGATGAAAAGATGCATAAGAAATTTTGCTTCGTAATTCTCAATTTAATTCCCAACTGTTCTCAATTTCAAATCAAATGCGCGCGCGACAAAAATCAGCTGTCAAATCAATTGTGCGGTGCGCGTGAAGCAAATTTGTTTGCTTTCGTGAATGAAAATTCCCGGAGGAGAGGAAAATATAGAATATTTGGGCAGAGAGGATTCCAAGAATTGCCAAGGATTCCAAGCATTGCCCCTCGTGAGTGATATCTTGGTGAAATGTGTGTGCATTGTACAGAAGGACTATAAGGTTCGAGATGTGTCATGTGGAGCTCAGTCAGTGTTATCCCCGAGAGATAACCCAGCAACCCGGAGGTATCAGGACAGGAACACCAGCAAAACATGGAAGAACCACTCCAACAATAGAAGTGCTACTTTTCCACAAGAACTCAAGAATTGAAGTGTCCAGAATTGATATTTTGAAGGAAGCTTGTGAGATGTCAGCATCGCATCCGGAGGGAAGTTGCATCTGAGCCACAGAACCTTGGGAGGATCTATTACCAGTTGTAACAGGTAAGAAATTACGATCACTGTTTGTTAACTGCGAAAATTCGGTGAAAAGTTGAATATCGTAATCCTCATTTTGAGCTTCCAAGAGCTAAGGGGCTTCCCAATCAGAAAAAAGAGTGTCGATTTTTTAATCAAATGATTTACGTTATAAAATCATTTCTGAATTTGCCTGAAGTGCATGAATGGATTCTTGGGGGTTTATTAATCAGTAAAAAAAAAGTCCAATATTTTAAGAAATGAAATTTTAATGAGAATTAAAAAACAATTAATTTCCATTGATTTTTCATTTCACAAAAAAATAATTATTTGATATTAATAGCATAATCTTAGGGATTACTATTTTGCGATCCTATCTATTTATCAGAGTCTCAACTTAATTTGAAAATGAAGTTATATAACAACATTCCTTACCTATTCTTTTTTTTTCTTTTTCTTTTTTGCAGGAAAGCAGATCCGAAAATGTTAGTGTATTGAGTGATGTCGACGTTAATCTGTATTCCTTCAAAGAGAAGAATAAGGACTTCACAACAGCACAAATAAGAAGACTTGAATTGAAACATCAGTGAAACACCTTGTTATAAAAAAAAACAAATACATAATTATTATTAAAAAAATTCAAAATATACTTAATAAGAAAATAAATTCAAAAACTCATTGAAACACATTCAAAAACTGTAAACTTCTAAAAATAAATCTCTTTTTTCAATATTTTTTATACAATTCTTTTCATTTTGATCTTCTTTTTGATTTTTAGTTGCTCTTCAAGTGGTTACATATCGATACAGAAAAAATATTTTTCCCTGATGTTTCGGACTATGTCTTGGAAAACATTTAAAATTTAAATCGTGTTTTCTTCTTGAGTCCAGTGGTATTAGCGGATTTCAATGAATTTTTCCGATTGAGGTTGCTACTTCGGCTTACTAATTTGGATTTTATTTTCCTCAAAATGGTTTCACTGCTGTGGCCAGTGTTTTATTGTTGTGATTAGTGTTCACTTACAGTGCCCGCTTTCTAATCCAGATGATTGGGAGATAACATGACAGATGTCCGCTTCGTAATCTGGATGGATTTTTTGAATTTGTTCAACGTCTCGAAAATAATACAATTTTTTTGTAGAATTGGAATAAAAGTCTTAAAGAAGCCTTAAAAGACAAAATTATAGAATTCAAAACTATTATACTTGATTTTTTAACACTTTAAAACCCAAAGTGGCATTTTACTCCAATTTTAAGTTTGGAGCTTCATAGTAGGAATTCTATTCAATATTATGCTAAAGTGATAACACGAATGTGTAGAGAATTTAATTAGCTTTCGTTTAGTCCAAAAAAATAGTTGATAACTTTTTTATTATTTAAAAAATTGAGAAAAAACAAAATATGGGCGTAGAATACTAAATTGGCGTAAAATCCCACTTTTTTTATATGGAGTTGGCATCCGAAATGGACATTTGAATGGCTTATTCTACATAACCTAAAAAATGTGACCATATTTTTTTTTAATTTTGTCACAATTCGAAAAAATCGTTAAAAAATATAGAAAAATTTTAAAATAATTATTAAAACTTAAATAATATAAGACCTAGAATTGTTGTAAAGTAGTACTACAGTGAAAAAAATAAGAAGAAAATTCACTTTACGTCTTGTTTTTCTTTTCCGAATTCCTATTGGAACTTCACATAAAATTTTATTAAACAAAAAGCGCAAATTATATTTAAGAATTTAAAAATTTTACAGGAAAATATATAGATATGTGTTCTAAGATCCTTGGCAAATTGCTAAGAAAAAGGAAATTCAATAGAAATTGCCTTTTTGCTACGAAAATCTGTAAAAATTCACTTTGGCATTTTTTGTCCATTTTCACAAAATTTATATAAAATTACAAGAAAAATGGGAAAATATTTATTGAAAAAATAATTTATGTGTCCTCGTATTGCTGTAGAAGTCCTACGAAACGAAAAACTATTGAAAAATTGTTTTTTTTGTGCAGAATATTAGCACTGGCATTTTATGCCAATTTGGTATTTTACGTGATTTTTTGACTCGGGTTTTAAAGTGTTAAACAAAAACTTCACAAGATAATTCATTTTCATTGCTGAACACACATGCATACTAGATCTCAAAATAATTTTGAATGTAACTGTCGATAACTCGTCCGGATTAGGGCAGAATCACATTGACAATAAAATGCTCACCGTAGCCTCAATGTATTTCGTTAATTTACGCATTTCCATTACAATTCTTACGCAAATTCTCAATTACCGTATTACCTTATCTTATACTCGGTAGCACTAGGTGAAAATAACCTAAGATAATTAAAGAAATAAAACGAACATTCGATAAACGGCGAGCAAAAAAACTGTAAGAGAAATTCACCGTACAATTTTTTTCTCATCGTTTATCGCATTTTCGTTTTATTTCTTGAATTTTCTTAGATTATTTTTATCTAGTGCCACCGAGTATAAGATAAGGTAATACGGTAATGCAAAATTTGCGTAAGAATTGCAATAGAAATGCGTAAATTAACGTAATCCTGTGAGGCTACGGTGAGCATTTTATTGTCAATGTGATTCTGCCCTAATCCGGACGAGTTATCGACGGTTACATTCAAAATTATTTTGAGGTCTTGTATGCATGTGTGTTCAGCAATGAAAATGAATTATCTTGTGAAGTTTTTGTTTAATAAATCAAGTATAACAGTTTTGAATTCTATAATTTTGTCTTTTAAGGCTTCTTTAAGACTTTTATTCCAATTCTACAAAAAAATTGTATTATTTTCGAGACGTTGAACAAATTCAAAAAATCCATCCAGATTACGAAGCGGACATCTGTCATGTTATCTCCCAATCATCTGGATTAGAAAGCGGGCACTGTAAGTGGACACTAATCACAACAATAAAACACTGGCCACAGCAGTGAAACCATTTTGAGGAAAATAAAATCCAAATTAGTAAGCCGAAGTAGCAACCTCAATCGGAAAAATTCATTGAAATCCGCTAATACCACTGGACTCAAGAAGAAAACACGATTTAAATTTTAAATGTTTTCCAAGACATAGTCCGAAACATCAGGGAAAAATATTTTTTCTGTATCGATATGTAACCACTTGAAGAGCAACTAAAAATCAAAAAGAAAATCAAAATGAAAAGAATTGTATAAAAAATATTGAAAAAAGAGATTTATTTTTAAAAGTTTACAGTTTTTGAATGTGTTTCAATGAGTTTTTGAATTTATTTTCTTATTAAGTATATTTTGAATTTTTTTATAATAATTATGTATTTGTTTTTTTTTTATAACAAGGTGTTTCACTGATGTTTCAATTCAAGTCTTCTTATTTGTGCTGTTGTGAAGTCCTTATTCTTCTCTTTGAAGGAATACAGATTAACGTCGACATCACTCAATACACTAACATTTTCGGATCTGCTTTCCTGCAAAAAAGAAAAAGAAAAAAAAAGAATAGGTAAGGAATGTTGTTATATAACTTCATTTTCAAATTAAGTTGAGACTCTGATAAATAGATAGGATCGCAAAATAGTAATCCCTAAGATTATGCTATTAATATCAAATAATTATTTTTTTGTGAAATGAAAAATCAATGGAAATTAATTGTTTTTTAATTCTCATTAAAATTTCATTTCTTAAAATATTGGACTTTTTTTTTACTGATTAATAAACCCCCAAGAATCCATTCATGCACTTCAGGCAAATTCAGAAATGATTTTATAACGTAAATCATTTGATTAAAAAATCGACACTCTTTTTTCTGATTGGGAAGCCCCTTAGCTCTTGGAAGCTCAAAATGAGGATTACGATATTCAACTTTTCACCGAATTTTCGCAGTTAACAAACAGTGATCGTAATTTCTTACCTGTTACAACTGGTAATAGATCCTCCCAAGGTTCTGTGGCTCAGATGCAACTTCCCTCCGGATGCGATGCTGACATCTCACAAGCTTCCTTCAAAATATCAATTCTGGACACTTCAATTCTTGAGTTCTTGTGGAAAAGTAGCACTTCTATTGTTGGAGTGGTTCTTCCATGTTTTGCTGGTGTTCCTGTCCTGATACCTCCGGGTTGCTGGGTTATCTCTCGGGGATAACACTGACTGAGCTCCACATGACACATCTCGAACCTTATAGTCCTTCTGTACAATGCACACACATTTCACCAAGATATCACTCACGAGGGGCAATGCTTGGAATCCTTGGCAATTCTTGGAATCCTCTCTGCCCAAATATTCTATATTTTCCTCTCCTCCGGGAATTTTCACTCACGAAAGCAAACAAATTTGCTTCACGCGCACCGCACAATTGATTTGACAGCTGATTTTTGTCGCGCGCGCATTTGATTTGAAATTGAGAACAGTTGGGAATTAAATTGAGAAATAAAATCATGCTTATGAAAAAGTTCTATGCAAAAGTGCATAAGTCTCAGCCAATCAGATTGCTCCATTTTGGTTTATGTATTTTTTCTTATGCACTTTTTCATCATGTGAATGAGCCCTTAGTTCTAACTAAAACACGTAAATTTAAGAAAAACAATAAAAATATTCCGGCCCGACCAGTACGACATTTTCCCGAATATTGAAATAACTTATGTGATGTTAGAAAGTTAATCCATGGCTTTCAATTCTCATAAAGTGAGTGAAGGGATTTAAAGCATTCCATAATGATTCATGCGAATTCATTTCATTTGCTGCCGTATGACAAGCTATAATAATGATTGACATTTTCAAGTATGGTCGGTTCTACATTTCTCCTTTTAATGCTGTTTATTTTCTATTTGTTAAATAAATCACAAAAAAACGTCAGGTAAATCATTCCATGAACCCTTTTCGTTCACTCTATCAGAAGTGTTAATTCCTTTACCCTTTTCCAATTCTGGATTGAAGATAAACACACAGAGGAAATCCAAATGAAATTACAAGTCTTTGAAAGTTTTTTTTAAATCCTCCCTTAACGACAAAAATTGTTATATGAAAGAAATGTGCCCAGGAGAAACGTTTTCTTTTCCCAGGAGATAATAAATTTCATTGGGATCTTTATTAAATTTTCCGGAAGATTGCTTGTGATCAAATATGCTCAAAACGAATAAGACAATTGATGCATAGGGTTGGTGGTGAAAGTATAGGCAATTTTGGCACCTCCCCAGCATAAGGATCATCTACTCGGGAAAATGTATGGAGAATGGAATTTCCAGGAGATGGTGTAATAGAACACCGGTGAAATGAAGCATGAAGGTGCGCATTGAGGCTGAAATAGCAAAAATGATATGTTGACGTTACCATCCTTTGGAAGGAGAGGGAAAAGCGGCCAGATAGGCGGTTGATGTTTTGTTTTCTAATATCCTCCTTTGGGAAAATTGTGGTGGATTTTTTTTCTGTTTCTGTGGCAGTATGTACATTATTTAATATCTTGTGACTGGGAGGGAGAGGTGATGAGTATGACAGAATTGAATGGTGAAAATGTGGTTGAGGGGGTGTTTATGTGCGGTGTTCGCCCAGTGAAAATGTTTTCCAGTTGACGACGCTGGAAATAGAATATAAATCAGGGAAGTTTGATTGACAGGCACATGGAGAGATTCTAGCGGCGATAATATCAAATTTGGCCACGGCACACGTTCTATTAACGAGGAGCCAAAGTTAAATACGATATATTAAAGATGATATCACTTATATTCAACTTGGCAACTTTTCTGCATTTGATTTCCCGTGCAACCTCAAGCCGCGTGCCTGGGATGCTGCGGGAGGATATGCTCCAGAGAAGGGGATGAAAATTGTCATATTGGGATTGAAGACACCTCATGGCAAGGGATATGAAGAAAGTGCGTATATCTTTCTCTTTTAGATATAATCCGAAAAAGGGACACGTCCGTCAGTCGCTCATCTAATCCATAGAGTGATCTTCAATATATTCTGATGACGTTGCCATTTCGGAAAAATGATGAAAATTCTGATATAGAATTCACAGGGTTTCTGTGTGAATGAGAGTTTGTCTTGGGGAAATATGTTATGCATGCAAACGATTATTAGCAGGAGGAGAAAATCAATATTTGTTAATAACAATGTTGAATTAATTATGCGTGTAAACCCCTTCGGGGTTGTCGTTTGAAAAACCCCTTCAAAAATTCCAAAGCATAACATCAACAAAAGTCTATTTGCACTTCATCAAGTACACAACACAGGATACATGCGTACACATTCAGACGGGTAGTCGACATCCATTCATAAATTATGAGTTTGCAATGCAAATAAAAAATTAAATTGACTGTTAAAATTGAGTTTACATATATAGTTTGTAGCACTGTGTTATATTTTTTTTGCCACAGAGCATGAAAAATAAATTTGAACAATATACCAGGGAAAAAATATATAACCCATAATTGATAATTCTGTAAGCAGATTTGAGAAGGGAGCTGCATTGAAGGAAAAAAAATATAATTTTATTTTTCACAAATTTTCCATTGTTATTCCCAGAGTGTTATGAGTAAATTCGGCTCAGACATTTCTACGGTATATTTTCATGTCAACAATTTTCCTATAGCGGACGAAATCGAAATTGAATTTTTAATGATATTTTTTGTACTGAAAACTCTCTCTCTCTCTCTGGGTATGGATCCCATAATTTTGTAGCCGCTTGTAATTTTGCGTGAAAGTCGAGCACACATGGGAGTTGAGTATGGTTAAAAGTGTCCTGGAGTTCAAGGGGTGGCTTTCAGAAACAGATATTTTTGCCGGTGATATAGAAATATGTCTATGTCTATGAAAATGGACCAAATAGGGGAAGTTAGGGCAGTTTCTCAAGGCATAATTTCAATATTTGCATTTTTCTCTTATCTTTCTCAAAGAGTTGGTTTCAGAATTCAATGTGTTTAAAAAAGTATAAGCTCTATGTTTACTTAAGTCATTAATTTTATAAAGTTTCTCGTTTTATATCTGTAAATAATTTTATATATCTACATCAAAACGAAATTTTATGGATTTCACTAATTTTCGTCATAACAGTAAAGTATCTATCAACAGACAAATTTTTGCTTGGTTTCTACAGTGCAGTTTTAATTTCTGTTCTGAGTGTTTGTGAAGGGCAGCTTCTCTCAATCTTTTGTAACAGTTTTCTGTGTCGTATATTGGAATTAGGGATTTTCACAAATTGAACATTTTTTTACGATTGAGTTTCTCAAATATGACCTTGGGGGGTATAGATGGCATTTCATATTTCTCAAATTTGGTGAATATTTTCAAAAAGGTAGCGGAATTTATGAAAATTTACTTTAGAGAATATATCAGTGTAATTTATTGTTAAATAAAGGGAATTTATTTAGGAAGATAATATAATACGACAATATTGAGAAAATACTAGAGAAAAATAATTTTAATCTAGACTTCACGCAAAACTTTCTTCGTGTAAGCTCAAATTTTATATTTTGAATTCAACCGTCGTCGTTTAAATTTGAAGAACTTAACTGTGTGAAAAAAACCCAAAGAATTTTTTTTTTAAATATTCTTTTAAACCTAAATTCAATTATATCTCACAGAAATTATTATTTTATTTATTATTTTTTTTATAGAAGTGATGCTTAGTCTAATTCGAAATGAGTGAAACTGCCTCACTCTCCCCAAAAAATACATTTCTGCGCAGTGGTCATGCATTTTGTATGAGTAAACATTTTGTCTATTCTAAATCACCTGAAGTCATTCTCAATTTTACCTCCTAGAGCTTTCGTTTTCTTTATTGTTTATTTTTTGAGCGAGTCCATTGCAAGGATGGTTTTACATTATACTCTCTGTATTTGAGTAGTGTGTTGAAAATTTTCAATTTTTTTTTGAACGTATTTTTTGGTCTTCAATCAATAAAAGCCTAAGGCAAAAACTCTAAACGATTGAACAGGTATAGGGTTAAAATTTTGGTATACTTTTGCGTCAAAATCCTAAATAACGCATGCAACTGGTAGAGTCATAAATTTGTTCTATGTAACAATACTTTGGGTGATATTGTTAATAACAATTAGCCAAAATCGCGGAAACATTTCATTTCCTGTCATGAAGAGATAATCTCACCACTTCAACACGCATCCCCCGAAAACTATATGGGTTTCTCTGAAATATGGCGTTTCGTGTACGAATTTTCCTTTCTCTCCCTCTGCCAAAATCTATATGTGTATGTGTGTTGGAGAGGTTCTTCCCCATTCTCACTCACAGTGGAAAATTTTCACTCACACACAAATATAGAGGAAAATCCTCTGGCAAAGTGAGGGCGATAAGATCAGGAAAAGTAAATTGGAAGATTTTCAGGGTGGATAGAAGGTACAGAGTCAATGTGGGGAATGCTATATATAATTCAACGCATATCATTCACTCTGTCGACATCAGACCTAAAGTATCCTTCGACTGTGTCCTTTTGTTCTAATTTGTGATTGGTTGTTAGGCAACAAACACACAGCGACAATATCCAGTTGGAAACTGAATACTCTAACCACCCCAATACGAATTTTCTCCGGCTGCCAAGGGGATGTGCCTGGTGGATGGGATATGAGGGTACTCCGTGGGTGGGCGGTTTTTCTCCCTATATTATGTAACATCCAAATTTAACTTTTCTCTCCACTACAGCTTTTCTCCATTCGAAAATGACTGAAATTCTGATAAAATTCTTAGTATTTGTTTTTCATTTTTACTCCAAAAACCATCCATCTCCCTGGCTGAGTGTTATTTCAATCAAACTTCTTGGATGTATTCTAAGAAATTTATTGATTGATTTAGGCCAAGGCATTTTTCGCCTCATCGAATCATTGTGATGGCCTTCATCATGCTATGGTATCCTCCTGTTGACACCCAACATAGTGGTGTATATATGCGCCTCTGAAAGGCAGACGAAATTACTTGAACGATAAGCTGGATTATGCGGATGGGGAAGCGAATCACAGGAGGAAAATATGCGCGTCTCCCTCAAACAACATCCATTCATGTACACTACATAATATGCATGTGATACATAAGTGGGTGTATATTACATAAATTTTGACGCGAGTGAAAAGGGAAGCCCTCCATGGGGAATACAAAACGCAGCATTTACCCATAAGTTGACCTGGGGAATCTAAATATAACCTTCGTTTTTCCCCCACCCCTCCCCTTTCCCTAAAAACACGTTTTTCTGTAATATCTCGAAAACTACTGTTCAGATAATTTTCATTGGCTTATATGTTTTAGACCTTGTCCAGACGGATATTTCGTCCATACATGCCAATGACCTTGAAAAATTACTTCATGGTGTTTTTCAAGGTCAAATGTACTACGCTCAAAAAACTCACTTTTTTCAGACAATTTTATTAAAGCATAATTTTTTAAGAACCCTAATCGATTGCTTAATCAATATAAGCCAATTTAAGCCACTTTAATTCCATTGACACGCTTTTGACATTTATATATATTTCAAACCCAATTGTCATTTTAAAAATATTTTATTTGATTTGACACCTAATATTTGATTTTGACTGATTTCCTGAAGTAAGACATCATGGTAATGCAATTTTCATTAAATTTGTGAAATTTATGAAATTTACAAGGAAACTTATGAAATTTTATGAAACTTATGAAAATTTACTTGATAATGTTTTAACGACTGCTGATTAATCATTTTCAATTTATAGCATGGATTATCATTTGGAAATGAAACGAAATAAGCTATATTAGGAGAAAACCAAAATCTATTACGACAATAATATATTGAATTTCAAGTGTATAAAAAGATTTATATGTAGTCATGAACAAAAAATGCTAGTTTCTGGAAGGCATAATTTTCAAAACTAAATATTTTAAAATCACACTAAACATTTTTAAAAACTACGCAGAACCATCACAAAACGGTAAAAAGTATATTTAAAACAAGTGTAGTTCAAGTATAAAACGACTAACCCTGTCCTACAAATAGCTCAAGTATTAAATGGTTAAAGAAAACGCTACAAATACGCACAACTCAATCATAAAACGGTTCACTTTGCATCTAAAAACACGCACATCTTTATCATAAAACGGTTAAGATCGTTCTTAAAAACTAGCACAGCTTGAAACATAGACCGGTTAAGATTGTGCTTAAAAATCCGAAAAACTGAATCATAAAATGCTCAAGATTGCGCTCAAAACTACGCACAGCTCAATTATAAAACGATAAGTGCGCTTAAAATCGCGCACATCTGAATCATAAAACGATAAACACACACATGAATCATGAAACGGTTAAGAATGCGCCTTATACTGGGCAATCTTTTATGATTAAGCTGTACGTGATTTTGAGCGCATTTGCCGTTTTATGATTGACCTGCGCGTGATTTTAAGATTTACCGTTTTATGATTGAGCGGTGCGTAATTTTAAGCACATTTACCGTTTTATGATTGAGGTGTGCGTAATTTTAAGCACATTTACCGTTTCATTTTTGAGCTGTGCGTAATTTTAAGCGAAATCTTAACCGGTTTATAGTTGAGCTGTGCGTGATTTTGAGCGCATTTACCGTTTTATGATTGAACTGTGTATGATTTTAAGCGCATTTGTCGTTTCACGATCGAACTTTGCGTGATTTTAGGCGCATTTATCGTTTTATGATTGAGATGTAGCGGAAACTGGGGTACCACCAAACACTTTTGAAAGATGCGATTTTGATTGAATTTCCTAAGAAAACTGTGAATTTTAGAAAAATGTTGCTTACCCCATGTTATAGTCTTAGGTATAGGCTGCATATTAATGTATACAAGGATGATGTGAAGCACTTCAATTTTCCGTAAAAAGGAAAATTGTATCACCATGCATTTTTCGCTTTTTTCCAACCACCCGGGGTACCGATAAACACTTTCTGGGGCACCAAAAAACACCTCTTTTTCTCACCCATTGAAGTTATTTTGGGCATTCACCACAACTCTTAATTATAAAGAAGGTATTGAAAATGTAAATAATTTTCAAAAAAGCACTGCAAAATTTGGAATGAGTGACCAAAATAGCAAAAAACTAAAGCACTGCACACCGAACATATTTTTCTTTTCAATGGATTTTTCATCATTTTGACAACATTCGACTTCTGACTGGAAAGCAGCGCCACTAAATTCGTGGCAAACACTATACCTAAAGTTCAAATTTTGCGTGCTCTTCTGATTATTTGTAATGAAATCGAGAAATCATTCGTCAATCCTTGATTAAAATCATTTAACAATCATTAAAATCATTTAATTCAAAATTGGGTTCTTGAAACTATATTTCTCCTGAGTTTTGAATGAAAATCCCATGAATGGATATAAATTTCAGAAATAGAACAAAGAGGGAGATGAAGAGTAAGAAAGATAAGAGGAAAAATTTTGCCATTCAAGCTACGCTCGCGACATCTGTAATTGTGAGAAATTTTCCTGTTTGTTGATGCCCCAAACTCTGTTTTGTGATGGATTTTATATTCTTTTAAAAAAATGTGAACATTAATTTCTTTAGTAGATACATGAATATTATCCCAAAACATGTAGGAAAGTACTGGTGTAGTGAAACTTGATGTAACTTATTTCAGTTTTATTTTCCAGGTAGATATATAAATGACTAAAATTATCAAAATCTCACAATTTTGCGAAAAAAAATTCTTATTTCTAAACTACTTTAATTATGTGGATCATTCTTTCTCTGGACAAGCATCCCTATAGTACCTATGATTTCACGTAAGTCTCATTCTCTGAAATCTTATACCAATTTAAAAAAATCGAAGTGTTTGGTGGTACCCCTGTTTGGTGGTGCCCCAGTTTCCCCTACGCAATTTTAAGCGCACTTACCGTTTTATAATTGAGCTGTGCGTAGTTTTGAGCGCAATCTTGAGCATTTTATGATTCAGTTTTTCGGATTTTTAAGCACAATCTTAACCGGTCTATGTTTCAAGCTGTGCTAGTTTTTAAGAACGATCTTAACCGTTTTATGATAAAGATGTGCGTGTTTTTAGATGCAAAGTGAACCGTTTTATGATTGAGTTGTGCGTATTTGTAGCGTTTTCTTTAACCATTTAATACTTGAGCTATTTGTAGGACAGGGTTAGTCGTTTTATACTTGAACTAAACTTGTTTTAAATATACTTTTTACCGTTTTGTGATGGTTCTGCGTAGTTTTTAAAAATGTTTAGTGTGATTTTAAAATATTTAGTTTTGAAAATTATGCCTTCCAGAAACTAGCATTTTTTGTTCATGACTACATATAAATCTTTTTATACACTTGAAATTCAATATATTATTGTCGTAATAGATTTTGGTTTTCTCCTAATATAGCTTATTTCGTTTCATTTACAAATGATAATCCATGCTATAAATTGAAAATGATTAATCAGCAGTCGTTAAAACATTATCAAGTAAATTTTCATAAGTTTCATAAAATTTCATAAATTTCCTTGTAAATTTCATAAATTTCACAAATTTAATGAAAATTGCATTACCATGATGTCTTACTTCAGGAAATCAGTCAAAATCAAATATTAGGTGTCAAATCAAATAAAATATTTTTAAAATGACAATTGGGTTTGAAATATATATAAATGTCAAAAGCGTGTCAATGGAATTAAAGTGGCTTAAATTGGCTTATATTGATTAAGCAATCGATTAGGGTTCTTAAAAAATTATGCTTTAATAAAATTGTCTGAAAAAAGTTAGTTTTTTGAGCGTAGTACATTTGACCTTGAAAAACACCATGAAGGAATTTTTCAAGGTCATTGGCATGTATGGACGAAATATCCGTCTGGACAAGGTCTAAAACATATCAGCCAATGAAAATTATCTGAACAGTAGTTTTCGAGATATTACAGAAAAACGTGTTTTTAGGGAAAGGGGAGGGGTGGGGGAAAAACGAAGGTTATATTTAGATTCCCCAGGTCAACTTATGGGGGGGTCACCCAAAGACCCCAAGTCGCTATCTTCAACCCTCTGGCTCCTACAGCCAAAAATGTGAATTTTGTCCCCCAAACACCCCCCCTGTAACGGGTGACACAACAAATTGCAAGGTTTCTTACTATCACCATCGTATTTGTCGTGCCCAAATTAGGTAATATGCAAAGTTTCATAAAGAAATAAGAGTGGGTTACAAGCTCCAAAAGCTATGGGTTATTTTCGATTTAAAACCTGAACTCTTAAAGAATTACACTGTACAAATTAGCAATAAAAAATTAAATGTGACTAGCAAAATATTACATTAGTACAATAGTACTAAATATTTAGAACCTTAAAATGAATGAAATTATCATGTAAAGTTTATGGCAATAGGAAAAAAAAGATTTTTTAAAAGTACTTTTTCCCATCTTAAATGCTAATTACATATGTAAATTAGACCCAATTTTACTGATCAAATTATTTTTTACTGACCATGATTTTTTTTGCTTCTCATTAATTTTTAAAGAGAAAGAAACAATATTTCGCCAATATTTCACATGCAGGCTTGTTCGGAAAAATTGGCAAAATGTCTTCAATAGGGGAAACTGGGGCATCACCACACACGCGATAAAACTAAACTCTAATTTTTATTTCTGAACTACTTGGACCAAGGGGTAACTCATTCCCATTTTTTCTGACAAGGGTTTCTGGTTTCTCGGGTTTCGCGATGCAATTTTTGGGTTTCTCTGGTTTCGCGATGCTGAAATTGGGTTTCTCGGGTTTCGCGATGCAGACACTGGGTTTATCGGGTTTCGCGATGCAATTCTTGGGTTTCTCGGGTTTCGCGATGCAATTCTTGGGATTTCTCGGGTTTCGCGATGCAAAATGTGGGTTTTTCGGGTTTCGCGAAGCGTTTCTCGGACAATTGACGAGGGTTTCTCAATATGAGTTACCCCTTGACTTGGACTGTCTCGACCATTTCTTTAATAGATAAACTGACTATAAATTTCTATAAGTTTTGACCTCTAAAGTTAAATATCTGATTAAAAAATCGCAGTATTTGGTGCTACCCCGCATTTAGTGTTGCCCCAATTTCTCCTATACCAAATATTGACAAAAACTTCTTATAATGTGTAGATACCTTTAGATTTTTATGGTTTTGACTCGTAACTCACTGAAACCATACTTTATTTTCATTAATATAATTTTCTTTTGAATTTTCTTCAGGAACACGTCTTCAGTCACAAGTGTAATTGTAACTCTTATTTTGTTAATTTTTGTCATAGTTATTTGTATAGAATGAAAAGCTGTTCTACTGAAACTGTACTTCCTCCTCTAGAAGAGATATGGCCCTGTAAAATTCGAAAAATAGGATGAAAGAAACACCTATTGACATTTTAAGAACTCGTGTTAGGACTTATTGACATCTTCACTCTGTATTATTTGGAATACGAAATTTGAACACCTATCTTTATCGGAAAACGTAGATTAATGAAAAAACGTCATATTACTTAAGTTTCATTAGATACAAATAATAAATTTCAACATGTTGACAAAAGTGTCAATATAGGGGTTCCCTGTAGAAAAGGTGTTCTATCGACCCCTAGTTACTTTAGAAATTCTTGAGACAATTTTTTGTACAATGTAAAAGTGTGATACAAGTGTCTCTTTCATATATTTTACTTTATTTTTTTTTTTTAATTCTATACAAAAGTTTAATACAATTACTAAAAGACACTTCCCTCGTCCAAGAAAGATAATTTTACTTTTAAAGACACTTTATATGCACTGTATATGCCAAAACCATAATCTCAAGTTTTTATTTATTATAGGAAATAATTTGAATAATTTGATTGATTTCGGAAATTGAACAATTTTCTATCCTCAGTCTCAAATAATGTCAGTACAAAATTCTTGGTTCCTCCCCCAAAAATGCAAAAAAAGTCAATATTATCGTACAATGTACGAACCCTATACGGAAAATAATGCTAATAACGCTAATAATAAAAGCTAAATGACTTTGTCGATGGCACCAATATTTTTTCCTGCAGAGTCTCTCTATCATTAAATTTTATTCACCCTATTTGTCTCCTCCACCGTGTATCCTTTTTTTTCTTCTCTTATATGGCGTTTATTTTATTATTTCCGATATTCACTCTCACTTTCGAATTCCTCATTCGCTGAACGTGAATTTTCCATTCGATTTGTCATGTTTTCTTTTGCCATGCCTGCAATTTGTGCTAGAGATAGCTGAGTGGCTGAGGAAAAAAAAGCCCCTTCCACTTCTTGGTATCTCATCATCCACACAATTCCACCCACCACTTTGGTAGGGGTTGTATTGTACGATAGTGTGCATTTTTGCGCGCGATTCTCTTATAACATTATAGCCGGCAATGATTTGCAAGCATTAAACTGCTTGTGAGAGAAGAATTCGCGATTTTATAGACGAGGGTGGGATTTTTCTTCTGGGTGAATGAATTTTTTCTCCAGCACACAGTCTTTGGCTTTTCACTCCTCCTGTGGAACTTTTTTTTTCTGAGTATCGGTGTTGATGATGGGTTGCTATAGAGAGAAAGCATCGTTTAACAACAACAGCCATTTTTCTGAGTCATTAGATGAAAAGATTGGGATATAATTTTTGTTTGGTGGTTATTCTTGAATGTGTTTTTCGCCCTCTGTAAAACAGAATAAGAGAAAAGTTTTCTTCTGAGCTTTTTTGCAATGTTGATTTATATTCTATATCGTTTTTTGAGAATTAAAGTCGTGCGGTTGTCCATCATCATTTCTAACCGGAGAATGTTTGGAGTGCTTTTGAGAGATTTCGACCCTCTGTCAAGTAACACTTGCTATATATTTATTTTATTGGCCACACCTGAATCTACGACTGCTATTGGTTCAGCTTGTTTGACCACGTGACCTCTATCGATCGACCCCGACGAGTCCATCGTGAGGGGGAGGAAATGGGTGGTTGTTCCATGTGGGTGGAGAAGAGTTAACACAAGTATGTAACTCGCTATATACTGCTTCCAGATATTCTCGCTTCCTCCACTCTATGCAGCAATAAGACTTGGGGAATTTTATGAAATTTAGGAATTTTTAAAGCTCTATTTGAAAGCTTTAACCTCGAAAAAAGTCTGAATCGGTGTTGGATTTTTTAATCGTAAAAAATACTGGATTATTTAGACATTTTTTCTTCTTATTGTCTCAAAATTTCAGAAAATATTGATTCGTTGTTGGTTTCGAGTTTTCAATGCTTGTAGATGGAGACGCCTGGTTATGATGTATTCTGTTGTCCGGTGAAGTTTGTATGCCTGTGGAATAATTTGAGGAAAAGTCACAAAATTCCATTTCTGACTTTAATGCTGCTCACGGGCATTTCACATGGAAATGCAATTGAAAAGCCCACATGAATAATAATGTCACATATATTTCAAGTTACAAAGCATTCAATTTGTGATTGACATTGGCGAGAAAAAAATGGCCAAAAAAATGTTCAGAGTGGGAATATTTTTGGTGAACAATAGCATTATGGTGTGATTAATGTGAAGTCGAAATATCCACAAGTCTCCTTAGAGAGTGTCTTGCTTGAGTGGTGGCTTAAATGCCATAAGGGTGTATTGTGATTCTCAGTCAATAAATAGCTAATAGAGATGAATAGACTATCCTTAATGTAACTCAAGGGGCATTAGAATATTTCACACACAATAGATACTTAATATGAAATTACAGTTTCAATTTCTTATCCACAAGTTATAAGAAATCTCTCTGACATCAATTTTTGATTAGACTTTAATCTTCTTCTGGAAAATAAAACCACAATCACGATAAGTACATATAAATTTCCCCTCGTTTGAGAAGATTAGCAATTCTCAAAAACATATGGTGCATATCATAGGAAAATCCCTTCGAGCAACATATTTATTTATGAAAATAGAGTGAATGAAATAATTTCCACATCATAAAATTAATCCGTTCACGATGCTATGATTTTTTAATTTGATTAAAGTCATACTATCTAAAGCTTAAGGGTATAATATGTTCAGGGGGTGGATTTAGAGTCTGGCATATAGCTGAAAAATGTACATATGGTCTTGTTCAGCAAAATATCTACATTTCCAAAACAGTTTGTTTATGTTTCGTACGTCTAGATTTTTTTATGTATACGAGCTTATGCCTGCATGTTTAGTTTTTTTGAGATAAAATAGTGATAAAAACAAACCTGGTGTGAATGAGAAATTCCTCTTTGTACGGGGATGTATGCAAAAAGGGGTTGTGAACTGGAATTGGCTTTGTTTTGTGTGTCTTTCCATGAAAAACGATGACATTCTATAGTATAAAGTTAGAGATAGACACACAGGAGAAGTCGTGTACACAAATCATTGAGATTAAAGTTTGCGATACTCCACTTCATGGCTTCAGCAGTTCCATATCTACATACATACGGGGGTGGATTTTTGAATGAGGTGTTCGCAAAAGTCTAAATCTAAATAGTCTAATCTACATAAAATTAATATGTATTACTTTAAATATATAAACATATAGTTTGATAAATAAAAATGTACAAGAGACTTTAATAAATCAATGGAGCAAGAGGAGACGACAGACAGAAAAAGACATATTAATGATGCAAAGGCTGACTTATAGGGAAGTCTTTCGAAGATTACAATAAGGCTCTATCTAACCGTTTAGTTTGATCACCTGATTCAGTTTGATATGGGGGTTTGAAGGTAAAAATAGGGTGAAAGGAACGTCTATTGACACTTTAAGAACTCGTGTCAGCACCTATTGACACCCCACTCTGTACCATTTGTTGAGATACGAAATTTGAACATCTCTGTTTATAGTAAAAGGTATATTACAGAAAAAACGTTATATTACTTATATTTTACTAGATACATCAAATAATTTTCAACATTTTGACAAAAGTGTCAATAGGGGTTCCCTGTCGAACAGACGTTCCTCCGACCCTATATTATCAAAAACAGATTATGTATAGCTGCAATCTTTAGGGAGGGGGGAAACCTATAATTATTCGCAACCGCCCTTGATGGACTTTTTTCCATTCTTCTGAGGAGAATGAAGCAATAGGAGGAGGTGGGGCTACTTTGAGCTGTGGGGGGGGCTACATTGTTACATGATACACAAAACAATTGTGGATTTAAATAAAATAATTGTAAGGACCAGCTTCATTTAGAAATAGATGAAAAATTTATATATAAATGTAGTCCCACAGCTGAAAATAGCCCCACCGCCCCCTATATGTAACATCTTTCTCAGTAGACTTCAAGCAATAAACAAAATAATAAAAGAACAAGATTTTTATCCTTCTAATGAGACTTCTTAAACTATTGGATGTAGCATTAGAATATTGAATTGGTTGATCCGTTGATTGGATTAACAATTGTCGAATTGGTCGTCTTCAATTGTGGTATAGCCGTGTAACTTGGTGTGAAGTGTTACAGATGTACTTGTAAGCAACTGTGAAGTATATATTGGCAAAATTGAAATTATATTTCTCCAACCTAATGCTCTTTCGTTTTTTTTGTTGTAAGGGTGGTTGCTCAAGAGTGGGCAATCGTCGTCATCATGTGGCATACATTCAGTACATTGTAATGGATACGTTTGGCTCCTTAGAGTGGCTGTCGGTGGTTCTGATGGTGCTATGAAGGCCAGGGGCAAGGGAGTTCTATTTGAATAGAACTGAAAAGCTGAGGATGTGTCCACACAAACAGTAACAGTTGTCAAGTGCATGTCCTCCAGAGAACGATTGTATCGCTTTTAAGCCAATGGAAAGGGGATGTTCATGTTACAGCGTAAAAGCATCCCATTCTCCTTCTCTCCCGGAAAAGTGGAGTATTTTATTTGTTCTTCTCAAAAAGTATTTCATTGCACAAGTCACAAAAAACATGTTTGATTTTTCATTGAGGGCTTTTGGGCCGAACTTTTTCATTACCGATGCAATTACTGAATAATTGTGGCAAGAACAGCTCCTGCTAAATTGCACGTGTGCTATTTTGGTAGAGTAATTATTTCACGATATTGTTACACTTTTGATTAAATTTTTGCAGTGGATGGCAAAAAAAAACGCGTGAAAGAACCTTTAGTTTTGGGTTCACGTGACAAAATTTCAATTATGATTTTAAAATTGAAATTCAAGTGCTTTTGTTGGAGGTATTGCAAAATTGATGAGTGGTTTTTGTCACATTTACAAAATATACCACCCCCTCTTGAAATGCTCTCCAAGAAGAAACAAAGAGTCGCTTGAGGAAAAAAATCTGTTTGAAAAATAAAACAAGTCCTGAAGGAGGAAGTGAGTTTGGGCTAATTAAAAAAGGACACGCACAACCAAGGACGAAAATCTAGATTAAAGAAAATGAGGGTGAAGTCTTATATCAGGAAAAAAGTATAGATGAAAGTCACCCCCTCAAGAATTGATGAAGAAAATTTCTCAATTTGGTCTGAGACACTTAAAAAATTTGTCCTGTAGACCATCTCATCCGGTAAAACTGGGTTGTCTTCGTTTGTACTTCTCTCTATCTTATCTCATTTCAATTCTCCCATACTTCAAGTTCTCCCCTCGATCTTATGGCTTTGCCATGTGCCCAAAACTCGAATTACCCTGAATTCCTATTTATCTTCCTTTATGTGCTCTGGTGGAGGAGATTGCCATACCAACAGTGGATACCTCTAGCTGAGAGAAACCTTCGTCACAACTGAATCTGCACGTCTTCTTCGTCCACCATTGACGATGATGATGTTCTTAGCTTTCGGGAACTTCGGCGTCCAACTGAGGGTGGAAAAGTGTTTGTGGGGGGGGAGTGGAAGAAAATTCGAAAATGGCGACCCTCCTTGTGTTTCCCTCCTTGACAGCATTTTCCTCTTTTGTCGTGTGAGTGCTTTTTCGATTCAACTGTTTAATTTCACTTCCTGTCGACGTCTTTGTTGATGCTGCAAAAAGCTCTCTCTTTCATGGATAAATGACCCCCACACATAGTGAGTAATGTGAAGAGGAAGAAATGACCAATCGCGGTAATTTATGTTTCAGAATAACATTTCTATCCATACTACTAAATCAAAGAGTGTTTATATAGAAATCTGCGATTTCTTTAAGTACCATGAACGGCTTATCTTTTTTGCATTTAGCTAAATAAATAGAACTCAAAGAGATGCCATCGAAGTTCCATTCATAAATGTAGCCATCCAAATAAACGCGTTAATTGCTCGAAGTCCTGTCCTGTGACAGAATAATAATCCCGCTATTATTCTATACTTCGAAATTTAACTTCCTCACTTTCGCGTCAGGGAATTATATTTTTATCTGACTTTTTTTAAGCAATGACATAATGTTGTTTTTCAGTCTGTCAGTTAAAAGATCTAGGGGCCAAACGGTTAGAGACAACAATTTGGTGTCTTTGGGGCATCCTCATTGACGATTGCTATGACCTTAATTACTTCTACAGTTTCTTCCTGCTCCTCTCAAATCCATTTCTTTGATATAACTTAAAAATTCTATACCGCTTTAAGACCGATTGGTTATTTATATTTAAAAATTAATCAAATATAAGTCAAAAGAGTAAAACTTATTTTTTGTGTGGGTTACCGCTGACACTGGTCCTCAAATGATTTAAATGGTTCCACTTTTTAATTTTTAGATTATATGTTTTGTAGTTTGAAATCTTTGGAGAGGTAATATTTTAACCGATTGAGATAACTATGAATTATTTTAAAAGAATTTTAAATTCTGGACAAATTTTAGGTAGTTACGACTGGTTAAGAACCGATCATAACTGATCATTTCAAGTGATTTATGAATTAATCCAAATTTATCTTATCTTATTTATATCTTATCTATCTTATCTTATTGTGAATCGTATGGTTAGTAATATTTTACTATATGGGCTTTAAGTGTTGTAGGTCTCTAAACAATTTTATTAATTTATTAATACGAAAAAAAATTAAAGCATAGTACCAAACCCCGAATTCGAGTATTTTGCGAATCTGGTATGTTTTGTCACCCCTTTTGGCTGATTCTTAGATCAATCTCTATTTGTATGAAATTTTGAGTTGTTGCGCCAGGCGGAAAGGATCAATTGAGAGTTAAAGTGAATTGGTTTGAGCGAAAAAGAGTTGCCATTCTCATCATCATTTGGACGGAAAAAGTGCTGTGTATGGGACACTTGAGTGTCCCTTTTTTCTGGCGCAGATGACTGTTCAGGATAAAGAAATGATGAGAGTGGAATAAAAAGGCGAATATAAATTGAAATCTCGGGAGCAGTGGTGGATGGGCAAATACTCTTCTATACCTTCCCTCTCGAAGGCAGGACCTTATCTTTTTTGATAATATGCCGACGAGTTGTAAGGAGATTATCAAACAATGGAAACGATTAGATGAATTCCGCATCTTTTTTTTTCTCTATGCCTCGTCATCGTGTGGGACAGATTTAATTCGTTTCGCCTCCTTCAACTTCCCATCTCCTCCTCTTTTTTGACGAAGAATGAACACAGGAATCAATCAAATTTTCTACAGCTTCACTTGATGACTTCTCAGTTAAAAATGGTCGATGTGAGGGGATCCTTCAAAGGAAATATGTGTGACAGTTGTGCAAAAAAGATAATTCTTGTATGGTCTCCCATGTTCAAGATACTTTGAGTGTAGACATTTTCATGTTTACATTTTCTTCTGGCATTCTTGTAAAGTAATTTTGTACAATTTTAATGAACTAAAAAGTAATTTTATCAGTAACAAAGTAAAAGAGATATTGATTTACATACAAAAATAAAATATAGTATAATTTTTTTTCAAAAACAAAATTTTTCATTTGTTAATAACAAAACAAAATATGTCTAACGATTCTGTACTTTTACACTTTTTTTTAAATTTGTGTTTGAACTCTTCAAATATGTTACTAAATTCGTGGTTTCTCAATGAAACCCGAGAAAATATTTATGAAAGAAAGCAATTGTTAAGGGGTTTTGTGGGTCACAAAGATCAAAAAATGACATGTTTTCTACAAATATTTTTTCAGCGTAATAAAAAAAAATAGGCGAGATTCTTAACAATCTCACCTCCTATAATCCTAACAAAATCTCATGTCTTCCGATCGCCCCCAAACTTTTCCAAAATGTATTTGGCTAGTTACTGATCACGAATAAATGGATGGCTAGAAAACGTACTCGTCCGTTTAATTCAAGCTCAAATACTTAAGAATCAATTTAATTGGTTTCTTTTTAAGAATTTGAGATCTTCAGGAACTAGGCTAAATCTTTACTAGTCTGAAGAACGCTTGACCCTTTAAGGTCAAGAAGGTCAAAACTTTGGGGATCAAAATTCTTTTCTAATCACTAATTCTAACTTTTTTGAGTAAAACGTAACTTTAGGAGTTTTAAGAGTACAATATTTTAGCTACATTTTCAGATAATTTCATTGAAGAATTTTAAAAGTTCAACTATTGATACTTCATTTTCAGAGACCTTATATTGATTAAATATTTTCGTGACCCATGTAACCCCTCTTAAAGATTTTCTAACAGAACATATACAAAAATAAAGTATACTGTTTATATACCTTGTTTGCAGAGTTCTACGAGAAAAATGGAAAAGGACTCACTATATATAATGGTGCGTTTGCTGTCCCCATTGATACATTGGGCTTTCAAATAGTATACCCTTAACCTGATTTTTACTCAATTTAATTTTCCCAAGGAGACTATCAATTTCCTCAATGTGAAGCCCTCGATGTGCTCACCATGAGAGAAATGAGATTTTTCGCTTGCTGTTGCAGTGGTGGTGAAAAAAAATCTATAAATAATCCTTAAATTGTAATTAAAATCTTCAATGGACTTTCACTGAACCGCACCTTCTCATTTTCTGTGAGGGCGTCATTATCAGTGTGAAAAACTATGCAAGCTCCCATAATGTGAAATGTACCACAAATCCTGGGAAAAGCTAAAAATCATTTTATCGTCAGAAAACACTCCCAGAGGGATTTTAAAAGTTTACTGGAGGGCTTCCCACCTCAATCTATAGACATGTCCGTTCTTTGACACATTTGAATTTCAATTACGGAAAGTTTAAGAGCTTTCATCGCATCTGGTAGGGGGTCCTTGAAACTTTACGGAAAATAGCACAAAGGAGAGGTGGTGCCTTTTTTTGATTTTTCTTAATAATTTGATGGTTCCTTGAGATTCTTTTTTTACTCTATGAAATTATTTATATAATTAATATAACATTCACTTAATGCGATTGAATGTAGGTGATTTTAATTTCATTTGTATAATATTGACGAAGAAAGTTGAGAAGCTACATTTTCGCAAATGTTTATTGAAATTTCCATTTGAAGAGAAAATCGTGTGGGAAAAGAAAGGACAAAGTTTCGGTATATTGCCATAAATCATTAAGAAAGTTTATGGCTTGTATATTTTAGAAGAGTGTAACTCGTGATGAGAAGAGACTTCTCATCCCGTGGGAGACTTTTCTCTCTGAAGGATGGCTGAGGAGGTGCCAAGGGTAGTTCTTGTCGCACGCTAAAGTTGGCAAACTGCGAGTGGGTTTCTCATTGTGTGCTACCCAAGGAAAAGAAAAGCGAAGCTGTGAGCTTTTACTTGTCGCTAGAGTTTTTGGGGAGAATGATGTAGCGATTTCGAAAAAAGGCAGAGGAGGGCAGAAGTAGAATTTTCTCAAACTCTATAAGGAGAAAGCGCGATAGAGATGGGTGAAAACTTTGGCTTATTGGGTGAGTTTGGTGCTTGGCTGTGATGATGATGAAAAAGCCGACAAGAAGTACCGGAACTCAAGAGCGCATTCTATAGAGCTTTTACCGAGTGAAGTCTCTGTGGAATCATTACTCCCCATCCATCCTTCAACCGTCACTTGATGAAGTATATAGCTCCCAATTTCTTCGTCTGCCCACGTTCTCAATGCGATCTCGCGTGCTAGAAACTTTGTTTTTAATTAAATTTTAACGCGCAACGGTAGAAAACATTGATTAGTTCGGAGAAATGATTTTAAATTACTTGAGTTTTATTACATGGTTTTGCGTAAAAAAAAGCATTATAAAAATAATGATAATGCTGACGTAATATTCATTAGAGGAACTAGGCATTTCCACATTTATAATATGCATATTATTTTTTTTATACATAAAGATGAAATTGTCAGGTTATTCTCATACCCTGCGGAATCAAGTCCAGTGATGCTTACTCAATGCAATTCGAACACCTTTAACGCTAGAAAAATTCCTGGTGACTTAAAGAGGATTCGTACATGGAACACTTGCATCATAGAGCACTCTCAATTCAACTATTGAGTGGAAATTAAATCATTACGCTTTTAAATAAATCTATAATGTAATTTCTCTTGCAAACCGTGATTTTCAATCTGTAGAATGTCTAAGGTTTGTAAAATATTGTAGCTTTTCTATATTTGGCACTAGAGGCCATTTAGAAATTTTAGAGTTTCAATTAGATTAGATATTTATTTATTTCTCAAATTAAGCGATCAAAAGAATTTCAAAAGAATGTTCATGTAGAATAATCACGTACGTATCAATATCACTGGTGTGAAGAAATTTTTATATTGCTCAATGAAATAGTTATTTTTATTATGTATATAACACTCAATTTTGAGGAAGGTGATTGAATTTTCCAATTTTCTGGAGCTTTTGACGTACCAGCATATTTCTATGAGAGCCAACATCCCTGATTTATTCTTCCACCTTTAGTGCAGGGGAAAATCACGTACAGACTCCGTAGCCTGGGAAAAATGAATAAAGGGAAAAGTACGGGAATAAATTAGAGGAATATAAGAAGTGCTAACGTGAGAGAGCTTTTGTCTTCTAGCTTATAATGTTCTATTGGGTGGAATTGTTGAGTGCAAAAGTGACATTAATTTTTCCATTTTTTTTGTTCCTTCCCATTATTCTTATTTTAATTTTTCTTTCTTTTTTTTTGCTTTCTGGATTAATTTTTTCACACATTACTGCACATGAAAACAATAAACAGAATAGTATGGTGAAAAAGTTGAAGAGGTTCTCCGCGGAGAGATTTTAATTCTCTTTTTAAATAATGCAGAGAAAATATGGTATGATTTTCCTCAACAGTTATTCTTATCCCTTAATTTGTTCCACAGAAATGTCGACTATAGAGGAAAATTCCTGTGGACTTGAAGGACCTAAGAATTCTATTATATCTAACCTCTTTCGTGTGTCGAGAGAATTTTGAATAAATTGCTGGAAAGACATTATAATTAAGATGAATTACACTATGTGTAATTAATTTTATTCATATTTCAGCCATGCGTGCTGGAAATTTCTTATTGTTCCTCATGCAATTAATTGTGTAATTAAGGAAAATTTTTGGAAGGAGGGTCGGCGAGGTGAAAAATTATGTATGTATGTATTAAAAATGTTGGAGGCTTTTCATCTTGAGCAAAATTGTAAATGATGGTATGTCTTTGGCATCGAAAAGTTTTTCGCTATGGCCAACACTTTCAAACAAGTGAAAACTTTGCAAGTTGGGAAGTTCTCTTATTACATGCAAAACTTAAGCACACACACGAATATTATTTCTTCAAGGTTTGAGACTGATGAAAGAAAGAAGAGGAGAGGAAAACTTTTGTGTGTCCAAGTTTCCCGAAAACTTGATGTGAACTTTCTCCTTAGGCAACTTACCAAGGGGCTATGCAAATATCAGAATAATTACATTGAGTTTGATGAAAAGTAGGACTATTATGTATGGCCAAAGATTGATGTCAGCAAACCGGAGACCTCAATTTACTGGGATTTTTGGAAGAGGTGTAGACTCTTCCACACCTTCGATTAAACTCAAAAATATAACTCTGGGTGTACCCTGTGATTTTCCCATCCGCCCCTTCTTTCGTTTGAGAGTAATTATAGGGAAATTTCAATAAAATTCTTGATGCTGTTGATGGTCCCTGGGTTAGGGGTTGTATGATTGATAGTTTGTGGTTTGCAGTGGATTTAGCAAATTCACAGAGCAATCTCGTACACCCTCATCTCCCAATATGAACCTTATGGTCGTCATCCTGCTGTGTCGTCGTTTGGCTCTGGGTCGATGAAATGAAATGCAAAATTAAAATTCATAACGCTTGATGAGGGTTGATTCACAGATGGGGTGGGGAATTTGATGCGCGCATGACAAATATTGAAAATTCTATGAAAGATACTTCTCCATCAGATGGAAGTATCCTTTTTATTTTCACCATTTTTTTAAGTTGGAATTTAAACTTGGATGACCGTGAATAAACTTAATCACTGTTTTTCTATATTTCCCATTCCTTTGCATTGATTTTACAGAAAGATCAATACACTATAATAATCACTTAATTTTGAAAAAGATCGAAATTAGTACTCCTAACTCCAATTGAGCAATATTTTGCGAAACAGACAATTTCTAAAACTTGAACTCACGATGTTTGACATCTAACTTTTACCATAATAATAGCTATAATTTAAAAGTGGGTCTTTTTAAAGGCTCTGTATCCTCCTGGTAGTGTAAGTTTATGCTATTAACATAGCCTTTTATTTCCACCAGGCATATTCTTAAAAGTATGTTTTGAAATATCCTGAAAGGTCTTAGTACAGGTTTTACTGGATCAAATATGTTTAAATGTTCAAAATTATGAGCAGGGTGGTTTTCATTATCATCTGGACGACTATAGATAACTTATAGATAAAAATGCAAAACCTATTTTTAACGCATAACAACGAAGTCACCAGATGGACTGTTCTTCTAGGTCCACCATCTTTTCTCGTAATAAGAATTAACCAAATTCTGTAATGCTTTAATTATAGTATAATTACTATTTGGTACATCATCCGTAGCAATCAAATCAATTCCGGGGATTTTCTGTGAAAATTCCTTCAAAGATTATTTTTCTGAAAGTGGAAGTAATTCATGGCAAAAAGTCATCACGTTAATTACAATGCTATGTCGTAGAAGAAGATTACATAGTGACAATAACTTTTCTCCGGCAGTCTTTTAATTAACATGTAATCAAAGTGATATTGTAAAAGGGGAAAAGAACGAAATTACTTTCGTCTTCTACCAATCTTCTCCCTCGTTTTTTAAAGCCAGAACAGAGTGCATGGGAGGATGAAGAGACACTGAACACACATCAGACAGCAAGGCTCATTCCTATTTCAATTTATTCTCAAGTAGATCCTGACAGATAAGAATCACAACATACGTACTTTAGAGACTTGTTTTGACAGACCGAATCTACTCCCAATCTCATTCAATTCATACACTCTCCAGTCAGCTAGTGCGCTTGCCAATAGAATGATGGCGAGGACGACAAGAAGAAAATGAGTTTGTTTTTTGGACATGTGGATAAGGACGTGGGGATATGAATAGATGATGTGAGTGGGTGGTTTTCTCTTCAATCCCATCACTTGAGATTTTCGATGAGAGAGGATATCTTAATGACAAATCAATATTCAAAAGCATTGCTGCAGTCTACAAACTATTCTAACAATCTTCAAAAACCCTCCTTCAACATTTCCTGCTAGTATATTTTTCTTTGGATGCTTTCCTGATGGCTGCATAAGGATTCTGCCTGAGAAGCTTTTGAGAAAAATATATATTCTCCTGGAACGTTTGCTAATGCTTTAGTCGTGCAAAAAAGTCTGAGAAATCATACTCAAGTATCCACAAAAATGATAGCACGTGAGGCATTTAAGATTTAAGTAGATTCACGTTGTTGGCAAAGCTCTCGGTGGTTGGGGGAAAATTGTTTTTGGCATAGGCATAAAGCTCTCTTTAGACGTGACAAGGGTTAACGGACATTTATGTTGATGCCCTCTAAAAGAGCCTGGGAAGGATTTTCAAAATGCCGAGCTTGATGGAATTGTGGTGGTAATGATTAATGCGACACGCCATCCACGTTTTAGGCATCTCGTCACATACAACAACGACAAATAACCTCACGGAAGTGAAAGTTCCAGGAGGAGGATTTTACTGAGAGATGGAGTCACGTGCAGGGGTGGGTTGTGGACACCCAAGAGAGACTAAATTAAAATATGTGTGAGAGTGATGGATTTAAATTAATTTTATGCAATAGATTCAACTGGAAAGTCAGAGCATTGGGAATTGCCGGAAGTTTTGCGGAGGGATGGGAATTATTAAAGAATAAATCCTGACGCAGTATATCAACACAAGAGACTAAGGCCATAATTTTCTTAAGACTCTACGCCTTGAAGCAGGCGAAATAGGAAACAAAGACGCATGTGGCCTTGTGGTAATTGAATAATCCGCTCATTAATCTTACACCAATCTACTCTTGGGTGTCTTATGGAGTCCACCCACTGTGACCGTAAGAGAGGAGGCCTTTGGAACGCTATTAGGGTTAGAATTAGTCTCCTTCTCGCTACTTCGTCTTCCGACCGCACAAAGTACTTCCTCTTACGAGACGCCATGAGAATAACTTTGGCCACAGAGCTCCTCCTCATGCTTCCTCCTGAATACTCTTACACTCATAAAATACCCATTCCGAGGTTCATATATTTTCTCGCCCTTGCCAGGGATGGTGAGTGGGAAAATCTCCACGGAAAATGGTTGAATGTGTATAGGTTTTGGGGCTACCATGATATTTAGTAGAGGGTACCAGAAGGGGGAACGGGGAGTTACTTGGAAGATATTTATTTGGCACAAACGACAACCAAGACGACGAAGCCAGAGGGAGTGGTGCGAATTCATAAGAAAAGAGCCCCTCAGAAGCTTCCCAAGACTAAATACTTAATCTCAGAGATGATTAATAATAATTGTGTAAAATATTCTTGGAGAGAATTTTCACCCATCTCTTGTACGCACACCCACTGAGAAACCGCAACTTTTGGATACACAAGACGAATAAATTTGCCTTGACTCCATGGAAACGTTTCTTAGCAACTAAACTTAAATTGTAACAACGCCCAAGATGCCAACTTTAAAGCTTTCTTAATGAATTGACAAACAGTTTCTGCTTTTCGTCTTGCTCTCGGGCCATTGTACTATCAAAGGGAAGAGGGTAAAGTGAATGAGGGGGTATTTCTCTCCAGTGAGAGGATTAAGATGTATTACTTTGTGACGAGTTGAGAACTACACAACTATTGAGAGTTTGAGGGAAATGTTTGAGAAGTAGGGGGCAGTCTATCCTTTCAACCTCAACTTTTGATGACAAACGACGAAGGCTATCACTAAAGTGATTTAACACAATTTCGATAACAAGAAACATAGTCACATTGAGTAGATTAATGGGTTATCAAATTGAAATTTGATAAAGAAACGTGGAGATCAATGTGAAAAATTCTCTGGGTGATTTGATTTATATGCGATCGTTGGGATTACTTTCACTTGAGTTGTAGCTTATTGCGATTTTTTCTGTATGATTGGTAATTGTTAATTTCAATAAATCACGCATCATTAAATTTTACACATTCAGCACCATATACGCCACCCTCCCAGATCTTGCCATCTTATCACGTGTTGAAAGGCATTTTTTCGCACCCTCTTGGTGCCAGAGCTTTTGGTATGCATCCTACTGGGAAAAATCCCAGGCCTGACAACACTCGCAGGTGACTTGAAAATTTTTCCTGACTCGATGATGAAAAATTTCCGCAATCGCTGGAGAATTGTTGAATCATTTTCATCGTAATAAATTTTCAATGTGAGGTGTCATAAAATAAATTTTATGTATCAGCAGAAATGAAGCGTCACGATGAAGAGACGATTTTTATATTCCTTCAGCATAAGCGCAATGTGTTTTACTTAGTATTATTGCTGAAACGACTAAGCCTATGCCTCAAATACCTCCCACACCGTGTTAGGAAGATTGAGGAGAAAATAAAATAAATTACCGTGGAATTACCTACATTTTTAATCGATCACAACCTTTAATTGACTTTTGATTTGAAAGCAATTCTATTTGATGATAACCAAAAGTCGTGCGTTCAAATTTCTATTAAAATAGAAGTAGGGCAACTTTTTTTTTGGAATTACTATTTGGCTAATGCATTTTGGACTGAAGTACATTAAAATTTCCTCACTGAATGCTTGTGTAATTTTCACTGCAATACGATTGATTTTAATACATGTATCTTTTAGCACCGATAATCCCTTACATATTTCAAGAAAACTTTCTGTATTTCAGTTATGTCATTTTTCTTTTCTACATTTTATTTAACTATTTACGAATTTTATTGTAAAACTAGTAGATTATTGACCAAGACGATATAAATTAATAATAGTTTCTTTTATTCATGTGATAGGTAGTGTAATAAAATACAGAAAAGATCTACAAACTCATTATGGTTTATTAAAGTCTGATATAAGGGAGGGTCTTGCAATTTGGAATAGCTTGTAATTTTGTGCACTTTGAGGATAAAATTGGACACTATTAATAAATTGATTAAAATTATGGAATTTTCTTCCAATGTGAAGTACTAATAATTTTTCTTCGCTGTTTTTTTTAAGTGATATTATTAAATATTTATTTAATATTGTGTTAGCTCACGTTAATAATGATTTATTGATTAGACCTGGAGTGGGATTAGCTCCGTGAATTACATTTTTCGTGTGAAAAAAACACAATTTTGTCACAGGTTCACCACTGAGTTGATACTTGTTATTTTGAACGGGTGTTCTTCCCGTAATTTTATAAATATTTAACTTTTATGATGATTAGGTTGTATAAATGCCTAAAAGAGAAAGGAGCACAATCTGTACGAAAGATATTCAGTGCTAAAAGCGTTAAAAAAGTTCCGGAAAGGCAAGGAAATATGTGAATCTGAGCGTACTTTGAGTGCTAAAGTCAATTTCTCTTTAATGAATTGTATGAAAAATTTCCAGGTTTCTTGGAACATCCTATTCTTATGCAGGAAGACGACTTGATAAGTTGGGTTCTTGAAATGGACAACAATGTATGTAACAATGTAAGCGACAGATTAACTGCCCAAAATTATATGCAAAGTATGTACAAAATTACAAGCAAGATAATAGATAATAAGTATTTAGAATAAGATTAATTTTATAAGTAGTAGAAAATGATAAACTACATTTCAAAGTTCCATGAAGGCCTTCTGAAAAGGAAGTAACAATTACTGTTTATTAAGTAACCTTGTCCTAATTTACAAGCAGTTTCCCTATTTAACTTTACTTTTGTGTTGTGCTTATGTTGCACTTTTACCTTAATATATATTGTCTAAGTTTCACATTATCATTGTGGTGTAGAACTTTATCAAATATTTATTAATTTAGCTTGATTTTAAATTATCTTTGAATGGTTCTCATTGTTTGCTAAACGCGAGTTGTACATGTAAATAGTACCGATGATCTCTGCATAATTAAACCAGTACTTTATCCACTTATCAAGGTCAAAATCAAGGGAATAATAATTTATTAATAAATGTATAAAATGAAATCAAATTACGTTATAAAATCATGTTTATAGGGCAAATTAAAATCTGGAAATTATGTTTGAGAACCGTAAAATCAAATGAAACGTGTAGAAGTTAATGAATCCAAATACAAAAATATTTGCTAGCTTCGAAATGAGATTGTTGCAGCATATTTGTACACCCTCTCCGATTCTTGAATTGATTTGCTAAAGGGGGTGGGCTTTTGGGTAACATGCACTAGAAACCAGTCTGAAAGCATATGCCACCACTTTATTCATTATTAAATCAAATCATGACTAAAGTGTGCTCCAAATTACATTTCCAACCACCCAATGGTTTTAGGTTGTATGCAGTTCAACCCTGATTTGTTGTCTCAAATTCCCTTGTGTGTGTTTTTGCCTAGAGAGGAGGATGAGTTTAGATGGGATGGGAAAAAAGACTCGAGCACAATATCCATCATAAACTACTTGTTCACCAAATTTTCCACCCTCATACGGTCGGGGTTTGTGAGAGGGTGAAGGAGGGAGGATCTAATTCGCAATTCCCATCGAATTTGCTTTTATAATTTGGTTGAATTAGGTGTACTTTATGCCATAGATTCAGTTTAGGAGAAAATGAGATTAGATGATTGCATCAATATGCTGCTGTATTGTGAAATTCTATTATTTCTCCCACTTGTTATTCTGCGTGTTCAATTCGATAGGCTAAAGTCATTTGGTCGTGTTATATTTTCATCACCTAGAAAATCTCTCACTAGCTCAAATGGGGAATTTATTAGTGAAAAGCATGCATGCATCTCCATTGAATATTCGAGCGAATTTTCAATTCAAAGAATACGCAAAACTACAAAACTGATCAAACACCAAACTAACGCTGAACAATTCTCACATTATCGCTTAAAGAATTGTAATTCACTTTTAGTGCAAGTTGTTCTGAATCATGTTAACAGAGACAAAAGGAAGAAACAATTTTCTAATTTTAAACGTTGGAGGAGTACTTTAGCAAGAGGTTATAATTTTCAGCATTAATTTATTGAGAGTATATGATTGGGAATTGGAAGGTATGGGGCTTTTAATCGACACGCAGCATTTCCTGTAATCCTCTGATGACACAATCACATCCCTCCATGTCGCCCGAGTCCAGCCGTGTTGGAAGTTCGATAAACGGATTATGTCCCATCCAATCAAACCGAATTTCAAATTCATTCCTCTGTTGCAAAATCAGTGAAATGGAACGTCACTCCACTTGGGATGTATCCAATGTCTGGCTGTACATAACTCCATAGATTTGTGCATAAACGCAAATTGGGAGATGGGTGGAATGAAAGTATTTCTAAAGGGGGGGGGGGGAGAATATATTTCAGGATGAAGAAGGAAACAAACGCATGCGCTTCTATATCATTACTTTAGTACTCCTCTAGAAATCATTGTCAATTGATGGGAATTTCTTATAAAACTTTCAGTCAGGGTGTGAGAGACACGATGACGCCTTGAAGATTTAAATGATATAATGAGACTTGGAGACACTCCAATGTATAATGTGAAGAAATAAGACTGGAGCGATATATTGAGACTGTCGAGGAAAAAGACAGAGCCCATATCAAGTGACGGTTAATAGATAAATTGAATGTAATTTGATTGAATTCATTGTGAGCATCTTAAACCGCCTGAGATATGTTCGGCAAATTAATTCCATCAACCGGAAGTATCATTCCTCAAAAATAAATGTCCATAGTGTGTTTTTGGGAGACAAGTGTGAGGGTGCACTCAAAATGCTTTTTTGGTACTTAAACAAATTGACTTTACACGATTCCAGACAATGGTACACATTCGTACATTCTCTTTTGTGAAAAAGTCACCCCTTGGGAGGACTTTTTTTTGCAAAATGTTTAAAAGGCCGAATAAGAGTTGGGAGAGAACAAACAGGAGAAAGAATGAAAACTATTCCTAAATGACGGTTCATTTGAACGAGTATTTAATTTCAGATCCTGTACTGAAAATTGTCTGTCTTTTAGACCATATACAAATCATCATACTTATTGAAGTTACGGAGGTTGAAAGACTCTATATTTCTGGTCAAAAATCAAAGGTTTGATTTAGAAAATAAATGCATACTACTATTCACCTATATGATTTTTCACAGACACCGCATAAGAACTCGACTTTTTAGTGGATTAAAATCTTTTTTTATGACTAAAAAATATTCAATATTCGTAAGTGCCGTACGAATAAACAGGAAAATCTTGAATTTGGTAAAATAATAAAACGGCACTCAATGGGTCAAGTGGTAGAGCACTAGCTCTATGATGCAAGTGTCCCGGGTTCGAATCCCCTTTAGGTCACCAGGAATTTTTCTGGTGTTAAAGGTGTTCTTCAGTGAGCATCACTGGACTTGATTTCACGTGTATGGGTCTGACAACCTCATACCGTCCAAGAAAAAATAATAATGCATGTCTAGAAATCCCCTTGCGGGAAGGCCTTATTCCTTTATGGCATATTGTGCCAACATTATTATTATTATTATAAAATAATAAAAAAAAAGTTGGGGAAATTGCCCATGCTTTACAGTTTACACGGTTCAAAGCTTTACAATGATTAAATTTTTTGTATGTTTTTCAATAAATGCGGATCATCTCTTGTATATTTTAAAAACTAGTGGAAAGTGTCTTGTTTTTAAAATATATTGCGGAGTCGTATTTATTCAGAAACATAGCAAAAATTTAGTGATTGTAAAGATAAGGACCGTGCAAAGCATGGGCAATTTTCCCTAAGCCAGTTAAACTATCATACAATTTATAGAATTAAAAAGAGTTTTTTAAACTAATTTTCCTGGGTATTAAGAATTTTTAATTTATTTTAAATATACTCTAGAATCACCCTAAGTGAATTTGGGGCAGAATACTGTCTTCAGACACAAGATTTAACCATAATACAGCTTAACTTGTCTAGCTTCTAATAAGACAAGATTTCTTAAGAAATTGTGACGTAAGTTTGCATAATAAGACATTAATTAGTCTATTGGATGTTGACAAACCAAAAATTTTTGATATTTAGTAGTTCGATATCTTCAGGAAATGGGCTAAACCTCCAGTCTAAAACCTGTGTAAGACTTCGTTAAGCTGAAAAAAATAAGATTTTTTTTCTTTATTTCTTATTTTTTCTGTATATATAAAATTCTTAAGTACTTTTATCCAGATATTTTGCAAATCCAACCGTCTTTTATCCCCTCCTGTGGATTCTCGGTATTTAGCAAAATATGCCATATGCGCTGAATATGAGTGTCCGGGAATTAAATACCTCCTATTATTGTGAAGAGTGTGTTTAGTGTCGTGAAAACTGCAGTGTGTTATGAACATGAGATTAAAAAAAGGAACGTTTAGCCACAATGGGTGGGAGTTTTACCAGGGAGAGGTTTAGATTATTATTTCCCATCATCATTTGCACACAGAGAGTCAGAGAGCAGAAAAATATGGGGTGGTTTGGGATAAAAACTCAATCATATCAGCCACGACGACATTGCCAGGATGTCAAGAGTTGGAGAGTGAGTGTCAGGGAGAAGGGATCTCGAGTGAATAGCATAGGATATTCCTCTGATGTGACTGGCCCTGGTTCAATGGGGAAGGATGCATGGAATTACGTAATCAAAGTGAGATTACTCACACACAAAACGCCCCTTAGATGTACATCCTGTTGCGTTCTTCATACAGTCTCGGCGGATGATTGTCGTTGCATTGATTAGAGCTGGGAATTCAGGGATATAGGGACTGAAGTATATATGGAAAGAAGGGATATCTGACCGAGGAAAAGGACTCGAGCTGGTATTAATACGCTTGTGTGCAGAGAAATGAGGCGAGATTATGTCAGTTTCGCATTTGTGACGGGAATTCTCTCGGTTTTTTCTACATGGAGTACCGGATCGATCCCCAAGTAGATTGTAAGATTAAAACCATCTCCCGTGGTGAATTTAATATCCATCGAAAGAAGGATTTTTCACACACTCCTGTACACTCTCATAAAACAATATACTTCCAATTTTGCTACGCTCTAGAATAGAATTGTAAAATTTAAAGGTTTTTTAATAGTCCTTTGATCCAGAGAATTATAAAAATAGGAAAACGAAAGGAGGAAGAATATAAGATTTCTTACAGAATATTACAACAACAGTGGCAAGTGATGTAGAGGTAGAATTTTGACGGAAATTCATTGATTGATTGATGATGGACGCGCTGCTGATGAATTTCTTAAAATCGATTCGCGCTTGAATGAAAAATTAACAGAAAAAAACTTGGTTGGGTATTTTTTTTTGTATCTTCGCACCCAGAAGCTTTAGAACTCGGCTCAACTGGGCGCAATTAATAATTTATGGATGGATATATATTGGTTAAATAACGTAGCGATTTGTGACAGTGACAAATCTACCCGGTGAATCTTGTCCAGGAAATACCTTCACGAAACCCTCTTGTGAGCTTTTCACATCTCTCCACCTCATTCCATTTTCCATCCATGCTTCTCAGATCCGCGTAGATCAATCCCCAACGGGACAAAATGAGCTCGGTTGTTAACAATTTAATTCTTCTCTTTGCGCGGAATGTGCATTAATATTCCTGCCGATACGCCATTTATCACTGTGGTCGGCAGAATGATATTTAATATGACTGAGGAATGCCGCTAATGATCCCTTACTCTTAAGGCTTCCGCTGGCTGCTGCCTCGAAACTCTTCTGCTGCTTCTGACACTCACTCCTCTCGCTCTGGGTCCATGGACTGAGTGATGAAAATACCGCGATTTATCATTCTGACAGCAAGATTTCATTCCATTGAGATGGTTGAGATGATTCGTCCGACTTGAATGATGCACAACCTTAGCATCCACCATTTGTGTGTCTTCGTCGAAATCCTCCCATTTTGCCTAATCACACATTCTTCACGTGCGACTCAAGAATTACTAAACAAAATAACCCAACCCACTCACCGGTGACAAATTTGAGATTTCCTCAATTGTCTCACATGTCTGCAAATTGTCTGAAGGATCTTATGGAAGCAGCTCAAAGGGAAATCACTGATGATGCTCTCTCCCACGGTCGAAATGATCGAAGGAACAAGCTCTCCTGTATCCCACACATATGCTCTACCTGGATATAAACTCCCAAAAGGAATTCGCTTCGGGTGAAGGATACAGAACAGGAGAAAAAGATACAGGATACTTTGTGAAACTCAAGATGAATTGGATGCAATAATGGTATGGTGAAGGATTCGTGGAATTGAATGGGAATTTTCTGTATGTTTGTTATGATTTTTTGCTCACTACTTCTCTCAACATTGTTCTCAATTATTGTTGTGTATAACTCTTAGGTAGAGATAAACTGTAAAGAAGTTGTGGCATTACTTTGTACAAGAGCTGATGTTAAGGATGAGAAAATTCCGAGCACCAGCTTCTACTAAAAAAAAAGAAATTAAAATTCGGAAGTGGAGTGTTAGCGACTAAATATGTATATTTACAATCAGATATGTATATTTTTTGGTAAAACAGTCAGTGAGTTAAAAAAAAAAGTTTCCATGGGCGAATTGTCGTTTAAAAATTAAATTTCTCATAAAAGTTCTCTGAGAATTTATAATTATAAAATGTACACTATAAGAAAAATTAATGTAAAATTATTTTTATTCATCATAACGGTTACACACATTAGGTGTAAAATTTATACAATCATTTTTTTCTTGTTAATTTTACTATTTCAGGAATATTTTTTCTCACAAGTGTAAAATTAACCCCTAAAAAAGCTAAAAAAAAATAGTATTTACTACGTTTCAGATCATTATCGGAAAGATAAAATTAACATTTCCAGGTTTCTCTCACTGTATAGTAATGTAATTCTGTTCTTTGTGACAAATCTCTCCAATTATATAAAATAAATTGATGACTGCAAAAAATGTGAGCGATACACACTTGGGAATATGTCCATATTGAAGCAAACTCCCTACGCTCGTGTAGAAAGAACCCTTCAATATGTACATAAGCTTCTATAGAAAGTAGAGGCCATTAGTAAATAAATCTGTTCGCCTATTTGTTTTCAATAATACTTTTAACCATTCATGATTAGGACATCTTGTGGCTTGATTTTTATTGCACAATTTTACACAAACAATAGAATCTTATTTACTAGTTCTAAATCTGCGTGGTTTAGCTTGAGTATTAAAGAAAGTACTAGGGATAAAAAGAGACAATGATCTCAATTGAACACGTGAAACTTCCTCTCTTATTGTTCATAATTTTATGATGATGGTGAAGATCTCATGCAATTGGATATAGTCAGTACCTTCCCTGAGTGCTCAAAGGAGGGAGAGTTGGTCTTTCTTCACAGCAATTTCTTATGACAATCAGCATCCTCGATGATTACCCAGACATCAGCTGTGGACAGAATACTAATTACCCTATATTTTCGAGAGGCAGAAGGGCAGCAAGGGGGCAGCCTGTGCAATTACACACGTCTTTGTCCCTCGATGGACCTCTCGTCATACACGTCGCAATCAATATTTAATTACACCGATGGAAATTCGATATTTCCATCGCATCTCTCTGCTTGCATAGCCTTTCATCCATCCTTCCCCAGCAGGCATCATTGTTATTTTATTCTGCATATGTGTAATGTACGTGAAACATTGGAATAATGGCAAGAGGCTGAGTCTCCACCATCGCCAAAGCTCCTGCATATATAACCATCCATATCTCAGGCTGCACCCATTCACCAGGAGACTCTCGCCTCAGCAGCTCCCAATTCTCTTTTGCCCTATACAAATGCCCCGATATATTGGGCTTTCTCTGGTGTGTATGCGCCTCTTTCTCTTCTCCAAGTGCCCGAATGTGATGTTAGTTCGAACTCCTTTATTATTAACGCAGAGTGAGGCACACAATGTACGCTTGATTGACATGTAACGCCCTCCTCGGTCCCGATTCACACAAAATTTACCATTCATTGGATGCTGAGTAATAAATAATTCCTCCTGCTGTTGCTGCCTTGCCACTGCTGCCGTTTTCGAGATTCCGCAAGCCACCAGGCGGGAATTTTCCTCCTGGATGATGGTCGGGGTCCTCCTTCATGGAACGCATATGCTAACGCAATATTGCACATGGAATGATGCTGTGTGAGAATTTTGCTCTTCCCAAAACCCTCATCGTAATACAATCACGACTCAACGCAATTACAACTAATTTTTCCTTAGCACTGCCTTTGAGGAATTCACCAATTGTTGACTGACGATTGCAGGATATCCCTTTGGGACGTTGTGGGATGTATGGAGTGTTGATTGCGTCAGAGAGGTTGAAATTAAATTTAGTCTCAAACAAACATCCAGAAAGTTGTGTGTTTATGCCTTGATTTGACATCCATTTGCCCGGAGATTGTCATAAGAAATTTACTTATAAGGGGTAAGGGAATAGAATCACATATCCTTTTGTGTCCTGACCCATGTGATATTCAAATTCTCCTATGATTTTGGTCCTCTACAATTCAGGAGATACCTCGCAATGAATGGTGGAATGATTAATAAGAAAATCTAATTAATTTCTCATCAATCACATATCTTATGCTATCCTACCGCCCACAATTTGGGAGTTTTTTTTTCATCCCCAAGTTCCTTAAAAGTGTGACTTTGTTATAAAAAGTCTTTGTGCAGAGACAGAATTTTTAGATGGCCAAGATGACTTTGGATAAATGTGAAATTCCTTGAACGAAAAACCATATTTCTTTAATGGCAACAACTCTCCTCACAGCGGGTATTGATTTCCAAGAAGAAAAAAAGCAACACACCCGGAGGAGATGTCAAGGAAGAGGAGAATTGTACATTAAGAAAAAAATTAAATGAAATCACCGAAAAAGGTAGACTGCATGGCTGCATCGGTGAAGAAGTAATTAATCATGTTGGAGGATTTCTGGGTTCACTCTTACCTTTTTTTTCTCTTTTTCAATGCCAATGCAATCCATTTGATTTTGCCGTGAAAATTGGGATTTACCTTTTTGTGAAATTTTGCCTTTTCTCTCGAATTTTCACCCTTCTAATCTCGCTACAGATCAATTATTGTGAGCATCTTTTCGAAAGCAATAGTTAGGAGGATTGATGAAGTAGTGAAGTAGATATTGCACTTTTTGGATGGGGTTATATTTCCATAGAAATTGACTAAATACGTTTCAATATTTTGACAAGATACCCAATAATTAATTGAGAATAAACAGCGTCGTAGTTCTTCAGTTAATTGAAAAGAACGAAAAAAATGTCGAGAAGGACAAAAAGTCTGAAGACTACGAAATAAAAATCAAAGGGTTCGTCATCTTGATGTTCTTTAATGCGAAATAAATTTTTTCAACCCTTCTGAAGGGCTGCTGAAACGAGTTATTCGAGTTCTTGCGCTAGGGAGAATCAAGAATAATTACTCGTGCTGTTGGAACCATGAGAGGTGGATGAATCTGGAGAACCCCTTGCGATGTACAACTCATAAAAAACCAATGCCAGTTGGAGTTTTCTTGCTGCTGGAGTGTTGCTAAATTCTAACCACTGAGGTATACTGGATGAGTACTTGTTGGCAAGATGAAGTTCTCTCTTCTGTCCCGACCGCTCCCTCTCCCAGAGCCGTTGAATGCGTGCACAAGGACCATCCATTCGATACACCACTGAAGTTGATGGCGTTGTGAAACACCACTTAGTACTACTACTGTATTACTTATACACTGCTGCTCCTCCTGGTTTTATTCCCGATGCGGGAACAGCAAAGTGATACTCTTAATACCCATGAACACTTCAATCTCACCCCATATAGGCATTTACGATGTTCTTGTAAGCACAGTTTCCTCGCTTAAACTAAAATTCAAATCGTCGCCGTCGTATCATGTCGTAGCTTAAAAATATTCGAAGGTCTCTTATTAAAAAAGACTGGCTTGAACCATCTTGGTTAACTTAATTGTGGATACATAATGGCCCCAAATAGAGGCCTGGGTGTAGCGGTTCCACAAGGATCCGTTCCCATTGTAATCTAATCTAAGCTAAGGTATATTATTATATATAAGTTGAAATGTGTTCAGAAGCTAGGTGGTTAGTATATTGTCTTAGTGACGCAAAAAACCTGGGTTCGATTCTGACAACAAACCTACATAAAGTGAAATATTCAAGCATAATTTAATACACACGGACGCACATTTTACCATTTTCGCATAAAATGGGGTTGGTACTCCTTTTACATTTTACTGATTAGACATTCAAATGACATCTACAACTTGTTTGACACAAAATTATTAAGTATCAGCGTTAAGACTTTTTTTACACTCACCTGATATTTGAGATCAAATGAATGTCCCATCGATCGATGTCCATTATAGACTTGAGGTTGACTAAGGACATAAATAGACTCAGATTGACTTTAGAAAATATTTATAGCCTGTAAAATGTATCAGAATAGTTAGTAGCACTTGGCAGCTAAAAAACAAATAGTAAAATTTATAGCTTTGATAGTTTGACTAAAATATTTTCGTCCAGATTTCATCAAAGGCTAGTGCAGATTGCTAAACTGACTTTTGACATACGTCTACGTGCCATGTCAGTTTTTTTTTTAATAAAATTAAGCCAATGAGATTTAATAAATGCAAAACGAAATAATTCCATTAAATGTCTAGTTATTTAAAGATGCGAAATTGGGTTACTTGCATATACATATTAACTTTCTACTAGTCAGTTATGATGTGAATTAGATAAAATTAAACAATTATAGAACGTACGGCCTATACGACACATTGCAACCCAGTTGACGGCCGTAACCCATCAATTTTAATCCTCAATTCCTTTCACACGCCTAACCCCTACTATCTCTATGAGAGCTGAAAGGTTGCTTTGGGACACCCTCAGCCTTCAGTGAGGGATCATCAGTCGCCGTGGATGGTTCACGCTCATGAGTGAGAAATGGGTGGCACCTTCAGTTCTCCTATTCCCTATAAAAATTTTTAATATTCTTTAGGTGAACCCCATCAAGGCGTACACGATAAATTTTTATTTTACAATAAATCTAATAAAAAATCATTATATTTTAATTAAACATTTTATTTATTTAATGATGAAAGATTCCCCAGAAAAGCTATGCAAGCCATTGTGAGGAGACTTCGACCTCGGGACAGACCTAGGACAAGGTGGCTGAATAAAATTCAGGTAATAAATTCTAGGACAAGGTGTGAGCGCCTTGGAATCGAACCCAAACATCTTCCTGAAGTGGCGGAGGATCGACAAGCGTGGGCTCCTAATTTTGATGTCATGGGCCCGCGACCCCAATAGGGATAAGTGGTTGAAAATGAATGAGTGAAATGAATGAATTTATTTATTGATTTTCTAAATTTATCATTTTATTTGAATCGAATTGTTGCAGTAGATTTTTTTTGTACCATCAAAGATATTCTCTACTGCGTCACTGTGAATTACACCATATTTAAGCCCTAAATGTAACGCTTTAACAGAAACAAACTTACATGAGACATACTACTTCGTAAAAGTGCGATGTGCAAAAGTATAACAAAAGAACGAAGAAAGAGCGAATCAATCCGCGAAGCCAAAAAACCAACCCCCCTGAGGGAATAATAAAAATAAAATTATCACCAAACATACTTCGCGTCTTGTGATTTTGCCATAATTTATGACTGAGGTGTTTCCAGTTCTTTAATGCTTTATTTATCATTTAGGTAATGTAGCGTGCGTAATTGAAATTTGATGTGGCAGACGAGAGAACGCGTTCTTTTTCTTGAAATGGGGAGAATTGAATAAATAATACTAAGGAGACTTATATGAATTTTATTAGTATTATCATATTAATATGTTACAGATTAAATGTATTTTTGTTACGTTAAATTCAGCCTGAAGGTTAAAAACAAAATGTACACCCTTCCAGAAAACTGGGCGAAAGTGTGAGAAGAAAGCATTTTGTCGTGGAATCCTGCTAAGGACACAACAATTGATTTATGAATAGTTTTGTGCTTACTTTCACCTAATGGTGTCCCCCAGAGGTTACACATTTTTGCGCAATAAATCAACAGAATCACGAAAAAGAATGAGATGTTGGATGGCAGAACGGTGATTCAAATTTTTCTTTCTTCCATATATACGTTTTTAATAATCTCCTCAAATAGGAGCTTTTTTATTTCACTTGATTGATTTACGATCACGATTGAGGTTCTTCCCTTTTTAGAGGATCGCTGTTGGCAATAAAAATGATTCATATTTCGAGGATGAATCCTTAGGTCCAAGGCCATATATTTCTTTATAGTTTTAAGTGGCAAAATGAGGGTTAATCTTCGTCGCCATTGGGATACATTCAGCTAGATCACATCTGTGACTTTTCATTAGAATTTTGAAATTGCAGAATGCTGGATCGTGTCTCGTTATAAATTTTTATTGAACAGTATAAAAATATAATTCCCGGGGGACCACCAACTGAAATAAGAAGGAATCTTAGGAATGGATTTTTTTGTCTTGTGATTGGAGTGAGAAGATATATTTTACAACACTATATAATGCTACTGGATCAATAAATGCTCTAGTCGTTAAGATTCCTATCGTAGGTATAGTATATCTTAAAATATTTTGCCTTGCAATAATTCAAAGTTGGTGTGTGTTTGATCTAAATTAATTGAAAATTCTGTTACTGATTTGTGAGGTGTGAGAGATGAAAGGTCAAATTATACCTTTATTGCTATGACTTGGATTTTATTGCAATTTATGAGTAGGATTTTCAATTTTCATTCCTTCAGCATATCTGCAACAAAAATTTAACTAGAACATTGTAATGCATAAAAAGGCATAAATTGACTGTGGAGAACTCATAATCTTCTTAATGAAGATTGCTGTGCTATAGAAAAAGATCATGGTAGAACTGAAAAAAATAAATAATAAAAAACTTAGTGACTTCAACGATATTCATAAAGTGATAGAATCATTTACAAGTGTTTGTTTGCAAAAAATACAATATTACACGGAATAGTAATGAGAGTACTAAATAAATGTGGAACCTGTATGTTTTAGGTGTTGTATGCGCTATTTATCAATGACGCCACTCTCCCCTGCACTTTGAATCTAACAAAAACATTAATTCAAAAGCTTATGACAATACAACCTGTGGCTTCCATTGTTGGCTCTCGCTACGAAAGAATACATTATTTGTGAAATAAGATGAGAGAGTGAAAAAAAGTCACTGCAATTTTTTTCACTCCACCTTTGACTCTAATACCAATAACTAATACTCAATCGGTATTGTGACGGATTTTTTTATTTGGCTAAAAACTTTCATTGATTTTTTCCATTGTTGAATCTCCTGCTAATTCGTATTTCTTTTCATACCGCATTCCTTCCTTCTTTTTTTTTTGATACAAACATTAACAATGTGTGTGCATGCAAAAGGGCACAAAATCAGGTGAATCTAAATGCTTCTTTTATTCAACATTTTATTCTTCTTTCACCATTTATTTGCTATTATTATTATTTCTTTATTCTGAAGTGTCGTTTTGGGTATTGCTTGAATTCTTTCATCAATGAGAGGGACGTTTAAAACCTCACAGAAAATCTGAACATCGTCTTGTCACAAAGGTGAGACAAGTTTTTAGTCGTCTCCCTGGTAAATTGCTCTATTATAAGACTGGAAAGTAACATGAGGAAGTGTCCCGAAAATATTCATTGTACTTGGTAACAAAGAAGAATTCACTGACTTGCAATTTACTGAATAATTGTACGAATAATTCAAGTTATCAATTTGGAATTTAGATTTATTAATTAGGTATACATAAGAATAAAATATTTTTTAATTAACAGCTGAGAGAAAATACCTAGTGTTACGAAACTTCCGTCATCCGAAGCTTTACAGAATCTTCCATCTAAAGCTTATCATACTCTTAAAAAAGGTTTTTATACAGCAAAAATGGCTTGATGATGTAAATTATACTAGTCTGAATTTGTTTATATTATTGAAGTTACAATATATTAATTTTTATTTAATTGCAAGAGAAAATATGTTCTATGAATGCTCCATGCCAGTGTGTTTCTGCAATAGGAATCATCCCGGAATTTTAATAAATCTCTTATGAGAACCACATATAAAAAGAATCTTGTATTATATATAACTTCCTTTTCTGTGACTGATTTTTCGTTTTCCTGTTCCAATCTTTGGTAATCCAACCACTGGCTGAGCACGTCAATCATTTTTTCCTTTCCTGCTGTTTGTTAACTTAAATTTCGCACAGCTTGCAACCTGAGATATGACCGACATCTCACCTGGGATATTTTTATTGCGAGCAGAATAATTCAATCTTTATGCTGTGTGGTGTTTTATGATGGAAGAAATTGCTATTAAAATTTGTTTATATTTATTCCAAAAAAGGGGGTAAGAGTCTTTATGGGAATCAAACTACAAATTCTCAACAGTATAGCTCAAGATTGTGTCAATACCTAGTGATAGAGATTGTAGACAATATCTTTTTTTTTTGACATAAACATGATATATTGTAAATTAGTCATGAATGAGGAAATTTTTTGGGAAATATCCACGTATCCTATGATCCATAAATTCGTTATGAGACCTGAGTTTATACAGATTTTTAAAATCGTTTTTCTGCTGAAAATTGCTTTGATGTTGAGGCACATTTCGTTGATAAATTGAATGTGTGGAGGAGAATAGAGAAGAGGGATGAAGAAAGAAATACCTGAAGGATATGCTGTGGCATGAACACCTGGTCGGATGGATCACAAAGCCTTGAGTGTTGAGATTATTCTGCGCTCTCAAAATACTGAGAATTCTGGTAGCACATCTCCGTGTGTGATGTGTGTTAAAAAAATCCTAAGCTCTGTGATTAGAGGAGACTTGAGACATTTTTTGCTCACTGCCCCTTCTGAGCAATTTGTAAAAAAAAAACTGAACTGAATCTGCATCTCCCGGAGATTTTCAACCAATGCAATGGCATTCTCATCTGACCGACTGTGTGCAAAATGGCGAAAATAATTGTGATTTATTAGTGGGTGTCGCCGATTTAATTGCCGGTATATTTGAGGGCATCCTGAGTAGATATATGGGTTTAGTAAAAAGGATCTGACTCTGTCGCCGGTCAATCAAATGTAATTTTAGCGGATTAGAGAATCAAGTCACACAGTGGTGAGCAATGAAACTAAATCGAAATTGCTATCAATTTACCAATTATTCGCCACAGATTCCATTCAGCACCAATTATAATGGCGAACTCATACAATGCCTCAGCGTCGGGTGAGGAATTAAAGAATCAGCGATTTCACTGCACTCCGTGTGCTGTGGGTGTGAGAATTCTATACAGAATTCGCTGATCTTTCATCTGGCATTTGGGAGAACCCCACTGACTGTGGGAGCTTAAAGCCATTTTTGGGATGGAAGAACGAATGGGGAGAAAGATGGTCTTATCAGCGGAAATTACTTTTAATTGACTTTCTGACATTCGAGACTTGTTATGCGGATGGGATGGTGTTTCTTTCTTCTGAAAAGACTTTTCCCATTTCTCACAATTCAAACCCAAGAGATACACTTTTGGAATTTTCTCGAAGGCAAGAAGCTACGTAAATATTCATTTTATGTATTGTGCAGATATTTCTACTCTATATATACTGAATTGAGTATTAAGAGGAGATTAACTAATCTGAAAAAAGAAGTTTGTAACTTTGTCAAAAGTTTGTCAAAATGATATTTTTCGTACCTTGTGTGATTTCTTAAAGTTTTATTAAATTCGTAAATTATTAAAAAAAAAAAAATTTATGTTACATTTAAAGCACTTTTAACAAATATTGTTACTAATCTCTTCTTTCAAAACAGAAATGCTTAACAATTGTCTCACTACGGTTTTTTTGGTTGGACATGCGAGTGTCATATGCTTGTATCTTTGACAGATTACGCATTTTCTGTAAAAAAAAAATATTTCTCGCATCGTGAGAGTACTATAAAAAAGAGAATTTCCTCAATGTATTATTTATTAGCCTTTTTTGTGGTGTATTCCTTCAGATAAAAAAATCATCCACTACACTCATTGTTGCGAGATGGAAATTTTTCTGAGAGATACACAACTTGGACATATTTTAGCATTTTTCTCCAAGAATAACATTTACATGCAAATTCTAGTCATGAAAAATTTAATATTACTGAAAATCTCAAAATCCGCGCCCTCAGCGACACTGGTCTCTCATTTTGTTTTTCTCATTGGAGAATATTTGCAGGAAAATGTGATAAATATCATGAGAGGGCATTTTTTTCTGGGTGAGAACACAAAGCAATTTTGCTGTAAGAGTACAATTATGATTTACAAGAGGAAATCTAAACTCTTACAGCCCTCATTTTTGGTCCATGTAATGAGACCACGAATGATTATTCCGATGGCCACACGAGAGGAAAACACTTCTAATATTTCAAAAAGCTACCAACCGACAACGTGGAATATAATTTCGTTGTTAAAGTGACATTCAGGAAAATTTCATTTGGCATCCGAAAGAGCAGAAAGAAATCCATCTCTTTAAAGGGTGGTTTCTCCCTCCACATAAGACATTTTATTTCAAATAAACAGAATGAAACCCTTAGAGTTGAAAAAAAAATTATGAGAGCTAGAAGTTTTTTTTTTTTGTTGGCTACCTCAAAAACCATAGAAAGAATAATTGTGAGGAAAATTTGTGGTTTCTTTATTATTTTTCGTTCAATCTCTATTTCGGAGAAGATTTAATTGCTCTTCAAAAAATGGTACTTCAAGAAGGATGATAAAAAAGACACGAACTGAAAGTTGATACTGAGTTGCATCAGGGATTAAATTTCTTCATTTCTGATAATTTCCAGAGATTGCAAAAATCTTTTCAATCTTTATCGTTTTTTTTTTAATTTTTTTGTGCTTATTCTGCGCATCAAGGATAAATGTCATGCTTTTTATTGGTATCTCTTCCTCTTTCTTGAGAAATTATCAAATTTCAGGACACTTATATTCGTCTTTTCTGGTCTTCCCAGTCCTTAGAGGAAATTATCTTGAAATGCTGTAATTAAGAAGAGATGAAGATCGTTTTTATTATAGCAGAGGTGTGCACTAACATAAATTTGTGGCGAACTTGGAAATGAAGAGTTTTGCGAGAGTCATAAAATTATTAACGTTAATACTCCTCTACTAGGAATTCATATCGCCACCAATATGAGCCATCGAAAGATGAGTGTGACACATTAGAAAACGACATAAAACTCGTCAAGTTTTGCCTTTTATGACTCGTAAGAAATCTGTTATATAGACTTTATTTTCTTTGAAATATTTCAAAGGGACTGTGAAAGTTAAAGTTTCTTTAGCAAAAAGTTTCAAATTTTAAAGTCCACTTATCATATTAAGTGGTTATATTGGAACACGTATAATCCATTTCAAGTGTATGCTTCATTGTGAAAAAATGGGTTATGATTAGTGGGTTAATCTGAGAAAAAAATCCCTTGATACATTATATTAGCTTCACCGTCCCAAATATCTTCCCAGAATTCGATCGATCTCAACCATTAATCTCCAAACTAAACTTATTCATTGTACTACCGAATAAAACTAAACTAAAATAAAAATTCCACTTTTATAATTCTTATTTTCCAAGTTTTCTTAGCTTAACTATTTACGTGTTTCTTCTTGACTGAATAGTTTTCGAGATCCATTATCACTGAAATATTTGAAAAGTGTGAAAATTTCACTTATTTGGCAATTCCTAAAAAAAGTTTTTTTTGTGTATAACCCCGAGAGATGGTTTTACACGCATCTTCCAAAGAAATCCGTGACTAATGGCGGTGAAGAAATTGCAGAGTAATTTTGGTGTGGAATTCTTCGAGTGATTGCATTTCTAAAGTAAAACTGCAAGGTGGGTGATACAGTGGTTGGGAAGTTAGGGAGTGGGTGAAATAGGATATCATGGGAGGACGCGCGATGTAACAGAAACGTCAGAGGGAATGTCACTGGAAGGAAACGAGAAGTTGGCACGCCAAGTCAGTGTCCGGTTTCCCTAGTTTAGATTGACCATCGCCTTCAGGATTTTCTGGGACAGCTTTTCTGAAAAGGCACAACTTTTCATTAGTAGAGTGAAATGTATGAATTAAATTTCTGCTAGGGGACAAAAGGTTATAATAAAACTCTGGGGATGAAGTTACTTCTTGAAACTTCTCCATTAATTTCACTCCTACCATAAATCGCACTTGTGCTACTTTAGAGAGGCAACTTCTATAAATAAAGTTGTGAAAATTATTGCATTCCACAGCTTTTTATCAATGAATGAAGACAGTTTTTCTTCTTTCAACGCCTTCGAGGAGTTTTCATTTACCTCTCTATGTCAATTTAAAGAAAATTATGCTCGCCAAATTATAAAATAAAAATATAGAGGTGGTAAAGTAATAGAGCATTCCGAAATGCATAAATACCTGACTTACAAAATATTAGTAGGGAGCGGTGGGCTATTCTGAGCTGTGGGGCTGCATTGTTGTACGATTTTTTCGCATATTACTAAAGGAAACTGAGTTTTAACATGATGTAATTTGGATAGACAAAACAATTGTAGATCTAAATAAAATAATTGTAAGGGCCAGCTGTAGTCTGACAGCTCAATGTATCTCCACCTCCCCCTAGTAACGTTATTAAGCAGGTTTAATTCAAAGTCAAAAACAAAATTTTGTGAATTTTCATAATGTTCAGTAATATTGCATTACCGGTAAAATAATTATCGGTTTAGTTCATAACCACTTTATAATTAGTTGAAACCGTTTCAGCTTTGTCAGATATTCTAAGTTCCAACGAACTTACTCAAATCGATTGAAAACTAGGCTCTCTACAAACGTTTTAATATTTGACCTATAAAAACCGTTATTGGGAATGACTCAAAAATATTTTCATTTACAAAAAATATTAAAAAAAAAAATAAATAAAATGAACGCCGTGTTTATCAGATATCTGAAAAAATATGGTATGAGTAAGAGAGAACTTAGAAATATAATTAAAATTATGCTAATAATTCTTCATTTGACTTTTATGAATTCGGCGAAAACTCCATCTAACAATCTCTAACTATCTGATACATATCTGATTAGCCGGAGTCAAAAAATGGAAAGATTTCAGTATTCTTCAAAGCAAAAAACGTTTAATATGTTTTGATTAAATTATATAGCGAATAGACCGATGTAAGGTATCAGATCCGGTGGCAGCCAAAATCCCGAAAGCCAAAATCCCGAAAGCTAAAATCCCGAACGCCAATATCCCGTAAAGGCCAAAATCCCGAAAGTCAAAATCCCGAATTTTCTAAATCCTGAAAGGAATGAAATTATATGGAGGAAAATGTTTAGAATAATTTCCTAAGACACAGAAGATTTCCCTTTGCCTCCAGCAAGCGCGGGTACAATCGTGGGAGTAGCTGTGACACTTTTAAGAATTCGGGATTTTGGCTTTCGGGATTTTGGCGTTCGGGATTTTGACCGGGACCCATCAGATCAACCATTTTTTTTGCTTGAACAGTATAGATTTTCAACATTTAATTTTTTTATCTTAAAATCGATCTCTTAAGTATAGTTCGAACTCTACAATAAACAGCTTTAATTTCAAAAAGCTTAAGTTTTAAATTTTTAGTTTCGCCAATAGATCATAAACTTCAAACTAACTACATAATTAGATGTTAAAATGTCAAATTTATTTGGATCATCTTTAGTCTCAAAGATATAATATTTAAGGAGTAAGAATAGATAGTATGAGAAAAATATGAGAAAAAAACATCACCTCTGGCACTTTTCCATGAATTTTTTGAGACTGCCACGATAAGAAAAGTTCAAAAATCTGCCTCATTTTAAAAATTGAATATCCGTTTAAAGACTTTGAAAGAGTACGAGAATTAAATTCAGAATTACAATTCTTCAACACAACATTAAAGATCTTAAATTGGGTGTGATTCCTTCTAATCACACCTATTTTGATTTCAAAATATTTCAGTCTCATCGTGCACCCTAGTTAAAACTTTAAAATATTTAAATATTTTAAAGATGGAAATTGAGGTTCATGATTAACAAAAAGTTTTTTTTTGATTATATAAATATTTAATTACATGTAGATAATACTTTATTTTTTACTGTGATCCAATGAATAATAATATATAGTGATTTTGTTATGTCTTTTTTCTGTATACGGGATTGTGGGGCCGTTAAAATGGTCAATCGATTTGTATGCAATCATTGACGAACGGAAAGGGGCTAAAAATGACTGAGGCGTGCAGAGAGAGTTGATGATGCAGAAAAATCCAATGTAGTGCACTTTATTGATGATTTGGGGGATGCTTCAGTCGTGTGTCCCTTGCAAAAAAATTCACAAGCTTCCGCCGGAAGTTCAGCGACGTGTTTGTCTTTGCAAGTCAGTAGGAAAAAATGTGCCATCATCGGCAAAAATTTTCTGCAGACATAAAAAAGTGTCTCTTCCTATTGATCGGTTCCTCTCTTGCGGGAAGAGAAATTGTTGACCATGAGAATGTGTCAACAAAGGGAGTCAATGGGGCATTTCTTCGCGCCTCTTCTCAACATTGTGCGTCATCAAAGGGCGTCCTCTGCGTCGAAAAAAAAAGAAATCAATGTGCTGTGGAGTCAATGGGAAAAGCCTGGCGGTGTGACTCCAAAAAAGCCCACCATTCCCCAACATCAGGAGAATAAACACACAATTCAATACAAATTCAGTCTGTTGCTCTCACTCTCGCTCTTGTATTATGCTCCCTGGAGCACTTTCAATGGCGGGGGATTGTTGATTCTTTTTGTGACGATTTAGCATGATGTGTACAAATAGAACTTTTCATAGAGCCATTCACTTGTGTGGTAATAGAGATCTGTGGGGGGGGAGGTCTTTTATGTTCCACTGGCAATGATGACAATTTCCACTTTGGTGGATGGCGTTGAAAAAGAGTTCAATGAGCTTTATCGGTGTGCTTTAGAAATTCAATCAAAGTGTCACTGTGTCAAGGTCATTCTTGTGTATTTCGGGAAATACTCCCCGGAAAGGGAAGAGAGTGAGAGAGAGAGAGTTTCTCACTTCATTTCCATTCAGCATTGTCAAGTGAAATCAAACCACCGAGACATATCCTCCAAACTTTAATTCACATGCTATACCCACGTCAAAATACTCATGAATTTAATTTTGATAAAGCATCAACTTTGTCCTCAAGTGGCAGCTAAGTTGATGGTGAAAAAAATTTTCATGAAATAGCGGAAAGTTGGACAGTTAAGTCAACGAGTTTTAACTTGAAATTCAACTATTTTTTGCTCCCTTCTTGAGTAGCAAATTGCACTTTTGGTTGCTATTTAAATTAGTTATAATTGAGCTCTCAATAGATCAAGTGGCATATACATTTTTTTGTCTTTTATTGTAAAAGGTATTTTATTGTCTTTCAAAGAAAAGTGTTGTTTATACTTCTTTTACTTTCCTTTCGCAGATCATGGATCAAACTAAAGACAGCATTTTGAGATCCTTGCTAGAAAATCAGAGAGTAGCAGTCTTCCCCACATGGAATTCTTATGTGACTTCGTGTTTTCTTCAATTGAGAAACAGTGCTAATCAATTATCACAAGAAGCATCTGAAGGTGCTGAAACTGAAAAACACGATGCAGATCAGGAAGATAATCAGGATCAAGCAAGGTGAGCACAAATTATCTATTTCTGTCAAATCTTGTAGAAGACCACCATGCAATATCCCACTGAATTTTTACTAATATTCTCGCATTATGCGGCATGTTGATTGCCTGAAATTTATGTGATGAGTTGAGAGGGAGACAAAGAAAATATTCCACTTTCTTTCACATTATCCCATTTCCCTCACAGTCTAACACACACTTCACATATACATATTTTTATTGTACCTTGTTCTCAATGGGGATTGAACTTTTTTTTTTACTTCTTCCCAACAACTTCTTTTATTCGCTCGTCGTCTCCCAAGAACACTTTTTATTGTGTAATATTTTGATTTCTTTTCTTGTAATTCTTTAAGCACGAATGAATCATCTGTGAGAGATTTTTCTTCGTTCCACAATAATCAACAAGTAAATCATGAATATCAACAAATGCATTTTCAAACAAATTTCCATTGTGGGCTCATATGTCAACAAAATCATGAAAGTTTAATGGATTTTTTCTCACCTCTCTCTCTCTCTTTCTCTTTCTCTCTATCTGGATTTGATTAAAAAGCTGTGAAGTGTTGTTTTTTTTTTCTTTGTGGCTATATAATATGTGTGTTGGACAAAAAAATAACAAATAACGATTTTATTCAACATTTTTTATTTAGTTTATTTTAATTAATTCTTTCAATTTGGATATCTGCGGTGGTGTACAATATCTAGGGGATATATGGGCAAAACAACTATGCTTATTATTTAAATTTTGATTTTATTTTTTTTTTTAAGACAAGATGGGTGACTAAGCATCCCGTACTTTGCGAAATACTCGAACTAGTGATTTCGATGCTATTTCTCAAAAGCACTTTCGGTTCATTTACCAATTACCAGTTCACAATCGATTTATTAATCAGTCAGAAGATCGTTCAAAATACCTCAGGAGGAATACAATTGAGGTAATCTGTCTAAATAATCTCTAAAACATTTCCAAAAAACAAAGATGATGCGTTTTCGATCTATCCCAAAAACATGGTTCTGGCGGGTAAGGGGAGGGTGGTCGGAAAATGAGAAACATATTAAGTCCCTGGGTCGACTTATGTGGAGATCCTTCGAAGGTTGCAAATCGCGATCTTTAACCGTTTGGTCTCTCTCTGTGGAGTTCCAGCAATAAAAAGTCATGCTTTGTTAGATTTTAGCTCAAAGAAATTAAACAGTCAGCATAGTAATATTTCAGTGTTAAACAAATTACTATTTGACTAATGTAATTTTGGAATGCAATAATATTATATTAATTTTGGTTACACAACCTACGATGGGTGATCATTGTCAGCGTTCGTCTCTGGAGGTTAGTGACCAATGTTGAGACGGCGGTGGACACAATAACAAAACAATTACCACATAGTCAAATTGTTCCGCTTTTGAAGAATTTGTCGTTGAATACAATATCTATCAGTAATGTTAACTAATGGCCTCTACACACTAGAGAAATTTATATCCATAGAAGAATTTTTCCTACACAAGCATCAGGAACTTCCTTCAACATGGACGGACATAAATTTCCCTAGTTTGTAGAGCCCATAATATTCATTTCGATCGGAACTTGAATTTTACAACTTTTTATTAATCATGTCCTAACAGATATTAAGTATTTTGATAATAATTATGGTTTTTAGTCTTTATTATTGTATTTTTTTCATAAAATATGAAAGTCACAATGGATTATGGATGAGATGACACTTTCGATATGAATTGAAGTTTTTTCAAATTGGGAAACTCATATTCCCAATTATTTATTAACTAAATTTTTAGTTTCACGCATAAATTACAAATTTTATTCTTGAATTGGGTTAGTACAATCTGCTAGAGCTAAATTGTTTTCGTTTTCTCTATTCTGTATTTTTTTTAAAATTTATTTTCAAAGTAATAACATCAGTATTCAATGGTATCAATAATATAATATAGTTTTAAAATCATAAAACTTTATAAAAAGAAATAAAAAAAATCTAAGTCTTTTAACGCTTGTTTAGTTGTATACATAAATGTGCTTCAAGTACATAATATTTTGCCGGTGGCCTTATGTTTCAGAATGTTTTTTATATTATTATTTTCCTTCTAAGGAACTCCTACGAATATGTTATTCATATCATTTTACCCTACACTCCTATACATAACTTCCCTCAGGAAGTAATTAGACCACTTTGTGTTGTTGGGCTTGTGTACTGCTCATTGAAATTAAGAAAGATAAAATTTTAGCAAATCTCAGTGCAATTAAAATATGGTGGAAATACCATTTAATAACTTAGGGGATGATCCTAATTTTCTAAAAACGTATTAAAGCATTAAAGTGTATGCGTACTTCAATAAAATCAATTTTCGCCATATTACTAAAAATATACTGCCACTGTACAATAACACCCTTCGGAAAGAACATTCCCTCTTGAAGGGGTTGAAGAAGGAAAGATTGACGCGTTCTAAGGAATTGAAAGCATGGCATATAAAACTACAAACGGCAAGAGCCGAAGAAGGTTGTCGAGAAAAATACTTGAACACAGGGATAGAGGAAAGTAAATCAGTTGATTTGATATTCACCCCTATTTGGTTGTTTTTTTTCTCGTCTCGGATTTGATTTTTTTTCTGCGTATATACACCTTTGGCACTGTGACAGAAATACGCGCAAATATGTAGATGGACTGCCACTATGCGCAGCATGGTAACCCTTATTTTGGGCACCACTACATCACCGGTAAGGGTGGGTAAGTTTTTGCTGGATGTGTTGTACAGGGTGACAGAATACATAAATCATACACGAGATGGAGTACGAGACGTCAAACATTATTTTCATCCCCACACTGACACATATACACACCTAAATCTGTAAGCGATGTAGTAATACATGGAGTAATGCTGTGGTTGATATAAATATGATTCCCCTAGTTGGATACGCACAGTATGTATACCTATAGGTAGTATGTAGTAGTCTCCTTGTGAGTGATTTACGTACAATTGAGGGTTCAGCGTGGCAGTGAAAGCTCATAGTTTCGTTAAAAAGAAGTGCGGCAACGTTGCATTGAGTGTTGTTGATGTGTTGAAGATGTAGTAAAGTTGCGAGTTATAGAGGGGATTTGGTCCCGCCTACTTCTTTGAGGGAACATGCGCTCGAAACTGCGTTACCAATTGGTTGCTGAATACATGAGCAGGCGTCCCTTTGTGTCTTGCTAACCAGCTTTGCCTGATTGCCAATGATGGTGGAGGGGGTTGGGTTGATATGTGTATAGTATGTGTTGGGTGCTAAGAAGTCTCTAGATGCCGTCGATGGTCAAAGCAGCAGAAGTAGTGCTGTACAAGCTAGAGTGTGTATTGGTACCCGTCGCGCTTCGTAAAGAGAACACATTTTCTACCATACACACCTCGAACAGGTTTCCGAGGCTGTTTTGGGCATCAAGAGAGACAGAAAGGTGCTCGAGTCCAAAGTGTGTGGAGGTATTTTACGGATGGTCTCGCGCTAAGCCTCCATTCAATCCGTAACTGCTGTAACCTTCAGATGTGTTAATAGTGTTGTCCACTGTGGACTTATTGTTTCCACCGAAAATTGATACACCCGATTTACATGATTGGAAGTGGTAGCAAGACTTAGTTATTGTGGTGAAAGGGGTGTATTCAAAATCACATGTCTCTAGGCGTGTTTTGTGTGATTGTCAATAGTATTCAAGAAAACATTGAAATTTTTGTGGTTGAATCTTTCAAGCAATTTCTTCGTGCAACCGCCAAATGTGACATTGTTTTTACCTGCTTGTAATCCCTGCGTGTCCGGACATTTAGCTATAGTGTCTCTTCCGGGGATTAATTTATTTCACAAACACTAACACGATAATAACAATTGAGTGTTTATGTGCGATAGAGATTAGCAACTTGAGATAACAATTTTCATATGTTAAAACTGCAGTGAAAAGTGTCGATTAAATGTTTAATGTAATTTGTGACTGTTGAAAGAAAAACGTGGGGTGGCACATCGTTGCGAATCCTGCAAAGAGGCAATCCTGTGTGCGTCAATTGTGAAAAGTCTTAAAGAAAATTGCGTGTGCTGTGGAATCCAAGAAACTACACCAAACTGTTTTCAATCAGGGATACCGACGACATGCTGACGATGGAGGCTGACATGAAGGGGGGAATTTTGCACGCCACAATGCCCCCGCATCACCCATCATCGTTGCACTCGCACAGTGGATCACCGTATGGTTCCCTGGGGCCGTTGAGCATGATGAACTTGGGGCAATCGCAGCTGGCTCAGTCCCAGATCACCCATCAACCCCATATGGCGCACATGGCGTCACAACACAACAATAGTGCAGCCTCAGGGCTGATGGGGAGTCATCAGCAGCATCAGGCCACTCACAATGCTCACTCCTCGCCCCTCCATGGTCAGCAACAGACATCGGGTCTCAGCCCGAATGCTACACATCCTAGCCAACAGCAACAGCCCCCACAAACAAATACGACGTCTGTTATGGGTGGTGGGCATCACATTTCTGCCACTGGGCAGACCACAGGGCATCCCCATGGGGGTTTGTCGAGCAGTAACAACAACAACAATACATCAAGTAAGAATCAGAATGTTGATCGCGTGAAACGCCCCATGAATGCATTTATGGTGTGGTCACGCGGCCAAAGACGTAAGATGGCATCAGATAATCCCAAGATGCACAATTCGGAGATATCAAAGAGATTGGGGGCACAGTGGAAGGATCTATCGGAGTCAGAGAAGAGGCCATTTATCGATGAGGCCAAACGGTTGAGGGCTGTGCACATGAAGGAACATCCTGATTACAAATACCGACCACGGAGGAAAACAAAAACTCTGACAAAGAACAAAGAGAAGTATCCACTTGGAGTGGGATCTCTGTTGCAAACTAGTGATCCTAGCGCCATTCGCAATACGTCAACAATATCGGCAGTGCAGCAGGCTGCCGTCGCGAATCGGGATATGTACCAAATGCCACCGAATGGGTACATGCCCAATGGGTACATGATGCACGATCCGACGGCCTATCAGTCTGCCCAGCACAATGCCTATATGAGCAATTACCACCGATATGACATGGCTCAGATGCACAATGCCAGTAACATCAATTATATGGGAACGGGAGCTTATGGAATGTATGGGACTGTATCTGGAGGGCAGACTAGTCCGTATCAGTCAGGCGGAGGCGGTAGTGGGAATTCTGTGCAACAACCAGGAAGTCCCTACAGTGGCCTCTCACAACAGCAACCAGGTTCTCCTTATGGTGGAATGACCCAGCCCGGCTCCCAAATGTCATGCCAAAGTCATAGTCCCAGCGATACCAGTATCAAATCCGAACCTGTATCACCAGGGCCATTGCATTCGGCTGCCCAGACAGCGGGGAATAACAATCTAATGAAGCGCTCAAGTGACTATCAACCAGAGATTACGAATCTCATGACAATGTATGGGATTTCGCAGGATCCCATGACCACAGCCGCTGTCGAACATCAGCGGAGTCTAATGTATCAGCACAATAGTGTCTCACCGGATTTGCAGGCACAGCAACAGCATCAGCAGCAATCCCTGAGGACTATGGCTCCGCTGGCGCATATGTGAGACCAGGCTACAAGTCTCCTCTATCGCCATCACCATCATCACCACCAAGATAACTCACTGATGGACATCTCATCCTTATAATCACATGCATCCATGGTGCAGGAGGCAGGCACTGCTGCTACTTCTAGGGTGTCTTGTCAATATTTCAAACATATTTCCTTGTTGTCCAGACAAGAGGAAATACCCTTATCGTTAGAGTTGACTAACAAAAGGAGACTCCAGGAAATCCCGTCGGGAAGTTTTGTCTGTGACACTCGAAATATTCCTGCAAACAAAGGGATTCTCGAGTCTTCAAGTGATTCAATCAAATCGTGTATTTAAAAGCATTGATCGATATGAACTTTTGAAGTAAACTACCCTTTAAAATTATCTTTTCCATCTCAAGATGCTTTGTGGGCATCTCAATTGAATTATTTAAATATGCTAAAGACAATGAATTATCTGAATTAATTTTCGTCAATATTGAATGGTAAAAAAAATCTTATTAATTGTAATTGAAATAATGAAACAAATACCGTGGACAGTTTTATTGCAATGAGTGATGGCATTTTTGGGAAAATGGGGAAAAACAGTGTCTGTGTGTCAGCAAATGGAGCTTCTCTTTTCAGAAGGTGAATAAATTTTGTTAATTTACTCATTTTTCAGCATCATGATATAGCTTTAAATTATTTCCATTCAAACAAGAGATAAAAACTTTTTCATCTGTGATTTTTGTTCCCAAAATTCTCAAAAAACATTATCAAATTTATATTTAGAGAAAAAAAGAATATTTTTTCACTGTTTTCGCGAAACATTTCATGTCAATGTGTCTCGTGTTCTTTTTTCGGAAATGCCATTTTTCATTTTCTCTCTATTTAAAATAAACTTGTAAATAAGAGTTACTGCTACACATGAAAAATAGGTAGAACATAAACTCTCCAATATATAATAAAAAAATCGTGTAGATATATAATTAAATATAGCTCATGTATAATAGAATTATTGCAAAAAAAGGCAAACATTTCCCAGTGAATACTTTTTTGAATATCAATTATCACACATAAAAACGTCCCTTAATTGGATTCCAAGACTAATTATATTATTATTTAAATTTATTGAAAATATTAATTTGAGTAAAATTTATATATTATACGCGATATAATATAACAAAAGCACCCATATGTTTTTATAAAACATATATTGAATAACATTTCGAATTTCAACATGGATACACCAAAAAGTTATATAGCTTAATTAATAATTCAAAGGATATTTCCACTTTTAATTATGTTGTAAATAATATAATGAAAAGAAAATATAGCTGATATACTGTTGGGAATATAATTAATTGAAAAAAAAACTATAACAATTTTTTTACGCGATGAATCTTTGTCAAATTACTTAATTTTAATTTTTGATTTTCTGTTTATATTTTTTCTATGATGGAAAAGAAAACACACAAAATTTTTTTCTTGACAGTAAAAAGACAAAGATATTCTGTAAATATTAATTTTAGAAGGTATATATAAATCACTGATTACAATTGATTATTTGAGAAAAAAAAACAGAGAGAATTAGTGAAACGTAATAATTATTGTAAGTAACTAATCAAGAGAATTTTATGTAGGTATATTTGTGAAGAATTCTATAAAAAAAAAGAGAGATAAAAAGTAAAATGAATTAAAGTAAATGAGAAAGAAAAAGAATAAACAATAAAAATCACTGGATAACAGATAAATTCAAAAGATATTGTATAACACTCTATCTATTTAATTAATATAGAAATGAATTTTTACCGAGACAAAATGAACTTCTTATTTTCCACTTTAACAACTCTTATAGTGATTATAATTAAATGATAAAAAATGTGAATGAATAAGAGAGACACTATTGAAGGAACTGTGTACAAAATTACTGACGAGATATTATAAAATGAAATATAAATTTAACAACACAAAAAAATCGGAAAATTTCAGTGTAATTATTGATGAAAGAAAAAGGAAGGATATAAATAAGAAAAAAATAATGTTAGTGAGTAATATAATTGAAAGAATCAGTAAACTCTTCAAATTGCAAATATAAAAGACATCAATTAAATGCTAAGATCTTTTATTCTAGCCCACATTTCTCCTGCCAAAGCGATTGAAGTGAAATTTGGATTAATACTCTCTGGTCAATTTGCGTTGTAATTTGATCACGAAAGGTACTTGTGGATGCATTCAATACCGAGTCATTGCAAATAATTGGCAATTAAAATCAATTGCATTGCAATAATTTCAGGGCAAAGAGGAAAATATATCCAAGAGTGGGTTTTGAGTGCACTGAAAGGGGGTCCAGTCTTTTGGTGTTTTATTCGTCTTGGACACGGAGATATTTGCGAAAGTTGCAGATGCAGCTTCATCTTAAAATGCTCTCTCACAATTAACCAATGAATCAATTAATTACTCAAAAAGATTGAGTTCTTTTCTCCCCATTATTGAGTCATTATTCAATTGTGTGTCTTCTCTTCCATTATGCTTGTTTTCTTCTGCATACACAACACTTTAGTGTTGAGCGTGCGAGTCTATTTTTTCAGCTAGAACCTCATTTGTTTGCTCTATGTTTAGTTCTTCTTTGTTGCTTTTTTATCGCCAATCTTTTTAACTACACTAAACGATTATATCTCGCCTATAGTTTTCCGATGGGTGAGAGAAACAACACTTTCTCAATTCTTGGTGTTTTACAAGCCGCGTGAGTTCTTCGGTCCTATTGGCTTTTTTTCTTGCTTTTTCGGATGGAATTTCATCGAAACCCGTCAAAAGTGTCTCTGTCTTGTTTCGTTTTAGTTATTTTAATTCTTTTTTTCACCATAGACCTCGTTGGAAGCACTCTATGGAGTCACTAATGAGGTGTGTTCCATGCCATCTAAAGACATGAATGGCATTTCGGTGTCAAATCAAGTATTTTTGAGATGTTTAGTCGAGTGTTACCATTTCTCAATGAAGTCCGATGGAGACGAAATAAACACCACAAACACTGATTTCTTTGCTAACACGAAACATATTCCGCCCCACTGACTTTTCATCAACTTCATTCACGACTTCTTCTCTTGAAACACCGCCTCTAAATTACATTAGTTTTTGCTTATTGGTTCTCTATGAAACTCTGTGATTTGCCAAATATTTGTAGCAAGAATTTGTAGTGTATTTTTATAGTTGTGAAGGATATAGAGGAAACTGCGGCAGTAGTAAACACGGGGTAGTGCTAACACTACCATTTTTTATTCAGATAAAAACTGAGGACGAGACCTATATGAATTCATAGATACTATAGGAATTTCTGTCTACTGAAACACTGGTCAACATAAGTCAAAGTAATGTAGATATAAAAATTACTATTTGCTGCTATCTCATGTTTATAACTACCCCAGTTCCCCCTATATAGCTTAATACAATTTTGCAAAAAATGACGTTTTTCAGGATTCGCACATACTCTGGCTTCAGAAACTTTATATTTTCCCATGTTCGTTTAATATATCTGACCTATTGACAATGTATTTTCATAGCTATTCTTAGGTGAGACATTTCCAGAAAAAGATAGGTCAGATTTACTAAAGGAATATCGGAAAATTATGAAGTGTTTGAAACCAGAGTATATGCAAAGCCTGAAAGACTTCCCCTATACTATTAAAAAAATTGTGATTTCGTATCCATCGCCGTCTTATCGTATTAACATTCTCTAGAAAAAATGCATTAATACTAATTGACTTTAACAAAAAAATGACGTAATACGATAGTACACAGATCTGTTTTAAAAATATTTTTGCTAATTTAAGATATATTTACTTACTTCCTTTTTATTTACTTTTATAAATGCACCTTTACTTTTCCTGATGCAGAGAGACAGGACTGTCAATGAAGTGTTCTGTATAATAAGTGCCATGAAACTTACTGGATTCGATTTAAACGTCTTAAATAATGACCTCTACACACTAGAGAAATTTATGTCCATATTGAAGTAAATTCCCTACACTTGTGTAAGAAAAGCTCTTCAATATGGACATAAATTTTCCTAGTGTAGAGGCCATAAGAGAAAATATTTAATGAGTGTAAAGGGATGCCAACACGGAATGATTGGAACATAGAGCGAGAGCGAACGCACTTTTACTTAATTTTAAGGGTGTCTAAGTACAATTCTTAGATAGTCACTGTATAAGATTTAATGCAAGAGAATATTATAAAAATCACACTCTTCTCCTCTTCTCACAAAAAAAAAAACATAATTTTCTCAGTTGTGCATCCAATAGAGGTTCCCCATCATGTAAAATAGTAGCTGTGAAAGTGTTCAAATATGTGACAATTTTATTTTATTAATAACAAAGACAGAAGTCAACTCAATACCATAATTCACCCAAATTGTCGTTACTTTGCCTCTTTTGCCATTCATACGACTCTTGCTCCATCTCTTAACGCAGCCACTGTGGATGCGGAATTAAAAGTGAATGCAATAAACATCGCAATATAAATTTTATATACAATGTGAATAAAAGGACAAAAAATCTACCACATCGCTGGAAAAAAGGAGAATTTTGCTCGCGAAATGCCGCAGAATCTCGAACACACAATCAAAGCGTGGGAGCAATTTATACTCATGTGAAACATTAAGTCAAAGATATTATTCTGTGGCGCACACTTTAAATCCCTCTCCCCCTTTTAGCCTTCCAATTTACACTTTGTGACTCCTCTTGCTGGGGCAACTCGCTAAATTTATTTATTATCAAGCATAAAAAGCATGTGTTAATGTTAAAAGGTGACGTTTAAATTCGTATATAAATAGAGATTAAAATTAGCAACATCGTGTTAGGCTGTCTGACTCCACAACAGTTTTGTACTTTTATTTCTTGGTATAATACTTGAGCATGAGAATCATCCACAAATGGGGATAATTGAAGAAATTGACGCATTTTGTTGTTGCCATAAAGTCGCGTGTCTTTTCACACCATAGAATCATCCCTCTTGAGAAATCCTCTCAACTCTACTGCTTTAGTAAACCTTCTGGTGTCTCTTTTTTTTCTAGGTTTCAGTCAGCCTACCAGCAAACTTTGGCTATATTGATTATATTGTTTGGACACACAAATCCTTATGTTTTCCTCCCTGTTTTCAATTGTGTACAATGTCTCAAATTCAGTAGCATAAACTATGTGCGGGAAAGTATAAACCCTTTCAAATGAGTTGAATGCAGTAGGAACTCTCCAGCATTGATTCTCAATGAACAATGAAGCTCATTTCATATCTGAGTGAGTGATTGTCATTGGCTAAACTTAATGTGTTATGATTGTGAAGATTTACCACATAATTGATTGAGATTTAATCGCCTTACAACGATTCGTTGAGCGACAAATGAATTTCCCCGGAGATTCAACCCTTCTTGACTTATTAAGTATAGATTTCTTTGCGATCCAGTGAAAAATACATAAAGAAAAGCTATATTGGTGTTGATTCTGTATCATACAATATAATATTAATCTTCAAGCAATTTATTATTATCATTTTTTTTTTTTAGATTTTTTTTTATTGTCTTACATATAACCATTTCAAACCCAGATAATTTCTCTTCCTGAATGCACGTTAATACTTATGACAGAATAGAGTCATTTACGAAAAAAGTTGAATTTTTTAAATGATAATCGTGACTTTTCAAGATTTTTAGATTGCCCTATCCGCCACCTACCTATTGATAGCATTTGGTGGTAACTTATGGCCTTTAAAGAAATTAATGTCCATATTGAGGAGTCTTTCCTACATACGCCTCGGGAATTTGCAACAATACGGACATACATTTCTCTAGTGTGTATAGGCAGTTAATTTTTTTTGGGGTTGTGGATTTAAGATTTTTGCATCCATTGATTCCATCTTTTTATACTACTGTAAGTAGACTTACAATAGTCTTCTTTGAAGCCAACGAAATCCTAATGTTTAAAACATGCAAAGATAATTTGATAGACAAATTAATTAATCAACAATGCTTTTGAAGAACAATTTCGTTTTGATAAGTAATTCTGTAGTTTTCAGCGTCCACCGCCGTTTTAGAAGTGGTGACAATTTCCATTCCGAGCTCCTCGATTTATTTGAAACTTTGTCAACCTCCTTTATGCTTTCAAAACATCAGAAAAGCATGATTATATGCGGAATTCATTGCAACCGGTTTGTTTTTTTTTAAATTTATATTGTCCTCGACTTGCAGATGATTTTTTATGGACTATTTTGGAAGAGATTTCAATATTACTTTGAGATAGATCGGAATGCAGACGACTCTGTACCAATATTATCCAAAGTTATTTTTTTAAACAAAATGTTTTATCAATGGTATTAATACATTGATCAAAAATATTTATGCCGCCTTAAAGTTTACATTGATCATTCTATCAAAATTCTTGAACATACTCTCATCAATAGATAATTTCGCGATATCATTGATTGGTGAAAGTGTTGAGGAGGAACTGGGACAAGTCTCTCCCAATTTTCTTCCATCAAAGTTTGTGGGGCAGAGAGTTCTTAGCAATTACCCCAGTGATTTGACATTAATTCAAATTACGAAGGTGATTGCATGAACATTCAGGTGCATAATTACTAGCAGGAGTTGCAGAGTTGAAACTGTATTGTAATCGTCAAGTGTTACGCTTCGATAATTATTCATTTTGTGAATAATCATTTTGTACCAAGAGTGGAACACATTCCCCCAAGAGTGACGCAGTTGGGAAAAAGGAATAAAAATTGTGATGAAGGAGAAAAAAATCCATACAGTCAAGTGCACTATAATCACCATGTTATTAACATAATATCTCATTCATAAGCAAAATTTTTTTTTTATATGTATTACTTTATAGGAGGCAAAAATTTACAAGTGCATTAGGAATCATTGAGTTGAAATTAATGTGTTGTTTTTCACGAGTCAAGCATCAACAAAATTTTTTTGTTTTGTTTTTACCGCCATGAAAACTGTAAATTGAATGTGAATTTAAATGAATCTTTATTGAAAAATTGATTTAATTAAAATGAACAGTCGCTAGCGTCACGACAGCCAGCATTAAGGCACGCTATGTCGCACTTTTTCAGCATGCTCGTGGTGACCATAAAAGAAAGCAATTCTTGCCAAAATTTTTTTTTTAATTCCACAATGATGCGAAGAAATGTGAAAATGATTAGAAATTTATGATAATCAGGGAGGAATTTGTGGCTCAGAAATTCTGCTTAGCATCTTCTCTAGCTTTTTACCTCCTCCCGGTTAATGGCTCTTAAGATGAGACTCGTCATATAAAATTAATTAAATGAGATAAAAAATATCCTAATTTCTCTTGGATGGGATTATTGATTGAGTTGAAATTGAAGAAGTGTCCATTTGGACAGAGACTAATTGGAACATCAACTTTCAGAGAGATGGGATTAACATTGACTCACATTTCTCTCATTTCTCCAAATGCAGGTTTGCCATATAGCGCCCAATTAATCTGTTATTAATTACAAAATTTATATTTATGAATATATAGAATCATATATCGTTAAATTTAGGAGCACTCAGCATTCCTATATTGGACATTTTTCTTGGGATTTGGAGCGGCAGGCATAATTCTGTCATAAAAATATGAAAATTATATTATGACGCACGTTAACTTAATTATTCATGTTAAAAAGCGCTACTCTATCTGGCGCAGCACACAGACCCATACGATGCAGGGAAATCTCATAGTTTTTTTTTTTGGGAATTCTAAAAAGTTTGGAAGACAGGTGTGGCTTTAGTCATAAATCTTTTGCGTTTGGAACTATTAGTATTTTACGTGGAGAGATCTAAAAACTCTAGGAGCACTTCAGAATCAATTTCAAGCACTTTTCAACTCAATGATTTCTTTAGGAAAATCTTAACGATTTTGTGAAGATTATTTTTTTGGAATATTGCATCGGGTTCGTCGCTTGTGGTAGTTGAAGTCTTTCGTTTTTTTCATGTTTTTTTGACAATTTATCGGAAGTGGTGTGTTTACTTGATTAAGTAACTCTAATTTACAAAAAAATATCTCATTTAATGGCAATATAAATGGACTTTTCTAAAAAAAAATCCATTGCACAAGTTGTCTCTTAAATTAGATATTTCATTTACGATCTATCTAAAGCAGACAATGTTTTGGGTGAAACTTAAATTCTTCTCAAGTCTATTAGTTTATGTAGATTTTTTTTTTTACTGAGAGAGCAAGATTGTGGACCAATGGAGTCTTCAGGCGCATAAGAAGAATTTAATGAACCCGCAATGACTCGTTACTTCGTCTCAGATGATGCTCTTGAAGTTTAAGTGAAAAGGAAGGGCTCAAGCAAAAAAAAGATGAAAAATAGACAAGGTAGAAAAATCCATCACTTGGACGTTTGAGGTGACATTTTCCAACATGAAATTCTACACCCAAATTCCATTGAGCAAATAATTTATGTGTTTCTATTCCAAAGAACACCGAAAAGAGCGATTTATGCATTTTTAGGAAAACTCCAGCGGCGATTTTTTTCTCCTCTCGTTTCGAAAAATTTCTGGTCCAAAAATCATTTGACATCCAGATGAAATATGCATTCCGCATTCCAATGTGCCCTGCGAGGAAGTTTTGTTGCCCAGATAGAATCAAGGGATGGTTTCTCCTTTTTTTCTCACACACGTCTTCCTCGATGGTCAGCCTAGGAGAAAACCGACCTGGTTAGACTCTTTGGGGACGCCCCGTGTGTCCATTAATAGATTTCGTCTTCTTCTTCAATGTTTCTTAAATTCTCATCCATTTGGTTTTGAATGTCTTTTCTATTTTTTTGTGTGAAATGCATTTCCAGAGAAGCGCCGATTTGTCTACTTGGAAAGAATTTCTTATCAATTTTCTATCTTTGCAATGGTACACAAAGAGAAATCTCTTAGAATTGATGAAGTTATGATATTGCTTATATTCACATTTACGACTTAAAATTGTGGTATTTTTCTTCCTGGTTGGATTCATAAAATTTGTATTTGAGGAATTTTTGAACCATATAAGGATAATAAATCTCTCGGTGTGATTGTTACAGAGAAGCTGCTGCGCATCGGATTTATGCATTTCATATCCTTTCCATAGAGTTTTCAAATGGAAACTAAATGGATGTAATATTTTTGAGTTCCTGGAAAGAGAAATTAGAACAGATACTGGTAACTTTGTATTGTGGAGGTGAGGGCAAGGACACCCAATAAGGAGATAGTGCCAAATGTGAGATATAAATATACATGTCCATTTTCTAAGTATAAGTTGGCAAATTTTATCGATTTGAATTATCGAGATGAGCTTGCTAAAAGCAATACTTTACTCACAATCGACTTCGCATAAAATTAGAATTGTAAGAAGACTGAAGTGGCTTTTGAAAAATTCGTCAAAGATAAGATTGTCTGATTTTTTCCAAAGCAGGACTATTGGGAATAATTTTTATTTTGTATGTGTCAAATTGCAAGCCCAATAGGGTTAGCTTCTTATCAACTTTTTAAAATACAGTTTTATTTGCATTTACTTTTTGAACGAAATAATTGAAAATTGTCATACACACCATTGACTAATTTTATATAACCGTTTAATTTTATTCCGTCTGTGATATCTTGCCTGACCTTCCCTTAAGTACTCGTTATAGATGCTCATTTCTTCCCTTTAGGATTAAAAAAAAAAAACTTTACCACATCGCTAGGAAATACTTTAATGCACCTTATTTATATGTAATATAACTTTAAAGGTCGTTATTGTGTAAATGTGATTCCAACAGCATTTATCGAGAGTCCTCATCATGAGGTTATCTATAATTTTATGGCCTCAATTATGTATCCAAATGGATATCGATTCATAATTACAGCAATACAGATCCACAATTTTGTGGTATGTGTGCTGAATGGTGAAATACCTGATTGATATCATATCACATGTATTGTTAAATTATTGCCTTCTAATCGGAATCGAGACACACACTCGAATATATTGATTTCCTCTTCGGTGAGGGTTGTTGATTATGAAATCCTACCCCGTGATATTACTTGCCATTTAATGCAAGGAAATATCATTTAGTTTCTTTCAGGGATGATATTATATTATGGAAAATATCAATTTCTATCTCCCATGTTGATCTAAGTTGAGAAATTTGTCAATTCCCGTGGTGAATCCCGGGGTTCGAGGAATTCATCGAAAGGTCAAATAATGGTTGAAATATTGAGAAAGGAGAGGTGTCTCTATCTT